>NC_087066.1:3871876-4018030 GCF_963678635.1 Symsagittifera roscoffensis
TGAACGAGACAAAAATCATATTAGATATAAAAATAATCTCAAAAAGAACTAATGGATCTATCAACAGGAAAAAAAAACTTAAGAAAAGTTTTTTGTTCAAACCTAAGTTTCTGTTTAGCTATAACTTTTCTCAGCTTCTTACAGATCTCTTACAACTATTGCTTCTTACAGATCTCTTTCTCCAATTTGTTTTTTGGAAATCTGTTTTATTTTATTTGTTTGCTGCGTTCGTTTAGCTTCACAGGTTTTCTGGTATAGATAAACTGCCTACCAATTTTATGAGACTTGAGAGGTAGATCTTGAGCATGATCATTTTTTCTGCTGAAGTAGCACACTTTGATTCCCCAATTAATTTGTCTGTTCATTCTCTTAATTTCAGTCATGGGTAGATTCCGATAAAAGTTGAACTGAAAGAGAAATGTGACAAAACTTATGACCTGAAAAGCATAATTCTTGTTTTCTAATGGTAACATATGTCGAACGCAGTGTTTTGACCTAATTCCAACAGCCATTTTGCTTCAAATTGTTTAAACATTATTAACGTTTATTCAATTTAGCTGAAAAAGTAAGATGTTTGTCCACAAAAATTCCAACATACCTGGCATGTTCTTTTGCGGGTATTGTTTCTCCTCTATAAACATTTTTTTTCTAAACTATCTCTTCCCCAAAGACAAAAAGTTCCGTTTAATCAACATTAAAGACAAGTTTGTTTTCATTCAAATATTCATGTACTTTTTCTAGTGCGTCGAGCATTGAGACTCCTAAGTCGCTAATTGAGTCTCCTGTACATAAGATGTTTTGTTTAATTTTGATGAAATTTGAAAGAAACATTGTTTTAATTGTTTTTTTTTCACCAGGCAGGGTCTAAATTTTATCATGGGCGTTTCTTTCTATGAAAAATCAAGTCCACGCTTTGAGACGACTGTATATCCTACTAATCCTGCGATGGCTAGAAGTCCCAGACAGTCGAAAGTAATTTAATTAACTAGAAGCATAGTTATTTGTTAAGTCGTTTAACCAGATAATTTCGACAAATCAGATGTTCAACTCAATCAAATTCTTTACTACCAACCTCCCCACACAATGAAAACAAGGTGACAAGTGGAAGAGTGAATTGAATTGGGGCAAAAAAAACATGAAAAAATCAGTAACTGACAATATTGGTCCAGAAGATCGCTAGTTTGGTCCACCGCAAATTTCTGGTTTGTTTCCTCTAAGAACTGGGAAGTTTCAAATGCACGTGAAATATTTTTCTGCATAGACTGTCGTACTATTCCGAAGAATGGGTTGAAAGCCAGCGACCCAACTAGCAGCATTTCATCTTTGATTGAATCTGGAAACGGATATTTCATTTCATCGTTGTCGGGATTCGCTGTGCAAATGACGATTTGCGGAAGCCGAAGTTGCGCATTCCTCACGAGTCGAGTGTCGGTTACTGTCGGTTTTTTCACAACAATTTCATCGTAAGCGGATGTTGTTAAGCTGAGACACACACAGTTTGCTGTTTTAACTAGACATAACCAGATTAGTCTAGATCTCCAAATTCTCCAATCATTTGTTATGTACTGAATACCATCGAAAGAACTTGAGAGGAAAACTGCAGAATTGTTTTAAAAATGGTTTCACGGGTTTATGTTTTGATTTTTCATCGTGGTTGAAAGAGATCATTGACGCAAACCTGAATTGGCATTGTGATGGCCGCCCCGAATTTTTTTTTATACAGGATGATTAATTGATGAATCAATCAAAATCAAACAGTTTGCTGTTAAGTTTGTTTTCGTTTCATTTTTTTTCAAGGGGCAAAGTTCCCTGTAATAAGTAATGGCTCCGATTACGTTTTTAAATTTCTTCATTTTTGACAAAATAAAAAAAATCTGTATTAAAAACTTACAATTTGAAAAAAATCAATTTGCATTCTATTTTTGAGAAAAAATCGAAGCAACATAACATAAAAAACATAAGCTGCAGAAATCATTTAAAACATTTTCAATTGTTTTTTGAAAATGTATGAAAATTGTATGATAAACATTTTCTCCATAGATTTGATGTATGGAATTGTATGATGAGGATTTTTGACAATATGTTTATCATCATACAATCCTCATCATACAACTCCATACATCAAATCTATGGAGAGAACGTTTATCTTACAATTTTCATACATTTTTAAAAAACAATTGAAAATTTTTTTGATGATTTCTGCGGCTTGTGATTTTTTGCTTTGTTGCTTCGATGTTTTCTCAAAATAAAATGAAATTGATTTTTTTTTCAAATGAAAATTTTTAATACATATTTTTTTACTTTGTCTAAAAAATTAAGAAAAAAAACATAACCAGATCAGTGTAGATCTCCAATTTCTCCAAGCGTTTGATATGTACTGAATACCATCGAAAATAATTTGAGATGGAAAACTGCAGAATTATTTTAAAATAGTTTCACGGTTTTCAGTTTTATTTTCCATCTTAGTTGAAAGAGATAATTAACGCAAAACTGAATTGGCATTGTGATGGCCGCCCCGAAATTTTATTTTTTACAGGATGATTAATTGATGAATCAATCAAAATCAAACAGTTTGCTGTTAAGTTTGTTATTGTTTCATTTTTTCAAGGGCCAAAGTTCCCTGTAATAAGTAATTGCTCCGATTACGTTTTTAAATTTCTTCATTTTTGACAAAATAAAAAAATCTGTATTAAAAATTTACATTTTGAAAAAAGTCAAATTGCATTTTATTTTGAGGAAAAATTGAAGCAGCTAAAAACAACTCAATTGATCCGTATTGATCACCATACTCCTAAAATGCTCATCATACATTTCCAAACAACAAAAACTCCTTATCATACATTTCCATAGAACAAAAATCCTCATCATACAATTCCATACATTAAATCTATGGGGAAAATGTTTATCATACAATTTTCATACATTTTCACAAAACGATTGAAAATTTTTAAATGAATTCTGCGGCTTTTTGGGATCATTTGAACGGACTGTTGACGGAAAAAACTGGCTTCAATTTTTTTTGAAAATATAAGCTTACCATACAGTTTCCATATATGAAAGAGTTGAGGAGAAGATTTCTTGCAGAAAATTAAGAGACTGAGGTTGCATCTTCTAAAAAAAATTTCTCAGGTTCTTCTCTGTCCAGAGGTTGCACGGCTTATAAGATGAGCTATAATGTAATTTGTGCCTCATTTGAAAAAAAAAATTGGAAAACTATTTGTCATACCATTTCCAGTTATGACAAAATGTTAATCATACAATTTCCATTTATGGGAAAATGTTTATTAAAGAGATTTCATACAATTTTCTGTATGCATGAAATTGTATGGAATTTTATGGCAAGAAATATATCATTTATGAGAATTGTATGATAAACATTTTTGGTCAACCATGTGAAACATTGCAACAAAATCAGAAGCAAAACTGCTTCTATCAGGGAGACGTTCTGAATGTTCCAAATGTTGACAAAGGTTTTCAAAATATCTTTTCGAACCCAATTAAAACTAAAATTGATCTGTTTTGAATATATATAACTAATTTTTAAACAAATTAGCGTGCCTCAACTTATGTAAATTTTGGTTTCGAGCTTTTCGTCAGAGATGCTACGCTCTAATTTCAATAATAAGCCATTTTTTCCCAAATTAAACAATTATCCTGGCCTACTTGGCAGTTTTCATGCCCCTATATTTTATGAAGTATGGTTCCGAGCAATTTTTCTGTTAATTTGTTTTTGAGCGCAGGATATTGAGATGATTGCTAGGGGGTGAACGTTTCCTTTTCAATGGTTCGACCCCCTGCTGACCCACAGGGCCCACTTTTTGTACTATTTAAGCCCTACAATTTTGGCTGACGAACTCGAATTTTTTTCTTAAGGCGACTTTTTTCTTAAGGCAACAAAATATACTATATTTGAGAGTAAAGCGCTGAAAAGAAAAACTCCTTTTTGGTTGGTCACAGTTTTTCAAAAAATTGCCAAAAAATCCTTTTGCGTTTTGCCCGCGGTGCAGAAAATTTGCTCTAACTAAGACTTTTGTTGTAATTTGTGAGAGCTCGGATGCGCTTCTTTCGGAAGCAGTAATTTTTGAAATCATTCGAATTTTTTCAATTGGCTCTGCAATGTTCTGCTGCGTTTTTAACTGTCCTAAAATACCGAAAAATTTAAACAGACAAACTATGTGGATCCGAATAGAAGCACAAAAGTAGGTTTCCGATGAATGGAACAAAATTGAATTGAAAAAAAACTTCAATACTAATTTTTTCCAGCAACTGGAATCTTTCAGATGAAAAATGATAACTTTGCAGGCCAATTTTTGAAAAACGTTCGCTGGAGAGAAAAAAAATTGTATTTTGTTTTTCTTCTAGCATTTTGTAACTATAATTTATTCAAGTGTTTTATCGCAGTGAAAACTGATCAGAAAAATTTCACGAAAAAATGTTGTGGTTTATGCTAAAAGTTTTAATGTATGGAAATTAACCTGGACAGTTAACATGCCAAAAATGTCTGAAATTCAACCCAAAGAAAAACCCCACGAATACAAACACTCCGTAACCTTCTTTGAAAGTCCAAACTGGGTTACCGTAAACTTCGATAAGAC
Source organism: Symsagittifera roscoffensis (assembly GCF_963678635.1). Taxonomy (NCBI): domain Eukaryota; kingdom Metazoa; phylum Xenacoelomorpha; order Acoela; family Convolutidae; genus Symsagittifera; species Symsagittifera roscoffensis. The sequence goes on from NC_087066.1 coordinate 3,876,472, forward strand.
CGACAGTATGAGCTTTTAAAATTGATCAGAAAAACATCTCTAAACCAAACAAAAAATTTGTTTTTCAGTTTCAAATAATGACTTTTTCTATTTCTTCTAAATCTGCAGCTTATTTAAGTTATGACTTTCTATCATGATCAAAAGCAAGAACAAATATGCTGTTCAGCTGATTTGGAAGAATCGCTGTTGAGCATCTACTGCAGATTTAAATGAAATTTTTCTGATTATTGTTCCGACCATTGAAAATGGGGAGGAATTTTGTGTTCGGGTGTGTTTTAACTTTTTTTGCTTTTCACGCGGAATAAGCAAGCACAAAAAATCACCAGACTAGGATGAGTAATATATCATTTTGAAGCCCTTTCAGTCATGCTTTCAACGACTGTAACCTTTTTTCAAAAAAGTGTCGAGAAAACCCGGTTTGAAATTTTTGATTTTTTGTTTAAATTCTAGCAAGTAAAGTCAGCGAACAGTATGCTTAATTAAGTCACCTACATTGGCTTAATCATACTTAAATTTAGTTTTACTCGCGTAAGGTCGGTTTTTGGAGTTTTTAAATGCATATTTGAGAATCAAAAACTGCAAAAGTTCCAAGAATTCTGCAAACAAAAAATTGAAAAATAAAGAATATTTTTTTTTCGGTTTTTTAATTCTTGTTTTTTTGGCTTTTTGCCCAATTTTCCCATTTAACTATGCCTATGTTCTAATTTTTTGTTTGATTACTTTTATCGCACCACCCAGAAAAACAAACACTAATTTAGAAAAAAAGTTTGTGTATTTTGTTAAGACTATTGTCGGAGCATTCTGTGAGGCTTACACAGTAACCAGCTATCTTTGTTTTTATTAAAATTCGGTTCTTCAACAGCCGACTTTTAGCAAGAGCGATAGTGGGTTTCAAAACATGAATCTTTTTATTATCATGATTTAATAAAAAATTTTATTATGATTATTATTTAATGAAGAAGTGGTGACCGTAGCCACATCACCATTTGCTTTTTGGAAATTAAATTTAACAAAAATCGGACTAAATAAATTTTCGTGGCTTCTAAAAAAAGACATTTTTGTAGCGGGATCATTCGAGTTATCAATAATTTGAAAACAAGGTTAGAGCGACATGAAACTTTTATTCGTTTGTATGTCTTTGTTTATGACAAAAAGCATACAATTTTCGGATTTTCTGGACTTTTTTATGAGTGTTTTTATGAGACTTTTTTGTTCCAACATTTGTTTTCATCCCCTTGATATTTCAATGAAATCTGATTCAAATGAAATTATAAATAGTTCGACACGCTCCTAATTAAAGCACCTACAATTTGTATAGTTTTATATTTTAAACGTATCATTTTTCTTTATGGATACATAGAGGTTATCGTTTGCCAGCTTGACGATACTAGATCAAAAGTGATTTAATTGGGCAATTTGAAAAAATTTCACAGATAACTTTTTGTGGACGAGCTTCAATTAAAATTAATATAATATGCTCCCGAAAATACTGGATTTTTGTTAAATTTTCAAATTTAAGGCGAGCCTTTTTTCTTTTTTTTTTCATTTTAAAGAATATCGAATAAAAATACTTGTATTTTGGGATTCTGAAAAACAATGAGGTATCATGAAAGAGCCCGTAAATTGTCAGTAAGATTGCACCACTCCTGTTTTTGTTTCTAACTTTTTTCAGCAACTGGACTGTTTCAGATAAAAAATGATAACTTTGCCAGCCAATCTTTTTAAAAACGTTTGCTGAAAACGTTTTCCAAGAATCCTGCGAAAAAATTTTACAAAATTAAGAAAAACTTTTTCGGTTTTTTTAATGTTCATTACGAGGCCAAACTGCATTCTCTGCATTGTAAGAGAAATCCGCAACAGGCCAAAATCAGATTTGTCGCGGAATCCGCAATGTTGCTACTTTTCTTTGATCTTCTGTGTTGTTTTGGATTCCACAAACAAATACATAAAACACTGTACCGCTCAAAATTGCTCCAAAAATAGGCAAAAAATTAAAATAGGCAAAAATTTAAATTTTTTTAATCATTTTTGTTGAAAAACTGTTGTCCAGTTTGCCCATTTAACTATGACTGTTTAATATGCCTATGTTCTGAAAATTTTATCAAAAAAATTATCTTGGTGATTTCTTCTGTTTCAAATATGTCTTCATTTCAGCATCAGAAAGTAGCAAGGATCTTCATTTTTGATTATTTTGGATGAGAATCCCGTGTACATTTTCCTATCAATGAACGCATTCTGGGAGATTGCGATTTGTTGAATATAATTTGCATGCATGATATGATTTTCAAAAACTCAAAGTTAGAATGTAGTTTCCTTGATACACCACAGCTTGCTTATATTGGCTCTGTTTTTCTTCTCTGTTTCAAATCCACCAAATGGGCAATTAACGCTGCAACTATGTCCGAAAAGAGGAACACAATCTCGAATATGGAGAACAGACTCGCCCCCAGGCAGAGGCCAAGAGACCCCCCAATTAGGGCAATCAAGTCCAGGTAGCTGTACTGAAAGTCAACTGTCACTTTCTCGTAGGCAGATTTGGGGAAATATAGATCGACCGAAGCGACGCTTTTGCTCCAGTAGGATTCGTTGAAGTTTTTGCCCATGAGAGCATTCAGGTTTCCGACTGCATTGGAGTTTGGGAATTTGGTCATCTGTTTGCTGATTTCGTAAGACGTGAAATTACACGAGGGCTTGCAGTTTTTGGTGCACAAATCTAAAATAAACAGCAAAAATTTCTACTTTTTTCAAAATAATAAATTATATATGCCAGTTACGAAAATTTTTTCTACGAGAATACCATATCCGCTAATTCAGAAGCATTTTAGAAGGAGCGTTGGCAAAGGTGCTAAGGTCTAAGTCTTTGAGGCAAAAGGTCGATCACACTAGAATCCTTAATCGTTTCCTGTAAGTGAGGCAACGATTCTCAGCCCAAAAAAAAGCAAAAAAACTCCTTAGAAGGGACAGATACGGCTCTCCATAATGAGCTGAACAGCTGGTTTGAAAAGTTGCTTTGTCCTTAAATGTTTCAAAAGATGATTCGAAATGTTGGATTGCTGCGAATCTGCATCAACGACCGTCAGTCTGCTTTTGTAAGAATTAAGGAAGACACATAAGTTTACACTAACCAGATATGTGGTCGAGTGGTACACAGAGCATACTCTGGAAGAAGCCGCAGACGGGGATGGCGTCAGAGGTGACCTTGTCGTATCCGAGGGGGGTGCAGCTACACTCACTGTTGCTCACTTTGCGCATACACTCTGCCACACACGCATACTGCGAGTAGGAATCCCAGAACTAAACATAAGTAAGAAAACTATTAATTTTAAGAATTTTTGTAAAAGTCTTGTTAACTTCTTGCCATATTTGAGTCAATTTTTTTTTTCGAAATACCGCCCTGCCTAAACTTTCCTGAAGCAATAATAAAGCAATAACTAAAAGTTACAAAAGCAAAAAACTGATATCAATCCAACGCTGAAAAAAACGGGAAGAATTTTTAGTATGCATCGATCTCTCTAGACAATTAATGTTGCGTATATTTTAAAAGGGAAAACCAAAAAATTTTGATCTTAGAAAAAATATGGTTGTTCAAATACAACTATTTTAAAAAATTGGAATTTTTTCACAAATCGGGAACCGTTATATATAAATTTTTTTGCAAAGTGCAGTGGTGTGCGCAAAACTTAATTAATGGGCGGTTTTTCGGAAAAACAGGACCAGCCATTGCAGATTTTTGACCTCTGTCTAAACACTAGATTTTTCAGATAAAAGCAGCATTAAGGAGCGTTTTTGTGAGAAGTTTTGACCAAAAACTTGCATACTGTCGTCGAGATTTGACAGCAAGCTGAGAGTATATTGGTAGCCAAGGCAGCTCTGAAATTTTGGAATTGGTCGGTCAAAGAATGGATGTCGTAATGTAATATCAAAAAGGAGTTCTATTTCTTTGAAAAAATTTGGAAAATAGAATTGAAGAGCGGAACGAACCTCTCATCAAAAAAGCGTAGAATTTAATAATTGTCCTGCTATAGCAGATAGAAATTGACTTTCCTCTAAGACTTTTCCAGCATCTTCGTGGCCGACGCAGTTTGATCTGTCGGCTCGATTGTCGTATTCGTGTTGCTCCACTGAAATGTCGTAATGATATCCTGGAGATATTTTCAGATTCATCATGTCTGCTTCCACTACCAGAGGCTCGTCCGGGGATACCAGCAAAATCTGGAAGTTGAGATCATTGAATATGCCTGAAACGCATCCAGAAACACGTTATCGTCCTAGATTCCGAAAACTTCACTTTTCATGGAAAGAATTCTGAGAAAAACCCGATTTAAAAAGTGTAAAGAAAAAAATTGGGTGAAAGAAACCAGTTATTATAAAAATAGTTACAGGAGTTTGCATTGTGTGGGTCGACCATTAGGAGGAGAGTGAGTGTGTCCCATGGCCCAGTGGAGTGTCTGTCTCTTGAGTTGAGTCTGTGACATCTGCCCCAGGAGGAGGAGAAGGCGTCCCAATCCACTCCTTTTCTCAAACAGCTCCCTCCTAAACAAATCAAATTTGAAAAACAAGGATAGCCGGTTATCATGCAAATAGCACAGAATGTTCCGACCATAGTCTCAACAAAAATACCACATTTTTTCTAATAAGAGTCGTTTTTTCTGTGGGGTGTAACAAAAAGATCTGAACGAAAAGACAGCAAGTTAAGTATATTCGACAGTCAAATTCGACTGCGCCAAGTGGAAACAGTTTTTTTTAGAAAAAGACTGATAAAACGAAAAACAAAATTAATAAAAAAATCATAATTTTTTCTTTTTTTTGCACTTTTTGAAATTTTGAAAACTTTCAAAAACTAGCGTGGCTCGATTAAAACTAAGTTTCCACGGGTTAAAAAAATTTAAAATAAGCTATTGTAAACATGCACGCTGACCTTTTTAGCTGGAAATTGAACCAAAAATCACAAATTTCAAACCGGTTTTTCTCGACACTGAGAAGTTTTTGATATCCTTCGAATCACGACTGAAAGGACTTTAATATGATATTTAACTAGACCTATTCCGATGCTTATTTGTGGTATCTGATTATGCGTGGAAAACAAAAAGAAAGAAGAAAAAACTAAAACAGTCGAATACAAAGTTTCTCAGCGTTTTTCAAATAGTCAGAACAATAACAATCGCATCTCATACAAAACAGTAAAGGTAAAATCACCAAATAAAATGACGAAGCTACTTGCTCAGCGATCGGCTTATTTTTCTATTTGTGTTATCGTGAATACGAACAGTTTTAGGTAGGGTTGGATCTAGGATTTTCTCAAGGGGTGCGGATTTTCAAAAGTATTTCAAAAAATCTGTCGAGCTTTTTTTCTAAGGTCGAACGAATTTATTTTCCGAGCTCTCCCGAAGCACTAAAAAGATCCTGTTGTTGTTAAGTTCGTCACCAAATTTTAGAAAAATTTTAAGGTCAGTCAGCCAAAAATGGAAATCTCAAAATAGTGGTACAAAGATGGCACCCTTTGGCTCGGCAGGGGGTCGAGTTCCTGAGGGGGGAGGGAGGTCCCCCTCTAAATCGGCCTCTGGTTTTAGGGTTCATAGAACTTAAAATAAACTGATTTGTGTTAAATTTTGCTCTGTGGGCGATGATTTTTCTCTATTATGACTCTACAAAAAAAGGCGTTATGTCAGTCTCTAACCTCTCCATGTGCAAGCCAGGAACAAATCTTCAAACTCCACTTCAAAAGCAGACCAAAACAAGTCCGACTGCTGAACGGCCAAGCTGGTTGGGTCAAAATGGTTCTCAGATATGTAGAGAAACGTCTGCTCCATCGAACTCTGAATGCCTGATGAAAGAAAGCAACAAAACAGAGTTTATTTGAGAAAATACTAAAATTTAGAAGGCTAATTGAACTTATCAGACTAGAACTTGGCTTTAGTTTATCTCCAAATTGACCCACAGTTTTGACCCAGCAGTTGAGGTGCTGAAAAATTGGTTCCTAAGTTCGCTAAGAAACATTATTTTTTGATATGGTGAAAATTTTTTCGCAATCATTTTAGCTTTTGTAAATGAGTTTTCGACTTTAAATTGATTTGTCAGGTTAACCTGAGCACGCACTGGAACACTGGAATGTTCCAAATTCCGACAAGTTTGATTGATTTTGAAATGGTTTGAATGCGGTTTTTGACGTTGAAGTTGTTACTACCGTTCAGTAACATGATCTAGCTTTTGTCCAGTAATAAATTTTTGGCAAAAATAAAAACGCATGATTTCAGTTTGGATTGATTTATGGCGCGGATGATCTCATTGTCTACGCTCAGACACTCTTCAAAAATTCTGTTGTTATAAGGATTACGCTTTAAAGGTTAGCAACAAACTTTTCCAACAAAAATTTTTACAAAATTAGAAGAATTTTTTTTTTTTATTTTGAAGTAATTCCTGAACTTCTTTGCCCCGCAACCAAAACCAAAATTAATAGATACAATCTAAAATGTATAGAAAATTAATCGAGCCAGCTACAAGGTCTCAATTAAATGGAATGGTTTCTTGCTCTTTTTTTGAAGGAAGTCCTTGGGCATTAAAAACAGTATGAACAAATGTTGTATAGTACGCTCCATAAATTAGGCCAACTGTGAATTTTTGAAATCCTAGAGATTACAAAAATGATGAAAATTAAACACGCCTCTGTAATTTAGAAACTATGGCATCCATAAAATAAACGGCTACCAATAAATTGCAAAACAAAAATTCTTTTTCAATCATGACTAGCGAATAAAAAATTAGCATTTCAAAAAAAGCAGGTTACTCAGAGTATTTATTTTCCGTTTTTTTTTCTTTTTGCCCGCATTCTTAAGGTCTAAATTGTCCAAACTATCATTTTGAACTTAAAAATAGACTAAATTACGCGTATCCAGTGATGCCCTGAGAATTGTGACTGCCATTTAACCTCTATGAACAGTCTTCGATTTCAAAAAGATGATAAAATTTTCATAAAAATCAAATTATTACGCCTCATTTCAAAATGCAACGTTGCTTGAGCCAAAACTATCGCCGCTTACGCGTAAATAGAACTTACTGTTTCGCGTGAAATTTATCGCAATTCGGACAGATTTTTAAATTTCAAACCCTCATATTTTCCAAATTTTAATTATAAACAAAGCGTTTACTTTAATTGAAATTCAAGACTTCAATTCAAGATAGAGTTTGAAAATCTTATTATAAATGGCTAGTTAACAAGTTAAAATGCGTCTGGAGAAAAAAAACACTAACCTGAGAACAATAAGTTTTCACATGTGTTTTATACCTAGCATATAAGCGACAGCTTAAATTTCATTTCAACAAAAATTTTTACAAAATTAGAAGAATTTTTTTTTTATTTTGAAGTAATTCCTGAACTTCTTTGCCCCGCAACCAAAACCAAAATTAAAAGATACAATCTAAAATGTATAGAAAATTAATCGAGCCAGCTACAAGGTATCAATTAAATGGAATGGTTTCTTGCTCTTTTTTTGAAGGAAGTCCTTGGGCATTAAAAACAGTATGAACAAATGTTGTATAGTTTCGAAAAATTATTGTAATGTTTCGAAAATTTTTTAGACTTCAACACTGCTTGTCTCGATTTGCGAAACAAAATTTCTCGATGCAATATTTAACTGTTAATTATCGGCTTATAAAAGGTTTGAAGAGTCTCAACAACATTTAAGACTCCAGCTTTTAATTGAAAAAAATGAGTTTCAAACGATTTTTTTAAGAAATTTGAAACTTTTAGAACATGCGCTGAATCAATATCCAAAAAAAATGTTAACGCCAAATTCATGCGTCACCAGAAATCAATTCACACTAAATTGAAACATAAAACTTCTTATTTAATTATCAGCCAAAATTTATTGCAGAGTCAAGGCGGCCGAGCGGTCTCAGGCGCCAGGTTTGAGAGTTCTCGATCAAGTTTTCTGGAACACGAATGTCTGTGTGGTGTGCATGTGTTTGTGTGTGCGTGCGTGTGTGTGTGTGCGTGTGTGTGTGTGTGTGTGTGTTTGTGTGTGTGTGTGTGTGTGTGTGTGTGTGTGTGTGTTTTTATTCCCCTCCTGTCAGAGAACAAACGAAAAGTGATGTACCTCATAAATTAAAACATGTTTTTACCTCTCATTCTGGTTGTTCGGGTCTAGTTCTAATGATTGAAACATTCAAGACTCCATGCTGGTTGAACTTTATTTGTGTTTCCTTTTAAAGTTTTAATCTTCTTTTTTCCAAAAACAAAGTTGTCCCAAAACGAACTATGTTGTTTGTAAAGGTAGTATATTTCACACAGGAAGCTAGCGAGTATGACGATTTTGAAAAGATGAGGTGTTCGAGTTATGTATTGACCGTTTCGGTCAGCCGAATGTCCGCTTTTATACCCAACTTATTTAGTGAGTCAGAAATTTGAATCGACCAAGGTCGCCAAAATTATTACATGCGTTCATCAGTTCCAGTAGATGAGTCGACAGAGCTGACCACGATACATGAGTCAACCAATTTAGAGTTTTAGTGTCCATTTTGGTTTTTGGCAAAAAATGGAACGAATAGAAATTAGGAGACTGAAAATTTTTGAAAACAAACTAAATGGAGCCAAGGTAAACGAAAATTATTCCTCAATTTATCTCGTCAATCCTCAAAATGTGCTCAAATTCAAATGAAAATGATCTATAAATGAAAAGCAAATAGTGCTGCTTTCGCAAGCAGTAACAAATTTGCAAAAATTAATTTTTTTTGATATGTTGCCTAAATTTTGATTTAAATTTATATCATTAAAAATTTTATATCATAAGAATACTACAGAATGAAACAAATTGAAGAAAAAACCAAATGTGGAACACGCCAAAAATACGTTTCTGAGCTGATTTGTTTTGGACAAAAGTGTTTAACAATAGGCAAAACTTTGAATTTATTCTCCTGGTTGAAGCTTTGAAAAACTTGAACAAACCGGGTTGAGTTTGCAGTTATAATCACCGATAGAAAATTATTAATGCTGTTTTAATAACGTTTTTATAGATGATTCCGCGTTATTTCTTGAATCAATTGATATTGATGAACAGAGATAAAATAGCGATAATTTATCGATGATTTAGCGCTGGAAACGAAGCAAACTAAACGCTAAAATAGCAATAAAACTCGCTAACTCATCGATAAAAGTCAGCGGTAATTCTGTGATGGTGGTAACTGTTTTAGCAAAGTTCCATTGCTAATTGTTCCGACTTTCGATACGAAAGTAACGGAATATTTGTTCTCGGGGTGGGTTTTTTTTCTTCAGACAAATTTCGACTTTTTAACTAGCCTTTTTTGACGGAATTTTTTTAAATCATCCGAAAGCCATTGTTGTCCTGAACTTAAATTTGAAAAGATATTTCACCTGTGATCATTTTTCGTAAAGTTATGAGGTTTTATAGGTTGCCATATTGGCCATTTTGACCAATTTGGGAGAATTAACGCGCGATATAATTCGCGCTATTAACGCGTAAGCGGAGATTTAATCCGTCTTATAAATCGTTCCAAATTGGTTGAACGAAGCTTATTTGCTATAATTGATTTGTTAAAAGGAACGAAATCCATCTTTTTGTACTTTATATGGCGTGTGGGGGGATGATTTTCATTAAAAATTTCAAATTTTGGAAAAAAAAATTCATTTTATTTTGTTTCATTTAATTTTTTAGGTTTTTACTGCTGCTCCATAAACCTTAAAAGGCAGTCGGAACTTTCAGGGCTTCGCCCTGATACGAGCAGTTTTGTTGTTCCGACTTTTGATACGAAAGTAACGGAATATTTGTGCTCGGGGTGGGTTTTTTTTTCTTCAGACAAATTTCGACTTTTTAACCAGCCATTTTTGACGGAATTTTTTTATATCATTCGAAAGCTATTGTTGTCCTGAGCTTATATTTGAAAAGATATTTCACCTGTGATCATTTTTTGTGAAAATATGAGGGTTTAAAGATTGCCATTTTGACCAATTTGGGACAATTAACGCGCGATATAATTGCCATAATTGCGCGCGATTATTTGCCATAATTGATTTGTTACAATGAGCGAAATCTATCCTTTTGTACTTTGTATGGCGTGTGGGGGGAAGATTTTCATAAAAAATTTCAAATTTTAGAATTTTTTTTTCTCATTTTTATTACATTTTATTTAACATTAAAAGGCAGTCGGAACATTCAGGGCTTCGCCCTGATACGAGCATCCTTGTTTGCAATTAAAACTCAACCCGGGAAAATAAACAACCTGTTCCAATCATCAAGCTAATAATGACAATGAACCGGTTATTTTGATAAATTTGCTCAATTTATCAAAAACCAAAACCAAAAATTTGATATCACGAAAAGACTAAATAAGGAAGAAACAACTGTGTTTTTACCAAAAAAAATGCTGCCGAGGAGTTCATACGTCTTAAAACCTTAAAACGTTTTTTGAAATACTATTTCTTACTGATTTCTAACAATTTTGCTTTTTTTGTTTGTTCTTTTTATACACGGCAAGCTTCAGTTCAAAGAGATGCTCACTGTAAAAAGATTGGACCTCCGTTGTTAATTCCTTTGAAAATTCGCTGTACATTCGTTCCATATTTGGATAACTGTCAAAGGCCTCCGTCAAATTCTCTCTCAAATCTCGGCGAAGTGAGCCAAAGAACGGATTAAAGGCCATCCCTCCAATGAGAAGCATCACGTCTGCAAGTTCATCAGAGTACAATGACTTGATTTCGCGGTTGTCGGGGCTAGCGGGGCAAATGACAACCTGAGGAAACCGAAGCTGCTCGGTTCTCACGACTCGAATGTCGGTCACTTTCGGTTTATTCACGACAACCTCTCCATAAGTCGAAGTTACTAAGTTTAAACATATGAAGTTAGCTGTTATAACCAATATTAACCATATAAACCTGAATAAATATCTACGAGAAGCGTTTGCGATGTATTGAATTCCGTGAAATGCGCTATCAAATGAAAAATCAACGATTTTGGTCAAGATAACATGAAAGCTTTCAGCGACGCAGCGTTCCATGATTTTCGACCGCTTCAAGTTCGGAACTAAGAAAAGTGAAATGATCTATTTGCTTCAAATTTTTTTTCGTCATTTATTTTGAATAGTCGGCGTTGGTCTTTTATTTGTTTTTCAAATTGACCCGTTCAGATTAACACCTGCGAAATAATCTAGTGCATATATATATTTTATGTTTTTTAAAAAATTTTAACAAATGTCAAAGAAATCTATAGATTGAAGCGCATTTAAAATTTTCATCGATATTCGTTTTGGTGTTACCAAAATTTGGTAAGAGACTTTTGTTCATAAAACATAGCTTTCGTAGCATGAAACAAGTAGCATGAAACGTCATAGCGCGGGGCTATCAAGATTTAGACCCATTTTAGTATTATCCCATATAACATATAGCGCAGTTTTCTTACAAAGGTTACAAACTTCACAAATGAACAGGATAATTCAGCAAACAAACTGGGGACTCTAAGTCTGTTTTTTGCGTAGAAACTTTGATAGAGCACGTGAGCTGAAAATTTGCGTGCTATTGATAAGAAAAATGATTCTTCTAAAATCTTTCGATTGCTTAAGAAAAAAAATAAGAAATTTTTGTATTTGGTTTTGTCTACAAAACACTTGAGCTGCATAAAAACAAGAGAACACTTCAGGTAAAACGCCAGAGTCGACCGAATAACAAAAAAAAGCAAAAAATCGGCGGCAAAAGGTTGTATTAAAAATGGAATTCACTACCTAAAGAAATCAAACTGGTCGCATCTCGTAAGAAATTTCAAGATGACTTAGAAATATACCAATACTTCTGTTGTCTTAGTAAACCATTTAAAAATAATTTTAAAAAGTGGCGCCATGTGCAGTTTAATTTATGTAGTTGATTGCTGGTAAATGTAAACTTTTTGAGAGTATTGCCATGGAAATTGGATGAAAAATGGCTTGGCTCTTTTTCCTTCTCCCCCACCTGCAAATTTTCCGAATGTTGCGAAATTTGGCATGCGAATTAATTTGGTCAGGACAAAGATATTTGGTTTAACTTTGCAAAACCCCTTGTTACACCATAAAATTGATGCTTATGTGAAATGGGGGAACAGGAACAGAGCCGATGGCTTTTTGCTTATGACTAGCAAGTTTTAAACTTCATCTGTTTCGATGGTTGGAAATCATGACCCAATTTGTCGCCGTAAACCAAAAATATCAAAATAGTTCTAGCTGCATACAAATTTTTCTTTCGGCTTTTTTTCTTTCAATTTTGTTTGGACTATTTTTAAGAATTTCAAAAACAAAATATGTGCAGAAAAAATTTTTGATTTGAGCATTGACATTTGCGACATATCAACTTTTTGTCACAAGCGGATCTGTCTTCCAAGTCATGTAAAAATATAATTGTCAAACAATTTACAATAATGAAAATTGCATAATTTGCATCTTTTTTGAAAGTTAGCAAACATAATACAGCTAATTCCTCAAAATGCAACTTTTAAGATAGTTTGATTTTGCATTTTTTTTAAAAATCTTTAGTAATTGATTTATGAGTTTTATGGAATCAATTTCATTAGGCATTTAAGATCCATAACTTGAAATGGCTTGATTACTAATTTTTCTTTGACTTCTGGTAATAAACTTTATGATCAGCCTGCTAACGAATTGATTACCACCATTACAAAATAAATTGATGAAAACAACAGCTAACAAAAAAGTTCTTGTATTTTCGCAAAATTGGGCGCAAACAAGATCAACGCAAAATTCGGCTGGTTGAAAAATGCAAGTTTTTGTTGTCTCTTATCGTCAAAAGTTGTTAGATAAGCAACCGGTTGATGTACACGTAGAAAAGAAGAGATATTGGAGAAATAGATATCAGTTAACAGCTAGTTTTCTACAATTTTTTTTGTTTGCATAAAAAATTATCTAAAAAGATAGACGCTGTTCATGGAAACAAAAAAGCTCTGAACTTGAATTTAATTCGCCTTACTTACTCTGATTTTGTCTAAGGAGCTATATTTTAAACCTGAATTTTGGCACTGTGAAAACAAAATTCTGCATGTTTTTTTTACCGATCAAGTTTCTTTTCAACAACTTCATTAATGGTATATCACGTTGTGAAAAAAAAACAGGATAAGGAAAATAATTTTATTAAAAAGGAGTAAAGTTGGGTATTTACTCAAAGAAATTTGCAGATTATTGCTTGAGAATTGCTTGTCGGGGGAGGAATTTTGTTTTCGGGTGCATTTTAGTGTTTTTTCTTTTTCATTTCCACGCAAAACTAGGAAACATAAATAATCATCGGGATGGGTCAAGCGATATAATATCGTATTAAAATTTTTTCAATTGTTATTCGCTTGACACTCTGTTATTATTTTGTTCTTCTTTTTTGTCATTTGTTCACTAAAACTGTTCCTCGAATTCATTTCTTTTTATGACCGTAAAGTATGCCGCAATTTTCTTGTTTCCGTCAGATCCTTCTATCGCACGACTCACAAAAAATAACAAAACTTGAACAACTAAAGCTGAAATAAATTTTAATTGCAAAAACAAAAATATGTTCCCAAAATTTTTGCCTTATCAAACTATATGTTCGCAATTTGAAAACACTCGAAAAAGCCTGAGCTAAAGTATTTATATTTTACTCGAAATAATTGAATGAAACTAATTGATTATTTTAGTTGCAAGTTTACTTCATAAATTTGTTCAATTTGTTCACTTTGCAGGAATTGAGATTGATGGCAGGAATTGGGATCAAAGTTTGTTTACAGGAATCGAGATCGAAATTGGGTTACACGAATTGGGATCAAAATTTGGTTACAGGAATCGGGATCGAAGTTGGGTTACAGGAATTGAGATCGAAGTTGGTGACAGGAATCGGGATTGAAGTTGGGCCAGGAATTGGGATCGCAGTTGGGTTACAGGAAGTGAGATCGACGTTGGTGATAGGAGGTGAGACTGGTAGCTGATCAACGTAGCTGAGACTGAACTTGTCGGTCAACACTAGTAAATAAAAGATATAAATTAAAACGTTACCACAAATAAACATATTCAAAAAAAATCCAGTGTCGAGAAAAAAAGTTTGATTTCTTTGTTATTAGATTATTTTGTTTTTCTTTTTTGTCATTTCTTCACTAAAACTGTTCCTCGAATTCATTTTTTATTATGACCGTAAAGTATGCCTCAGTTTTTTTTGTTTCTGTCAGATCCTTCTATCCCACGACTCACAAAAAATAACAATATCTTGAAAAAAAAACTGAAAAATTGTTTTATGTATTTTTTTTCAGAGTAATTTCGGATCTTTCTGGGCTACTTGCTCAGCCACCGGCTACCTTTGTTACACTTAAAATTTAGATTACTGTGAGTGATTTTAATAATTGTTTTGAACACGAAATAAAAAATGATCGAGGGTAATTTTTTAACTGGGTCGACATCCATGTAAGAAAACGCCCATAATACAGTTTCAACGCCCATCCATTGTCCATTGTAAAAACGCTTATCATACGCTTTTCATAGAAGAAATTTGCATGACAAACTTTTTTTAATAGGAAACTTTTTTCAAGGTTATTGCAAATGGGTTTAAGACAAATTGATGGCAGTTTTTGCTACATGAGAGTAACTTTGGTATCCAAAAAAATATATTTTAAACAGAAAAAGTTTTATTAAACAATTTCATATACTTTAACATAACAAACCTAAAAACCATTATCAAGTGTTTTTATATAAAAACAAATCTTGTTATAGGTTTTTGTTTGCTAATATAAATCATTTTATGTAAGAAAAACGGGCAAACTTTTCTCAACCACAAAATTCTTTTCCAAGAAGTAAAAAATTTCTGGCCGTATAGAAAATTGTGTTTTATGTATACAATTTTTCTAAGAAACTAAGCAATAATTTATATGGCAAATATCGACAAATGCAGTTTATTGGCGTGGTAAAGGCCACTTACACTGGTGTTAGAAAATGTTTGGTTAGTTTGTTTTTGGACATCACTCAAAAGACTTATTTGGACTTATGCTTAAAAATGATTACGCATAGAGAACAAAAAAAAAGTTTCTTATAAGTTTCATTATATGCAAGCATTTTTTCAGTTATTTTATATATGTTTTTCTCTCGCAAATTGTTTGAAATTGTTTGACCATCGTTTTTTTATAGTATGAAATTTTTGGACGAGCTTTTTTTCAAATTTTGTATTTTTTATTTTTTCGCAGAAAATGTACCACTAACCAAATGATGTACCAAGTTATGATCCTCTTCCTAAAGTGATCTAAGGGGCAGGGTGTTAAGTTGGTTTTAAGCCAGAATCCAGCATTTTACACGCAGAGTTGGGCATATGTTCTAAAATAAACATTGGGTAGGAAAATTTTTACTTGGTTTAATAAGTGAGGAGGAAGTTAATTTGATTCCAAATAGTTTCAGATGGCTTCAAATTATTTTAAAAAATAAGCAGCCTTTATGAAAATAATGAGCATGTACCCATGATTGACCCAAAAAATTGAAGGCGCTCCGCTTTTACTGTTAGTTCTGCGATAAATTCAATATTTTTCCATGAACTGTCCAAAATTCTGCTGGCAATTAATTATACCTTTTGCCTTAAAATTAACTCAAAGAGGTAGTTTTGCTCTTGTCCAATAAAAACCCTGTTATTTTTTATCGTTTTCTTTTAAAATTAAATTAAAAACTGTCAAATATACAATTTATCAAGTAGAAATTGATTTTATAAACAGAAAAAGTTTGCCGCGTGTAATCAAAAGAAGCAGCTATGACGTTTGAGTTTCTGAAGTAGGATTCGTTGTTTTCACTTTCTTTTTTAGTGTTTCTTGAGATTGAGTGGGCTTGTATGTGTTGCATTGAGTGATGAATTGTGATTGGTGGACGAGGAAGAGGAAGATGATGATGATGAGCTGGTATTCAGTGAGTTGTTGTTGTTGTTGTTGTTGTTGTTGTTGTTGTTGTTGTTGTTGTTGTTGTTGTTGTTGTTGTTGTTGTTGTTGTTGTTGTTGTTGTTGTTGTTGTTGTTGTTGTTGTTGTTGTTGTTGTTGTTTGTCGATGAACTGCTCAGTACTTTTTTAGCCCTCTTCCATTTCATTCGTCGGTTCTGGAACCAGATCTTCACCTGAAAAACAAATTCGTGAACTAATTTTTTAAATCTCATCTATCAGCATTTTGGTTTTCTCGGGTGCATCATAATTTGCTGCTTATTGGAATAATTTTCCCGTTAAATTCATTGTTTCGCAAAATTGCAGCTAAGACTTAAGAGCTATCACTTTACTATTCGGGTTTGCAACCTATAAATGATAATTACGATCAGTTTGGCAAAGTTGAACTAATTTTAATTTTTCAGCTATTTTAATAATATCATCGTTTTAATTCGGCTAAAAAAAATATATTTTTTGTAATTTTGTTAGAAAAATAATTTTGTTTGAAATATGTTTTGTTTGAAAAAGAGCAATTTATCAGATGAAATTGAGTTTTGATCTGACCTGTGTTTCTGTGAGCATGAGTTTGGTGGCCACTTCGAACCTCTTGGGTCGGCTGAGGTACTTGTTCTTCCGGAACTGGTTCTCCAACTCCAGCAGCTGCTGGCTCGTGAAGGCTGTCCGGGGCCGTCTGCACTTACTGTTGCCCCCCTGCAATCCCCCCAAGCCAGAGGAGTTGCCGTCCAAGGGACTGGACAGGGGGCCTGGGTGGTGGAAGGAGGGAACGAATCCTGAAAAAAAAGAAGAATTCAGTTTGAGATTAAATGAGCAATTTTTTTAATTGCTGTTTTTAATTGAAAAATGGACTTAGTAAGTAATTCTTGAAATTTAACCTTAATGGAAGTTTTTCATTAGAAATTTGATTTTAATTCCAATATTGGTTCGCCAGAAATAAAAAAAAATAGTTCAACTAGTTTTAAAAGCTTCTGAGCTCTAACTTTGACCCTTTACAATATAATGAACATACAATTTGAAATTCACGTGGAAAGTTGTTTCAAATAACTTAATAATACTGACTGACCATTGTTCTGGTCGAGTCCAATGCCAAGTGCCAGCAGTCTGGAGTAGTTCTCCATCTGCTGATTTGGACTGCAGACCGATCCAGCACCTGTCACGTGACCACTCTGCACTAGAAGAGTCGCAGGATTGCAGGAGGAGGAAAGAACTGCAGCCTGTTGCAGGTAATTGAACAGCGACAGACTATCTGCTGCAATCTGATTGGTCGGCTGAGTTCCCACGAGACTACTCGGCGAAGTCGTGGAAGTAAATTGAGCCAATGAGCTGCTCGCATTTTTGTACAAATTCTGAAGATTCTGCGAAATTGCAATTCCAGGAACTCCAGAGTATTGATGAATACCATTCAAACCGCCGTTTCCAAAATTCGAATACAAAAGATTCCTCTGGAAATTTTGCAGCTCTTCTTTTTGCTTCGAAACTTTGTTCTCAGAACTTCTAACCGGAGATAAATTGTCGTTTTCAGCGTTCGGAGAAAAACTCGAGTTCAGCTCTTTTCTGATAACTTTTTCTGGCAATTCTTCAATTTTAGGAGTTGAAGTTGCTCTTTGAAAGCTTTCAATAGTAGTTTTATTTTTCGATTGATCATCTGTCGTATCTTCTTCAATTTCGTCGGCTGTTTGTTCTGTGTTGTTTTTGTCTGCACTTTTACTGTCGGCTAAGTTACCTTGAATCGCGTTGAGAATTTGCAAATTCTGAGATGATGCCGCTTCTTTTGCCGATACATTCAAAATGGATTCGATCAGGAATTTAGAAATGTTTGAAACTTGTGAAACTTGGGAGTTCAAAATCCCACTGAAATCTTGGGCTACCCGTGTGGTTTCGGACTGCATGTTTTCAATTAACAAAATTTGGATCCTCTCAGATTTCAAAGCGAGATAAAGGTGTCAGTTATCTTTCAAATTTGGATACAAATAATTGGAAATTTATTGCAAAATGGTTAAAAGATTACATATTAATAGGGCGATTAGCCCACGTAATCAGTTGCGCGTGAAAAAGTAATTTAATTAGTAGAATAACTTATACTTATCTCTAGTTCTAAACCAGTATGGAAGTTTTTGGAACTTATCAATTCCAGATGTTGTCCAGTTTTCAATAAAAACTTTGTCAGCCCAGAAATTTAAATGAGTTTTTATTAAAAGTGAGTTGAGTTAATTTCAAAGATAGAAGAAAGGGCAAAAATTAATTTTTCAGATGAAAGTTGGAATTTTTGAGTCAAAGAGGGCTTGTTTGTTCTGTGTAAACAGAAGTGTTAATGGGGAAAGATGCTTTTCGGGTGTTTGGTGTTTAGCTAATGTTTATGAAAGGTGTTTATAAGCGGGGCAATTGTTTTTTCGATGGCAATCTGCCTATTGAGATTTAAGTTATATCTGAGGGCGAGGCAGAGGCACGACTGAGGCGGCGGGTAAAATGGGTAAATGGGGTAAAAAATAAGCGAAATGAAATTTGAATTGCCTTTGGAAATCGAAATAATCCCGCAAAGTGGATGGGACTTAGGGGTGGAAATTGATTTAAAAATGTTTTTATATCCCCTCACTTACTTTTCAATGGGACTGCAGGGCAAATAATGGCGAAAAGTAATATTTAATTAATCAAGTAATGGAATAGAACTTAATGAATTATCCAACTCTCCAATCACATTTTTCCGCCCTAATCCCCCCAAGACTTCACACCGATTAAAATATATTTACTGAGTGGACACAAATCAAATGAGCCACACTTAATAATCAGCCCCCTCTCCACTTAACCCCCTTTTCACTTAGCCCACTAGGATCGCTTTTCTTTCTTCTGGGCCGAAGAGACCGCACTTAAAGCATTTGCCCAAATCCCAACAAAATCAATTAGAATAATTCCATCTTTTAAGCATAAATTGGCGCTTTTAATTTCTTTCAACTTGCTCTGGTTAGCTAACTAGGTTATAACATTATAAATCCCAAGCTTGCACAGCACAGATTAAATGATAATAACAAGTTTAAAGGTCCCCCTAATTCGCACTGCGTGATCCGGAGAGCTCCAAAATTAATAAAAGTTTTCATTAAAAATTTATTGTTTTTATTAACAGCTAATTCGCCCATTTAGACTCAAAAATCCACTTGGGCTCCGATTGTGCCCAAATAGCATCCCAAAGAGGATCAACTGAGAGCCGGCGGAGCAGTCATTTGCTACTGATTGATATACTCTTAATCGTCTTCTCCCGAGAACCCATGAACAGTCTCTACTTCTTCAGTCTCAATTATCGAGTCCACTTTTTTTTCAGGAGTCAAATTTGTATAGTCATGAAATATTAAAGTCGCTTTTTGTTTTAAAAATAGAATGAAAGCTATTAAATGGCACTGAAAATAGATTAAGCATTCAAATAGGTTGTCAAAGTATGAAGTTTCTCAGATGAATGTTATCAGACTCGTAAGTCGTAGCTGTGTCGTAGATGTGCTTTTCGAAAGATTTAAACTATTAGGGCTAAAAATTGGAATCATTTTTTGCCACAACAAACCTGCGCTGACTTTTATTCCAAAATGATCAGCTATTAACTAGTACTCTGTCCTTTATTGGGCTTCAATTCTTCATTTCATCCGATAGACTAATCCGTGGATATCAATTAAACAATGCAACTTTGTCTTTAGGCCTGCCCCCTGTAATCTTTTAATTTTGCAGTTATAAAATGAATTGCTCATATTGTTGATTCAAAAGAGCTCAGCTCCGTTTTTCATGTCAATTTGACTAGCCTCATACATACAGTTGACATTTTTTAACCCGCTCTCACTAAAAAAAAAGAAAATAATTGATTGTATTTTAAATATAGTTGCACGTTTATCGAAACTAAAGTGAACTAATTTTCAGCGCCAAATTGAATGTTTGAAAGATTTACAATCGACTATAATGGTAACAATTTTAGTGGCCGGATAAAATTTATAGTCAATTACCTAGATTCGATTATAATAAACTATAATCCCTCATTTTGCAAAACTAAAGCCTATCACATCAAAAAACTAGTATATTGGATTATAATTTGCATGGAAACTTAAAAAATAAATAACTTTGATCCGCGTTGAAGTTTGAGACTCAAAAAAAGCTTGGTAAATTGCGCCGCGTACCGTTTTTAAGCAAAAATCGCGGCGCTGGTTAAAGTTGCGACGCCGGTCTTTTTTTGGCTGGCGCGGCTCAAAAACATTTTGGGTAACATGTTCAAACGTGCCAGTCGTGATGTGTTTTTTAGTCCTGCCGGTTTGGACCCGTTGGCAACTTTCAGTCGCGCCATTTTGCTAGGTCGCTCCGGTCGCAAAGGTTTTTTTTGGGTCGAAACGGTGGCGGTGGTATTTTTCAGATGCGTCGGTATTGAAATGCCAAGATTTGGCTGCGCTCGTCTGCGATCGCATAGTATAATAATGACAATCTGCAACTGCTAAATTTGGTCGCACCGGTTAATTTTAAGGTCGCCAATTTTGAATTGAAAATGAGCTATAAAAAACAATTTGGTCGTAAAATTTGTCGGCTTATTTGTTTTATTGAGGACAAATATAGCTAGTTGTTCTGGATTCCACAATTGTAAGTTGATTCCGCATATTTAGGCGGAATCCGCAAATATAAACAGATTCCGCAAACTTATGCGGATTCCGATTACAATTTGAAGAGTTCCACTTACAATTTGCGCAATCAGTTTACTGTTTGCAACAATTCTGTTTTGGATTTTTGCGGAAACTGCTTGCAATTTACAAAATGCACAGTTCGGCCTCGTGATGTTAAACCATTTTAAATTAATTATAGTCATTTTTCATAGTTTTTATAGACAAACCAAAAAATTAGCATATAAATCGATCATCAAATATTTTACTGAAAACTGGAAACTATATTACAGCAAAAACCTTCCATTTGAGTCTCTATGGTCTAAGTAGTGTCTGCCGGACTATATCAAAAACCGATAATAACAAAGGAGTCATCGTCGTTTTAGGTTGCACCAGATGTGAGTTAAGTGAAATTTCTATGACTTTCAAAGGTTTTTAAAAACTATGGATCAATTGTTTTTTCTACCACAGCTTAAAAATCAAAACATCTTTGATGAAATAGGAACACATTGTGTTCAAAACACAAGTTTTTGCTTAAGAATCATAGCAAAAGTTGATATTTCAACCTTCATAAAAAATTTGTCGACTTCTTTCGGGGATCTGGTTGAGAGGGGCAAAATTAAACTGCGCAAAAGCGTCAATACTCGAAATAGTTACTTCCTGGTTTCATTGGTCGGTCGTGGAAAAAAGGATCAAGAAATTATAAACAATTTTTTCTTCACCAGTTCGGCTTTATTGGTTTAATAACTAGTTATAAGAAAAACTAATACTTCTTTCGATTTTCCGAGGCGCATTTGACTTGAAAATTTTATTATCAGAAAGTGTAATCTTAAGATTGTAATCAACTTAAAAAGTCAAAAAAATTACAGCTTCATACCATTCAAAAACATCAACAAAAAGCAAACCTGAGGTTGTCTTAATATGAGCAGCACTTACAGTTTTAAAATGTGGAAGTGGTTTTTATTGGTTTTATTTTTCTGCGCAAGTCTTCGGAATCTAAAAGAAACATCAAATATGATCAAGAATTGTATTTTTATGATTTGTAACAAGTATGATTTCACCGATTGAATTTTTGAAAAAATTTCACAGTATTGAGAAAATAGGCCTCTTTTTTGTTTGCTTTTTACAATTTAAAACTAGTTGTCAATCGCTAAATTCAAACTTTAAAACAAACTTTCATTGTTCAAATCCCCACAAAATCATAAGAAAAAATTCATATATTTTTTTCAGCCCATGATATGTGATGGGGTTTGTGTAACTTGCAAAGCAACCAAGTTTTTAAATCTTTTTTTTTGCACATGTCACTGTTCCACCAAAAAAGAATAGTAGAGACAGGGGTTTCGGTCGACCAAAAAATCGAAACATACCTCGACTACTGTCGAAATATTCCTCGAGCACGGTCATAACATACCTCGAGCCTGGTCGAGCACGGTAGAAACATACCTCGAGCACGTTCAAGACATACCTCGAGCACGGTCGAGCACGGTAGAAACATACCTCGAGCACGATCGAAACATACCTCAAGCCTGGTCGTGCACGGTAGAAACATACCTCGAGCACGATCGAAACATACCTCAAGCCTGGTCGTGCACGGTAGAAACATACCTCGAGCGCGGTCGAAATATACTTCAACAACGGTCGAAATATTCCTCGAGCACGGTCATAACATACCTCGAGCCTGGTCGTGCACGGTAGAAACATACCTCGAGCACGTTCAAGACATACCTCGAGCACGGTCGAGCACGGTAGAAACATACCTCGAGCACGTTCGAGACATACCTCGAGCACGGTCGAGCACGGTAGAAACATACCTCGAGCACGATCGAAACATACCTCGAGCCTGGTCGTGCAAGGTAGAAACATACCTCGAGCACGGTCGAAACATGCTTCAACCACGGTCGAAACATACCTCGAGCCTGGTCGTGCACGGTAGAAACATACCTCGAGCACGGTCGAAACATACTTCAATCACGGTCGAAACATACTTCGAGCCTGGTCGTGCACGGTCGAAACATACTTCAACCACGGTCGAAACATACCTCGAGCCTGGTCGTGCACGGTAGAAACATACCTCGAGCACGATCGAAACATACCTCGAGCCTGGTCGTGCACGGTAGAAACATACCTCGAGCGCGGTCGAAATATACTTCAACCACGGTCGAAACATACCTCGAGCGCGGTCGAAACATACCGCAAGCACGGTAAAAACATACCTCGAGCACGGTCGAAACATACCTAAACCACGGTCGAAGCATACCTCGAGCATGATCGAAACATACCTTGAGCGCGGTCGAAACTTACCTCGAGCACGGTCGAGCACGGTAGAAACATACCTCGAGCACGATCTAAACATACTTCAACCACGGTCGAAACATACTTCGAGCCTGGTCGTGCACGGTCGAAACATACTTCAACCACGGTCGAAACATACCTCGAGCCTGGTCGTGCACGGTAGAAACATACCTCGAGCACGATCGAAACATACCTCGAGCCCGGTCGTGCACGGTAGAAACATACCTCGAGCACGTTCGAGACATACCTCGAGCACAATCGAGCACGGTAAAAACATACCTCGAGCACGATCGAAACATACCTCGAGCACGGTCGAAACATGCTTCAACCACGGTCGAAACATACCTCGAGCCTGGTCGTGCACGGTAGAAACATACCTCGAGCACGGTCGAAACATACTTCAATCACGGTCGAAACATACTTCGAGCCTGGTCGTGCACGGTCGAAACATACTTCAACCACGGTCGAAACATACCTCGAGCCTGGTCGTGCACGGTAGAAACATACCTCGAGCACGATCGAAACATACCTCGAGCCTGGTCGTGCACGGTAGAAACATACCTCGAGCACGTTCGAGACATACCTCGAGCACGATCGAGCACGGTAGAAACATACCTCGAGCACGATCGAAACATACCTCGAGCCTGGTCGTGCACGGTAGAAACATACCTCGAGCGCGGTCGAAATATACTTCAACCACGGTCGAAACATACCTCGAGCGCGGTCGAAACATACCTCAAGCACGGTAAAAACATGACTCGAGCACGGTCGAAACATACCTCAACCACGGTCGAAGCATACCTCGAGCATGATCGAGCACGGTAGAAACATACCTCGAGCACGATCTAAACATACTTCAATCACGGTCGAAACATACTTCGAGCCTGGTCGTGCACGGTCGAAACATACTTCAACCACGGTCGAAACATACCTCGAGCCTGGTCGTGCACGGTAGAAACATACCTCGAGCACGATCGAAACATACCTCGAGCCCGGTCGTGCACGGTAGAAACATACCTCGAGCACGTTCGAGACATACCTCGAGCACAATCGAGCACGGTAGAAACATACCTCGAGCACGATCGAAACATACCTCGAGCCTGATTGTGCACGGTAGAAATATACATCGAGCACGGTCGAAACATACTTCAACCACGGTCGAAACATACCTCGAGCGCGGTCGAAACATACCTCAAGCACGGTAAAAACATACCTCGAGCACGATCGAAACATACCTCGAGCCCGGTCGTGCACGGTAGAAACATACCTCGAGCACGTTCGAGACATACCTCGAGCACAATCGAGCACGGTAGAAACATACCTCGAGCACGATCGAAACATACCTCGAGCCTGATCGTGCACGGTAGAAATATACATCGAGCACGGTCGAAACATACTTCAACCACGGTCGAAACATTACTCGAGCGCGGTCGAAACATACCTCAAGCACGGTAAAAACATACCTCGAGCACGGTCGAAACATACCTCAACCACGATCGAAGCATACCTCGAGCATGATCGAAACATACCTCGAGCGCGGTCGAAACATACCTCGAGCACGGTCGAGCACGGTAGAAACATACCTCGAGCACGATCTGAACATACTTCAACCACGGTCGAAACATACTTCGAGCGCGGTCGAAACATACTTCAACCACGGTCGAAACATACCTCGACTTTCTCGAGCACTGTTAAAAAAGACCGATTGTTCCGCTGTAATTCTGAGTCAAAAAAGAAAAAATCTCAAATATCAACAAATTTTTAAACATTTTCGACCCCAATTCCAAACCAGTGTTCCAAAAGATAGAAAAACATAACTAAGAATTAGTTCAACTCTTCAAAGCAGTAAGACTGCGAACAACTCACTCTTATCATTTCATTTTGATTAAAAAACATCAAAACATGTTAAACGAAACGTTATTCATATTATAACGTTTAAATTTGGGTAACTCATAATGTTTGAAAGTCGAAACAAACCTGATTTGGTCTAGCACGGTAAAAACATATCTTGCTTGGGTCAAGCACGGTCGACCATAATTTTTCGGTCGATTAAGATCAAAGCATATCTTGCAAGGGCCAAGCACACATTTTTCGGTCGAGCACAGTCGAAACATATCTTGTTTGGGTCGAGAACGTTCGAGCACATTTTTCTTCGGTCAAATTCGGTCAAAAATTATCTTGCTTGGGTCGAGCTTTTTTTTTTGGTCGATTACGGTCGAAACATACCAGATCAAGCGCGGACGAAATTTTTTTTACTTTTTAGTGCACATTTTTTTTACGAGTACGGTCGAGCACATTTTTTTTCGGTCGAGTACGTTCGAAAAAAATCTTGCTTATGTCGAGTACGGTCAAGCACATTTTTTGGTCGATTAAGGTCAAAACATACCGAGCTTTGGTCGAGCACGGTCAAAACATATCGAATTTTGGTCGAGATGATCGAAAAAAATCAATTTTTGGTTGTGACGGTGTTAAAAAACAAGAAAAACACTTCGACCAGGAAGTTGATCATATAAAAAAAATCGATGAATCAGTGCCTTATGCTCCTTAACTGATTTAGCACTAATTTTTTTCTGATAGTACAAGAAACTAACTTTTTCAGAAGTGCTTTAAAAAATGATTTTAATTAGTTTTTCAACAGATTTAGCTCTTTCTGTATTCAGTGAAGTTAGTAAATTTTGTGTCTGTAATTTCATGAAAATTATGATAACTCTGCAAACCACAAAAGTATCCAATCGTTTTCTGCTTTTGCAGCCTAAAAATGTGTATGGATGTTAAAATAATTTTCTGGCTTAAAATTGAATGTGTGTGAGAACATGGTGTTCAGATAAACTTATTCAGAAAATCGTCGCATGAAACCACGTATTTGATTGAATGATTATTTAGACACAAAATATTATACAGCCAGCATCATCATCATCATCATCGTCATCGTTTCTTCTTGATACACTTTTTCTCGATACTCAAGTGTTCCTAGTGTTTCTCTGATAAAATTTCTTGCCGTAAATTAGTTGAGAATTAGCCCCAACTCTAAAGTGAGTTAGGATTAATGTAAAAATTTATTTGCGTTGACTTCGTCCAGAGAATAGTCGACATGAATACTTCCGCAACTCTGAAGTGAGCTTCAATGGTTAAGGAATTCATACACAAGGAATTGTTCGTACTTTTTCAAACTCAAGTGCTGCGAACGAAATTGCTGACGTTGCGTGAGTGAAGATATTATGTTTAAGCCTATTTAGTGCACAAAGCTGATTTAAACTATCCGGGCACAAAAAATTAAAATTGAAGTTTTAATTGCGTTTTCTTTAAAGTGGAATAACTTAGGGTGAAAAATTATGAGATCAAAACTTGCTCAGAATTTCAACAAAATTAAATGGTGCAATTTGTTTGCGAAATGAGGGAAAACAATTTTATCCAAAAAAGAGCGTTTTTGGTTTTTTATTCGAAACTACGCCAAAACTATTGAGCCAATCACTGACATAATTATATCAAAATGAGCCTCTAACGTAGCCCAACAAACTTTAAGAAAATTATAATCTCCAAACATTGTATAATCTAATTTTTTTCGTTTTATCGTCAAAAAGACGTTTTTATTACATTTTTGAATAGAGTATAACCTTCTTAAAATTTGTTGAGCTAGGTGAGAAGCTCACTTTGATAATTTTGAGTTAGGGATTGACTCGGTAGTTTTGGCGTAAATTTTGTTTAACTAAAAAACTTAAATTAATCAACTTCTGGGTTACATTTTACCCTAATTTCGCAAAATACAATGCACCATAACATTTTGCTGCAATTCTAAGCAAACTTTGTCTTTTCACCTGAAATCCACCCAATTTCAAGAAAACGCGTTCCGAATTTCAAGGTTATTGCGTTTTGTCCGGATAGTTTAAATCAGCACTGTAATAAAGGCAAAATTTTATTTTAGGGAACTTTCTAGTGTCGTGTAAAACTATTTACAAAAATATTTTAGTTCAAAATTTTTATAGAAAACTATAAGGATTACCTATTTGCCCGTTGTCAGAAATGAAGGGAAAAAGAAACTTCGGGGTGACTACGTTCTCATTTTTCAAGTAAAATTTGCAAAAATGAACTAAAATAAGCTGCAGCATAACAAACCAAACAACTTATTGTGACTGAATTGAGATTTAGCGAAGCTACAGTCTTTTTTTAATTTAATCAGCCTCTATAGATTTGAAGTTTTGGAAAAAAAATAATAAAGTTGAATCCCAAAAAACTACTCAGCAAATAGTAATCAAATTTTACCGGTTCCTTGATCTTTTGAACTTGATTTGTTAAATAGTTATTTCAGATGACGAATTGCCCATTTGAATGAAAATCGAAACATCTGCACAACTCACAATTTACAGTAAAAAATTTACAGAATCTATCTTGTGCGGTCCGTACCGCACTGAATTTTTATGAATCATAATCAACTTTTTTGGAGTTGCATTGTCAATCTTTTTATTATTCAAAAACATCTACTTACAATCAATTGCAAATCAAATACAATCCAAATTAATAGCAAGGATAACTGGTTGCTGTGCACGTGCCAGAGAATGTTCCGACCATAGTCTTAAAAAATATATATATATATATATTTCAAATTACAGTAGCTTTTTTTGCGTTGTGTGATTAAGGGTCGGAAAGAAAAACTAGATTTCAAGCATATTCGAGAGTCATAGTGATAGTAAATTAACCATATTGGAAAAATGGCTAGAAAAACAAAAAAAAACAAAAAAATCAAAGTAAGCTTTTAAGCTATTCAAATAAACTGTTGTAAGCTTGCTCACTCAAAATTAGACAGAAATCAAAAATTCTAAAGCAGTTTTCCTCAATACTGGGACATTTTTTGGAACATTTTTGAAGTCAATCGAATGACGACTAAAATGGCTTTAAAATGATATTTCAGTCAACCCTCTCCGCTGATTTTTTCCAGTAGATGATTTTGCATGGAAAAAACTAAAAAACACCCGAATACAAAGTTCTTCCCCATTTTTCAATGGTCGGAAAAATAATCGATGACAAGCATTTAATTCAAAAATTAGTCTGATATTTTCAAAAATTGAGTTGCCTCTGGCTTAACACACGTTGCATTAAATAAATTGCTATTTACTTTGTTTTTTGTCTCTCCAGTATATGAAGTCCATTATCATCGCAATCATACCACGGATATGGGGAAGGGGGGAGTGGGGAAGTTCACGGGCGATGATGATTGACGAATGCTGCAAAAAGCAGTTTTCCCTGTGGCTTTGCCGAACGCAGCAAAAGCTTTTTTTAACCATCGATTTTACTGACGGTTTTTACAAACTAAAATTATAATAACAAATTTCTTGGCTTTTACGAACAAACAAAAACTGATTTTAGAATACAAAAAAAAAGATCGAAATCGAATATAATGGATTATAATGGATTTTTGAATATTGGAAATATCGATTAAAATCTTTTAGAAATCCATTCTCATGGTTAAATGGATCATCAAAATTGATTATATAGGGTAAGTTGTTGATGAAATAATCTATTCAAACCGCTTCTTTCCCACAAAAATCTAGTGATGGTCAACAAGATGATAACAAAAAAAAATAAATCGAATTTGATGTTTTTCTGGAGCATTTTTTATATTCAACCTTCTTTTGCTATTTTAAACCATCAAAAATGATGGGCATTGGATCCCATAGAACACATTATGTATGACTATTAACTGTTCATAGACCCCAAATGTGGAACTGTATGAGTAGCATTTTCTGTATGTAGCGACACGCACATTTCATATATGTGATGAATTGATGTCTGT
Source organism: Symsagittifera roscoffensis (assembly GCF_963678635.1). Classification (NCBI taxonomy): domain Eukaryota; kingdom Metazoa; phylum Xenacoelomorpha; order Acoela; family Convolutidae; genus Symsagittifera; species Symsagittifera roscoffensis. Next base: position 3,905,073 of record NC_087066.1, read on the forward strand.
CATTAACCGAGCAAAAAACAAAAAGGAGAATCGTTAACCCATTTGTTTCTCGATTGTGGGTAAAACTTTCAGTTACCTTTTCTGACACATTAAATTACAAGTAAAATGACTTATTGTAGTATTTTCCTTGTCTTCAAGTGATGGGAAGCTTTTTTGCGGTTTCCGATTTGAAAACAAAAACAGCCGAACTGAAACCTCTTCCTCACTTGCAGTTTTCACGTGTCGGAACCGCATTAAAAGCTTGAAATTTATCTGATGAAGAAATTGAGCGGATCTTTTCAATGAGGAAAGGGATGTCTTTTTAGGTGCAAATGTGCATATACTTACACACTGATTTAGTTCTTCATAGAGGTGGTTTTTTTCATGATAACATAGAGGGTGAATAATTAGAGTGATCTGTCATACTGCTAGGGCCAGCACAACAGTATCCAATTGAACTCAATTATCTTAAAAATGTATTTTTACTGTTTCAGTCACTACTCTTTAATAAAACTGCAAAATCAATATTAAATGATACAAATTGGTACTTACATAATTTTATTTGATCTGCGTTAGAAGTTATGATATAAAAATATAATTCAAAGATATTATTGATATGCGATGAAACCTCACACAAATGATGTTTTTCAATAATGCTTTTCAATTTACACGTACTCAGTTCCAAACTGAACCAATAACCGACTCAATTTTCATTACTATTGACCAGCACTTTTTTCTTCAACATGAGTTTGTAAAGAATTTATCAAGATCGGATTTTTGTACAATTTTGTAAAAAAGAATTACAAATTTACTTAAGCGCTGTTCAACTGAATTTTTCGGCCAAGTCGATAAAAGCTGTCGGCGTATTCATCTCTTCCGCCTTCTTCTTCCTCGGCCTTCTGACCAAAACCTCTTCTTCCTGTTCGGCCTCTGGTTGTCGGTTCGAATCCTGACCGGGCCCTCCTTGCCCACTTTTGTCGACCTGGTCTGCGGGTGACGTCATAGGTGACACCGGGAGCAGCATGGCATTTCTGAATCCGTAAGGAAGTTTGAGATGAGGTGGGGGCTGTTGGGGTTTAGGGGGGAATCGGGTCATGCCGGGGTTGGTCATGGGAGTGCGTGGGTCTGAGTTGGGGTTCGTGTTGAAGGTGGGGGGAGCGAGGGCAATCAAATGAGATGAAGGGTTTGACATATCTAGATGCATTGGTCTCCTAAACACACTTCAGCATTTAATTTTGAATTTCAGCATATATTGTTTCTCTGAATGTTGCTTTGGAAATCTTAGTTTTGGAGTGCTCTTGTTTTGACATAGCCAGAAAAGTTTTCAGAAGTAATTGAAAATGGTTTAAAAATTTCATTAAAAATTAAGCCTTGTCAAAAATTCACAGCAATTAGCTTGATAATTTGATAATTCTCACTATATCATATTATTGCTAAAATTATTTTCTATCAAAGTAAAAAAGCCCATGAAATCACTACAAGCATATAGTTGTTCCATAGTTTGACTAACAGACTGGGAGGATATGGATGTGTGGGGTTGTCCACAAAGTCTGGCTGTCTTGCGGCCAGAATAGACAGGCTGAAACAGACCAAAAATGAGACACTAGTAGATCGCATAGTCTGCAGTGTGCAATGTGTTTAGTTTTCATTTTGGTTCACCCAGTTTCAAGCCTCTGTTTATTATTACAATGAAGATGCATAAAATTTGCAGTGGTCATTTTTAATCTAAACCTTAAATTTTTTTCAGGCCATCAAATTTTAAATCGGAATGTTTTTTTTCAAAAAGAAACTTTAAGTGAGCAAATTGAAAAAAAAGCAGTTTTGATGGCCGATTCAATTGAAAGTTTTGTTCCGCCTTTTGGATTTGAATTTGGGTGAAGTTGAGTCAATTTAGTTGAGTGAACCGTCTATTTAATTGTGACACCAAGCAGCAAACAATCAGAGGTGAAATGTGAAGACACCATTTCAGATGAGTCATGAACATTGAGTCAGACGTGCAAGAAATTCATGCAATTATTAAACAACTTTTATTAGATTTTTTAAAAAAATTTTCACTATTATTTTGACTATTATCAAGGAAACAGACAAAATTGTGCTAAAACCAGAGTCGAAACTTCACGTTGACATTATGAAACAAAAAATTGAAAGTTTTTCAAACTTTTTGTGACCTCTTGTAATATGTGATATGAAAGCAAAAAAAAAATCTTTTTTTTTTACATCAGAGGCAGAGCCCATCATTCCTAATCTCATTTTAGAACCCATTTCCATGTTCAAAATGGTCGCACCTTTTTTATCCAATACCAGTTCAAAGCGGGACTGTGTAAATCACTTTTTCTGTCATTCTGAAAATCAAACCGCATAAAATTAGAGCTACAAATGATATTTTAACAAGATTTCGAAGCTGTAAAATAATTTAGTCTTGATTGCATACATTTGGCAACTAGTCAAGATAAGTCAGAGAAGAGTTAACGATTCAGCTTTTACTTTTGAAGCACAAATGAAATATTGAATCAAGTTTAGAATCGGAGAAAAACCGGCAATTCGTTCTACAGATTTGAGCTAACTCGCATCGCAGCTTAACAAACTATACTTCAAAACACGGTTAGTCAGGTCGAAATGGGAAATCATTTGGAGACATGGTTAGCACAGTTTGCAAACAACTGGATAACATGCTCACTCCTCTGCGGACACCGGTTCGAATCCCGGTGGGGCCGTCTGCGCACTAGGAGACGGCGTGTCTTCATCCCGCGGTAACTCGAGCTGCGGAACTACTGGGGAAGGTGAAACAGAACGGGATTGAGGTTGGTGTTGTTGTTGATTAGTGATCACGTGATTAATTGAGTTTTGGTTGGTTAGTGGACGCGGGGGTAATGGCCACACGACACACGAATCATTATTGGTAGGAGGGGGAGGCACTAACGCCTTATCCGCGGCCGAGATGGGCGGGGGAGGTGTGGACGTTGTGAGGGGGTGGGGGATGTTGGCTCCTCCGGCGTTGCTTCCGTTCACTGATGAGTCATCCTGCGAGTAGTGCTCGTAGGCATACAGGGTCTTCCTCGGGACGGGGGAGAAGTAACGCAGGAAGGGGTAGACTCTCGCTTTGCTATTCACAAATGATACAATATATCTAATTGGAAAACAAATCAAAGCAAGTCACCTTGTTTAAGGCTACTTTAAAAAAAAATCAGAAACGTACGTGAGTTCAAAGAACAATTTTTCGGAATATGATACGGATGAATGATGTTATGCTTTCTAAGTAAATGTGTTGAAACAAAATGAACTAATTTAACTACATGAAGAAACTTATTATATTTCTGCGTTTTGGTTTTACTTATATCCTTCATTGAGTTAGGAGGAGGTCAGTATTGCAGGGAAAGATCCCGGCAGTAGATCGATCTGGATCTTCGATTTCGATTGCTGGAAAGTTAAAATTCCTTCAACTCTGCCAGTCGCATAAATTATACATTCAATGGCGAAAAGTCACAGGATCTGAGTTATTAACTCAATCTCAAGCAGGGGCGGATCTAGGATCTAAGATTTTCTCGAGGGGGGGGGGCGGATTTTCAAAAAATGTTCGAAAATTTTGCCGACCTTTTTTTTAGGTCTACCAAATTGATTTGTCGAGCTCTCCGACAGCACTGTTTTTCCCCTATTTTGGGCCAAATTTTCAGCGGCGCAGGCAAATTTATGAAAAAACAGTAAAAAAAAACCGTTTTTGGGCACTTTTTGAAACAGAAGCAACACTTGGATAGTATGTCTTCAAAAGCAAATATCAAAATATTTTTGAGAAGGCATTTTTTGAGAATTTCCGAAAACAGAGTCAAAACATTATATGTTCAAGAATTTCACAAGTTCCACTTAAATTTCATCAAAAAGCTCATTTATTTCAAAAACCATAATCAAAACATCAGAAAGTATTTTCGAAAATTGTTCTGATCAATTCAAATTTTGAGCGTTTTTTCCCTTATATTCGTTTTTTTCCTTTTATCAGTCTCTGTGTGTTTTTAAGTATTGTAAAAGGAGAGTTGAGTGTGAATAAGTGATTGAGTGACTGACGCTTGGCCGGCCTTGCGGAGACAGCAGAGGAGGATGAGGAAGAGGAGGAGGACGACCACCACTGCCACTATGATGAAGATGGGGGTCAGACTGGCAGCCTGGAAGTCAGTCGCTTGCGGCTCAATCGCGGGCTCTAAACGCAACAACAAGCTATAGAAGAAAGAAAAAGTTAGAAACAGAAGAAGAAATTCATTCGAGTCAATCGAAAAGAGGCGATTTAAAAAGAGTAGATAACGAGACCAGTTGATCTGTTATATCATTATCTTTTTTTCTCAGATTATATCAAGAGTTGATTAATCTTCGGTAGAGCGACAATTCGTGCAACCTTCATGCTATAGTTTCATGGAGTTGCGGTTTCGATTTATTGAATTTATGTTTCACATTGGTTGTTGAAATTGGTAATCACAAATTTTTTCTCATCTTTGATTGCGCGCGTACAGATAGGCAAAACCAACGAGAATTCGGCTTGAAGTCCCGTCGGCTTGATTTCCGGCACCAAAAACTTACATGTCTGGAATTACGGAAAAGAATCCCGACCAAGTATCGCCCGTTAAAAATTATTCCAGACATTTGTGTTCAATGCAATAAGTCCGAGTATTTGGCGATTAAATAAGTTTTGAAAAAAAAGCTTAATGATATATATAAAATCAACTTGATTAAAAAAGAGATTGAAGCTTTAATTCTGGTATTTGCTCTGCAAGCTAAGTGCTCACGTGTTCATTGCTTAACGTTTTGTTCACAATTCATTTTAACACTTCCTGGAAAAAATAGTTCATACACAATATAAAAATCAGATCAAAAAACTTGTAGGTTAAATGCTCAATTTGTTAATGCGGAGGCAATCTCTAAGTACATTGCTTTATGCCAGACAAATGCCTTTGACAAATGACTTTCGTCAACCAGGCTCTTTTTCCTACCCCCCACCTGCAAATTTTTAGATTTGAAGTAACTGTTCACTTTGTCCGATTGTCGTGAAAATTGCCATGCAGACTAATAAGGCCATGACAAACATATTTGGTCTTCATAATTAACCTTGTAAAATCACTCGTTAGAGCATAAAAATCATGTTTGAGTGAGGTGGGGGGAAAGGAAAAAGAGCAGTCAACCAGGAAGATTTAAATTTGTATGGGAAGTAGTAAGATGAAAAAGTGACCTTCTGGTTGTGTGTAGAGTCCGCTGAATCCCTGGCTCATAATGTATCTCTTTACCGGCTCCCCGTTCACCACCCCCATGTCAATCTCCCCCACAAACCAGATGGTGTAGCCAGTGTCCGGATGCAGGGGTCCATTGCAGATTCTAAAAACACACTGCTGCTAACAGTATATGATATGACGGTAATAAACTATACTGTTGGTATATCTAAGTAAGTACAATCTATGTACACTAACTGAAAATTAAAAGAACAAGACTGCTCGTATCTGAGCAAAGCCCTGAATGTTCCGACTGCCTTTTAAGGTTTATGGAGCAGTAATAACATTAAAAAAATTAAATGAAATAAAATAAAGAAAAAAAATTTTTTTTTTTTAAATTTGAAATTTTTTTAATGAAAATTATCCTCCCACACGCCCTATTAAGTACAAAAGGATAGATTTCTTTCCTTGTAATAAACCAATTATGGCAAATAAGCTTCATTCAACCAATCTGGAACGATTTCTAAGACGGATTAAATCTCCGCTTACGCGTTAATATATCGAATTATATCGCGCGTTAATTGTCCCAAATTGGTCAAAATGGCCGAAATGGCCAACTTGAAACCCTCATAACTTTACAAAAAATGATCACAGGTGACATATCTTTTCAAATTTAAGCTCAGGACAACAAAACTTTTTGAATGATAAAAAAATTCAGTCAAAAATGGCTAGTTAAAAAGTCGAAATTTGTTTGAAGAAAAAAAACCCACCCCGGGCACAAATATTCCGTTACTTTCGTACCGAAAGCCGGAACAATAAAAATAACTAGACTGCTCGTATCAGGGCGAAGCCTTGAATGTTCCGACTGCCTCTTAAGGTTTATGGAGCAGTAATAACAATAAGAAATTAAATGTAACAAAAAAATGAAAAAAAAAAAAAATTTTCTAAAACTTAAATTATTTTTTATGAAAATCATCCCCCTACACGCCATATAAAGTACAAAAGGATAAATTTCGCTGCTTGTAACAAATCAATTATGGCAAATAAGCTTCTTTCAACCAATTTGGAACGATTTCTCAGACGGACTAACTCTCCGCTTGCGCTTTAGTAGCGCGAAATATATCGCGCGTTAATTGTCACAAATTGGCCAAAATGGCAACCTTCAAACCCCCATAACTTTCCGAAAAACAATCACAGGTGAAATATCTTTTCAAATTTGAGCTCAGGACAACAATACCTTTCGAATGATACAAAAAAGTTGCGTAAAAAATGGCTAGTTAAAAAGTCGAAATTTGACTGAAAAAAAACCCACCCCGAGCACAAATATTCCGTTACTTTCGTATCGAAAGTCGGAGCAATAATGTGCCAATTAAAATGTCTGTTCTCAAACTCACACGAACAGGAAAGTGATCGACCGTAGGTCGATTCTTAGCATAGTTGGCAGGCATGTAGTTAATACCGAAGGTCATAAGATTAAACAAAATGAACAACTCACATTAGAAGGTTCAAATGCAATACAAATAACTTTTAAAAAATCTATCGAATCGTTTAGTCAGCTCCCTGATATTGCAGACCCTGATTTACGTTCTGCTGATTTGTGAAAATGAAAATTAGAATGTTTGCGGATACCTATCCTAGTATAGAACAATATAACCCCCCCCCATAGTAGTACAAGAAGGGTCAGGTTTCCAGAAAGAACCAAACCGCTAGTTCGGACTGTTATCGTAAAAAAATTGTACAATATAATTTTGAGTAAGATTAAAATTTTTAAGCAAAAATGTTTTCGGGTCTTTTCGGTAATCCCCCCTTGCTCGAAAGTGAAAGCTTTGCAGAAATTTTGTGGCAAATTTGGATCGATATTACGGAGAAATGCTGGCTATCATTACTGCGAAGGCCCAAACGAAGGAATTTTATCTAATTTAGTTTCCAACAGATCCTTTCCGTGTTTTTTTTTTTCGTTTACTGCATATATGATCAGAAGTGATATATGATCTGCATATATGATCCAAAGGCGTTCTGAATTGCCGTTTAATTCTCCTTTTTGCAGTTTTCCGAGTTGGTTTCAGGCTCTTGCTATCCAATTTTGTAATTTTTCAATTTCATTTTTAATTTAGGGGGTATAACCGAAAAAAAAACATTTTCTTACACAGTCACAAGAGCGACTCAACACATTATTCCACGACCAACACTCAAGTTCAAGACTAATACACAATTTACCTATCAATTACTCAATTATATAATGTCTTTTTGGTGCTTTCAAGTGCTTTGCATTTTTTCGTGAATAAATTTTGAAAAACTCTAGAAAAAAAAATAAATTAAGTTATAAATCAATGCATAAATCACTACAATATAGGTGTACCTGGAACAGCTGTTGGGGTCTGTCTGTCCGATCAAGAGGAACCACTGATCTGTGCCCTCCTCAGTTGTCGGGGGGTAGGAGTCCATCTGGGCCAACTGGTGTGCATGCTGGTCCATGTCACGTGATGCGTACGGCTCCACGTCATCTGAACCAACAGTTTTTTTTAATTCCTCCGGCTCACAAAAAAATTCAAAACATTATTTGAAACTCACATTGTTTTGAAATTTTCATCGCTTTATATTTCGACCAACTATAGTTTGCATTAGCTCAATTTTCATTGCTTTTAGAGCTGATTTATACGGTGATATAATAAGCGCGTAATAATAAAAATTTTGGCCATAGCGGCAGTTTTCAAACGCACTACATTTCTATGAAATGCTCCCAGCTGATTTTGATCTTTTTAAACTTGAGCGTTGGAAATCAATACTTACTAATTGGAAAGAAAAAATTTCAAAATTTCCAACAAAAACTGTTTATTGGGTGAAAAAACGCCTTCAATCTTGAGGGGTCGAATTCTTAATTCACGGCGGATGTTTACCAAATCGTCATACATTTGAAGACAAAAAGTACATCAGAATTACGGAACACTTGCATAACAACAGTGGCAATCAGTTGCTGGCTTTTTTTCCTTATCCCCACATGCAAATTTTCAGTTCACATACTCCAATTGTTGCTTGAATTGGTATGCGGAACAATTAGGCTATGACAAACATATTTGATCTTTATACTTTACCTTGTAAAACCCCTCATTACTCCATAAAATTGATGCTTATGTGAGGTGGGGGAAAAGGAAAAAAAGCCCAGTTGTTATATATTGCATAACAAAGTTAATTGTCGGCTTGTTGAAATCGTAATCTTATTTTCGGCTTGTCGGCTTTCGGCTTGTCGGCCTATCGCCTTAATTCGTGTACCTGGGTAGACTGGAGGAGTCTGGTTGAAAGTGTGGTTGTTGGCTATTATGACAGCATACTGTGTGACAAAGGGGTCCCTTCCAAAGGGCAGTCCAGTGATGTTGGCCTCCAGCTGGGTGGTGATGTCCGTCACCCGATTACTCTCCTCCCACAACTCCACCGTGATGTTAGGAAGAACCCCTACAAAATTGGATTCAAAGTGAAAATCACAGTCGGGTCTACATTTTTCTAACGTGAGAGGGGATGGTTTGTCAAACAAAAAATAATACATTTTATTTGGTGAGGGCGTCGAATTCTGGAAACATCTCAAAATTGTCATTCATAAAATCATGCACAGCTTTCATGTATTTTGTAGGAATTTTTGGATGATGATTAGGTAGAAATCCTAATTAGGGCACACCACTCTCCAGGGGCGGATCTAGGATTTTCTCGAGGGGGAAGGCGGATTTTCAAAAAAATTTTGGAAACTTTGACGACCTTTTTTGGGTCGACCAAATTGATTTTCCCAGCTCTCCTAAAGCACTAAAAAGACGCTGTTTTGGCCAAATTTTCAGCGCCGCAGGCAAATTTAAAAAAAAACAACAGGTAAAAAAGCCGTTTTTGGGCACTTTTTGGAAAATTTTGTCAAAAAAATCGCTTTTTTTTTGGCGCGCGCTCCCCTTCAAACTTAGTATATATTGGCGCCAAAAGTGCCTTCAAAAAATTTTAGAGTGGGTCGGCCAAAAATGGATTTTTATAAAAAGTACCAAAGGGGGGCCCTTTGGGTCGGCAGGGGGTCGAATCCCTGAGAAAAACGTTCCCTCCCCCCCAAATCCGCCCCAGCCACTCTCCTCAGTCAGATCCCTGGCAGCTTTCAACTAAACAAACCGGTGGTGAATGTGTGCTGAAAAAGACCCATTTCAACCCCATTGACACTGGGTGTAATATTGACTGCATAGTTGACGCCCATGTCCAGGGTTGCCACAGTGATGACACAGTTGAAATCAATTTGGGTGGAATCAGTTGTTTCAGAGGACACTTCTTCACACACTTCTGTCCCAGTCAAGTTATACGAGGACTCTTCGCCTGTGTCTTCATTCCTCACCTTAGAAATGTCATAAAACTCAAATTTAAATCCATAACAGGGAAAACTATAGCACTTGTCTGGATTTTTTAAAACTATATCCCCCTTTTGCAAGAGGGTTATACTCGTTACTAGGTATGAAACTCTCATATGCTTAACCGTTGATTTATTTCTTTATAAGGAGATATCAGTACTAGGTACCCGAGAGGGAAAGTATATAGCTAAAGAGATCCATTTGGCTTAAGTGTGTTTAAACTGAGACCATAAAATAAGTCGGAGGGAACGGACCAGCATACAAGCTGTTCAGTTCTTCTAGAAGCATTGCTTTTGTTCAATGGTAAAGATGATTGAACTTTCAAGCTAGTGATTCACTCGTTTTAATTTTTTGTAAGTTATTTTGCAACGAAATGTGTAGGTTTATTTTATTAGGAAACAGATATGTCTTTCATGAAGGGAACCAAAAGTAAATGGTGCATTTCTACTTCTAACTTTTGCTGGAAATAAAATAGCTCATTTCATCGAAACAAAAATCACCCGAAAATTTTTTTCTCGAACTTCGTTAAGTTTAGACAAAAACTGATGAACATAAATGTGACTTAGAAGTTCACGGGAGCATTAAAATTGTACATTTCGAGCCTCGAAATGGGTGATTTTATCTGAAATAATTTGATCGAAACATAAGCTAAAAATTCAAGCTAAATATATCTAATTACGCATCTTTTTTTACCCAACAAAATTTCTGAGGATTGTTTGAGACGATTATTGTTCCGAGCTTCGTAACGAAAGTAACGGAATATTTGTGCTCGGGGTTGTTTTTTTTTCTTCAGAAAAAATTTGACTTGTCAACTAGCCATTTTTGACGGAACTTTTTTATATCAATCAAAAAGTATTGTTGCCTCAAGCTTACCAACGAAAAGATATCTCACCTGTGATTTTTAAAAGTTTTTCGTCAAGCTATGAGGGTTTGAAGATTGCCATTTTGACTAATTCGGGACAATTAACGCGCGCGATATATTTCGCGCTATTAACGCGTAAGCGGAGATTTAACCCCCCTAGAAATTGCTCCAAATTGGTTGAAGGAAGCTTATTCGTATAATTGATTTGTTACTAGGAGCAATCATTTTATTTTTGTTACATTTAATTTTTCATGTTAAAACACCGACCAAGTTATTGCAGCTTTCTATCAAACTGCCAATGCGATGCAGGAAAAACTCGACCAAAGAAACTGTAACTATTTCAATATTCCGGATTTGGATCTCCTTCAGGTTGTTTAGGATTTCCATTTCCTCGCAATCGCGCCACATTCGCTTCGACAAAAAAACTATGCTAGACTCACATGTTTTAATATTTTGAACAAATTTTGTACAGATACCAAAATGCGTAACTTTGAAAATTTCAACAATGGACTTAACGCGAAATCCTATTAATTTTTCTTGTTAAGTAGTGGATTAGCTGCATAATTTAAAAAAAAACTACTAATCAATCTTTCAACTGAACTCTTTATCTCAGATTTGGCTGGGTAGTTTTCGAAAAAAAAAGAAAAAGATTCCAAAAAAAGATCCAAATTCAAAAAGTTGACTTTTCCTAAATTCACAAATTTTTCTCTACTAAAGCGTGGGAATTGTCTCAGATGCAGGGAAGATTTCCACGCCCTCATTTTTAGAATGAATCCTCAATAACGGCGGCTTTAGCTAGTAGTCTTCTAGAACAGTGATGAAAATTCTTTAAAAAAATGGTAAAAATTTCAAAAAATGGATTTTTCTGATGTCCAAATCGGTTTTTCTGCAAAAAAAAAATTAAGCGAAACAGATCACACAGTTTGAATGAATTATCAAGCTCAGAATCAGCAGGTTAGTTTTTAAAGAAAAAAAAAAGTTTCCAAAAAACGGGCAAAATTTCAAAAATTGTACTTTTGCTATGGCTATATTTTTTTTAAAACGCAGGGCATAGCCGCTTGCGCAGGAAAGAATTTTTTCTTCCGGTTGAACTCTTACTTTCCGACTTGGCAGTTTAGTTTTTGAGAAAAGTTTAAAAAAAAGTTAACGAAAATGTCAAAAAACGGGCTTGTTTGAGGCCATAATTTTTTTCTTCCGAATTTAGGGAATAGCCGCTTGAGAAGGAGAGATCCCCCAAGGATTAGTTCTTCAGTTTAAACGTTCATCTCAGATTTATGTATTCATTATTAAAGAAAATGAACAAATTCAAAATCAAATAAGTCAAAAATTTCTCTACCGAAACTTTCGAAAGCCGTAGAACGAACGTGGTGTAAACTGAAAAGAGACTAGCAAAATATGCAGGCACATGGAATAGCAGCCAGTTTTTCCAATGACACCATTGTTTTGAAACTTGGTTTAGTAGTTTTTGGGACAAAAAAAAACGAAATTTTTGGGAAAAGTTAAAAAGTTTTCCAAAGGTTTGCAAAACAAAAACAAAAATAATTAAATCCCATACATTTTCATAACAACTATTGTTTTCAAACGGGACCAAACACTAGCCAAAAAAATACCAGCACTATATGCTATTAAATTACCTATGCTTAAGCACGCTTAAATCTGAAGAAATTGAAATATACCAAAAGTGCCACTAATGAGCACTTTTATTTGCGACATAGTTTGGAAAAAAATTGTTCGTAATAATTCTCTACGCTTGTGTAATAAAAAAAGTCTCGCTGTTCAAAAAAATTGTTGTGAATTTTCTTTTGTCAAACTAAAAGAAACAAAATTTTTTGCATGCAGTTTGTTTTGATTGACGGCGATGACTCCTAGCTTGCGTCTTATGCATTTTAAATGCTGTTATTACTTCCCATTTTTGCAATTTTTCACCCAATTAAATCGCTTTAAACTAAAAGAAAAAACTTTTTTTTGTGATAATGAAATCATTGTGATTGCAATTTTTTGTGCTAGTCGATGAAATTGCTATTAAAAGGTACCTGGACATGGAATGTGGTCTCTTCTGGTGGGAATGAGTCATTGAATGTGGCTTCTACAACGACTAAACCAGAATCGAATTCGGCAGACAGCTGGCCTGAAAAAGAAACACTCGTTGTAGTTAGCTCTTCTTACAGAAGAAAAGTTAATTGGATTTGGAAGATGAAATCGAGAAAACCGATTGCGGGCAAAAAATGTAATATTTCATTGACAAGAACACATCAAGAATGGGACCACTAAATTTAGAAGCTTGTAATCATTTTTACTCATCAAAATAACATCGAGGCAATTTATTGTCTTCTTTTTTGTCTAAAAAGGGCAAAAATTCAATTCAACATTGTTTTTGAATGATAGTTGCTACACGTTCAAGAGTTGAATTTCGAAAGATTTATTAGCGAGTTAATAATGTTTCAATAGTTTTTATTAACCGTTTACAATTGCTAACTCAGTCGTTAAACTAACTTGACTTGGTGGCGAACTCTTTGAATATGTCTGTGCTCACACTCCAGCCACTGTCCGTCATCCCAACAAACTTGATCTTGTAGTTGGACCCTGGATCCAGAGGTCCATTGCAGTATGTCTCATTCTCTGCACACGGGTACTCTTCTCCCAGAGTGATGGTCCAGTTCACTTCCGCGAACTGTCCTCCAGAAGTTGAGTTTGATTCCACGAACTCAGAAGGAGGGTAAGGGAGGGGGGTTGAGATGACGTAGGGTTCGAAGTCGTTTTTACTTGCAGTGGACCATGTCTCGTCTGAGCACACGAGCAATTAATCACACATTTTAAAGGCACCATAGATCCGAGGCACCTTGTCCATTATGGAAACGGTTGCTTCCGATTCCAAATTTTAGGCTTTTTGGTTATATGAAGCAAAAGTATTTCCATTAGACTCTTAGACTTAACAATTTTTGTTGAGATTGGAGCGCATGGCTGATGGACAAACTTGTTTTCGGATTTCGTCTGAATATATTTTCGTTGTCTTCAAAGAAGTGACTGTAAGCACATTCGACCTATTGTTTTAATGGAAATAACTGATTTTACTGACCAATTCTCACTTTATAATTGAACACACAAACAGAGGCGGATCTAGGATTTTCTCGAGGGGGAAAGGAGCATTTTCAAAAATTTGTCAAAAACTCTGTGGACCTTTTTTAGGTCGACCAAAATGATTTTCCGTTTTTGGGCACTTCTTGGAAAAATTTGACCAAAAAATTGCGTTTTTGCCGCACGCGTTTTCCTTCAAAATTATTATATATTGGCGACAAAGGTGCCTTTAGAAAAAATTTAGGGTTGTTCGGCCAAAAATGGATGTCATAAAGTAATATCAAAAGGGGATCCTTTGGTTGGTGAGGGGTCGAATCCCTGGGGATGGGGGGGGGGGGGGGGGGTTTGCTTCTACCAACTTTTCCCCCTATATCCGCCCCTGAACAGAAGTTTTCTGATAAGTTTCAAGCCAGTTCATTATTATGATTATTTTTTCGTTTTTAATGGGTTGATCATTTTTTTCAGCTCAGAATATTTTGTTCCCCGAACTTATTTTCAGTTTTTCATTCTTTTTGAATCTTCATTTGATTTCGATTCTGTTTCTCTTCTGCACTTTTGTTTTCGAGTTTTTGGCTCTGCAAATTTTAAATATTTTTGCACTGTTACTGTTCTCGTAGTATTTTTTTGTTTTACTTCTCAGGATACTTTTTGGTTCTGCGTTTTGAATGCTTTGTTTGTTTGCAGTTTGCATGGAATTCTACACTGCTACTAACTTGTCTGGTCCATCTGTTCATCCGTGTACCTCCTCTGTCTCCTGCTTCCATCCTCGTCCAGTGCTACCACAGTGTAATAAGAAGTGATGGAGGAGTCCACTCCGAAGGGGAGGCCAGTGATCTCGAGCAGCACTTCAGTGTATGGGTTCACAATGTCCTGGCTGGTTGTGACTTTAAACTCCGAATACTTTTCTGCAAACAACAACAAGAAACACTTTTTTTGAGAATGTGTTGTCGTTCGCTAACCATGCCACGTCAATTTCCTATAAAACTGATATTCACATTTTATCAATATTTTAACCACGGACAAAAGAATCCAATCAAAATTTTATGAAGTCTTTTGCAAACCTTCAAAATATTACTGATCCGATTTCTAATATTTTTGTTGGACTTTGTTGATAATATTTTGTTGTCTTGCATGAAATTGGTAAGTTAAATTAAAGTTTCTTGGAACCTTCAAATTAAATACGTTTTTTATGCGTGTTATTTTTCTGGCACAGGTACTGGCTCCAGCAGGGTTTCCAAGGATAAAAACATCAAAAAAATGAACACCTGATTGAAAGATATCGTCAATGTTGTATATTGGTGCAAAGCAAAAGTCTATTTTAAAATCTGATTTTGAGATCAATCAGAGTTTTAATTTGCCTCAAAATTAGTCAGTATTTATAGTCATTATTGCTGAAAAATATATCATAAAATCGAGATATATCATTAGAAATAAGAATCTAATTTGTTCACTTGTTCCCATTTTGGTAAATTTTACTTTCACTGCACTCGACATATATAGCATCGGCTTCATGGATAGGGTCGATTAAAAAAGAGAGAAAACTCTTTGGTTAACACATTTTGATATTTGGTTAAGACGGAACTGGTATAAACAGACAAAAAAGAATATTATCAGATTTAGTTCAACTTTGAGACATCATGGAAGTTTGTATATTTTTTCTATGTAAGTTTTACAGAAGAGTTTTCCATAATCCGGGGAAAATTTTGAAATTGTTAAGAAAAAGACATTTTTATTTTATTTTACTGTTGTTATTTTTCAGTACAACGCGACAGAATTAGATAGAACTGGTCTCTTTTATACAAGAGTTTTTAAAAGCTCTTTATCCTGTTCCCCCACCTGCCAATTTTTACAAGAAAATTAACCTTATCTGATTGTTATGAAATCATTATTGCGGAATGTTGCGGAATTGGATTGTTGCGGAAACGTTAGGCCATTACCAACATGTTTGATCTTCTTGACATACGACTCGTAACAGCATAACATTGATGCTCATGCAAGTTGGCCGGGGATAAAGAAAAACAGCCTTTTAGAAACTGACGGACGGTGGATCGAACAATGGAAAGGTAAGGAAACCAAGAACTACGTAAAAGTTGTAGCAGAATCTAATCAATGGTTCAGTCTGTCATCAAATTGGCTCTTTTAAATTTTTTACCCCAAATTCGATTTTCAATTATGAAATTTATTTTATTTTTATTTTTTGGGGGGGGGGGGGGGGGTTCCGAAAAAAGCCGTCAGATTTAGCTTTAAAACGTTAATATAGTGGGAAAACGGATAAAATCAAACCAATTCTTTTCGACGTTAAGAAAATGTTTTTGTGATAACTGCAGAAGAAAGTAAAAAATAACTATTGCTTCCAGTAACTGATTGAATCTAATTTGTCGTTCCAGCAAAATGTTTTGACTCGACTCGAGCCTTTCTTTTATGGTGATGAGTATACGATGAAATGCAATGTAAGAAAACATAGAAAAGAACAATCGGAACCCCACAAAATACGAGAAAGAGTCGACGAAACTACTCAAAAAAGAAACTTGAAGTTAAATCAACTAAAACCTCTGTCTAAAAACAGAGAGCATGATTATGCTGGTAAAAATTAAAAAAAAACTCACCCGAAGGAGTGGGTATGGACACAGTCTGGCATTGGTATGGTTCTTTGTTGTAGTTGGCGTACTCCACAAACAGACACACCTGGAAGTCTGGAGGAGAGGGGAGGGTCTCTCTCGACATCCAGACACACCACTGCGAGGAGCTTCCCCCACACGACTCCAGAGTGAGGGGCTGGGTGTCGTGCCGGCCACTGTCTTCCAAAGGCAGAGAGGAAATCTGAAAACGAAAAAAAAGAGTTCTTAAAAAAATTGGATCTATGATTTTTTGAAACGCGTTATCATATCGATTTATGCCATATTTGAGCAGATCTTTACCACAGATTTTAAAGAAAATAAGAGAAGACACGTGCAATTAATACACATGTAATTTGAAGTCTCAGTCTTTTTTTGTTTCATGAAGTTAGTTTTAACCAGATATAATTTCTGCGCTTTGGATAGTCTTCCATAGACATCTTCTGCCTTTTAACATCTTGTTATTTTTCAATGTTGAAATAAAGATAAATTGCTTTGCTCTAGATGAAACAAGTTTAACTTTTAGTGCAATGTTATTCGATTGATCTACTTCTAACTGCATTAGCTGGGGTGTGTAGCACAAAAACAATGTATCCTCTATCCCTGTTCATAATATGCCCCTCATTACTGTTCCAGTGTGTGGATGTGTACCAGTTCAGCTACTGTGGCATGTTCTTCGCCTACTGCGAGACTAACGGGGACTGTTGTGAGAGTATGTGGCCCACAGACATCAAGTGCCACTGCGACACCAAAATGAGACGATGTCTCTGTCCACAGAACGCCATGGACGGCAAGTAACTCAGAACTAGGCTCTTTTTCCTTCCCCCCCCCCCCCCACCTCACATGAGCTTCAATATATAAGTGTAACGAGTGGTTTTACGAGGTTGAGTATGAAGACCAAATATGTTTGTCGTGGCCTTATTAGTCTGTATGTAAATTTTCATAACAATCGGACAATGTGGTCTTTAAATTTAAATGTAAAAAATTGCAGGTGGGGGGGAAAGGAAAAAGAGCCCAGAACTACTAGGCTCCTCTGTTACCCCCACCCCTTCCCACACACACACACACACACACACACACGCACACACACACGCACAACCACACACACACAGACACGAGAGAGAGAGAGAGAGCCGTACAACTGGCTCGATTCCAGTTTCCCAACACCCTCGTAAAATTGCAAAATTAGGCTGTTCAAAAATTGTTCACACGGCTTTTTGCATGTAAGAAATGCTCTAAGAACTTGCCGTGAGCTGACACGTTTTGATGCAGTTTATATCAAAAAAAAAATAATTTTAAACAGACTTTGACATATTCAATTTCAGAAAAAATCAAAGAACTTGAAAGAGCGTTTAGTTAAAGAGCCAGCCCACAATCAGTAAAAAGAAAAAAGTATATAATCAGTTTTATTTTTAGTTTTTTGTGTTCTGTCTCTAAAAAACTCGATTAATACGACCGATTGAAATTGGATATAATTTTACTACTGTTTAAAGCAAGAAAGCTTTTTATTCACGTTTTGAAGTATAATGGTTGAATATAGTTGAACTATTGATTTAGAAAAATTTGGAAATTTGGAAACTAAGGATATCTCCAATAAATCTCCCCCAATTTTCAATTTTGGATTTAAAAAACTATTTTTACGCGCGAGGCGACAGTTCGTAAAAGGCGACAAGCCCTAACAGTAGATTAAGCAGGAAGCACTGACCACTTCCCGCTTAATCTATTGTTTAGCCAGTATCAGCGTGATTAGGTGAACAGTTTTTTTCGACTCTTTTCCAGTTCCCCCCTTTCAAATTCAACTTTGAAAAACTTTTTTAACGTTGTCATAATGCAAGGAAATTTGGCGTGGTTAACAAATCGACAACTGTGAACAGATTTGGGCTCTTTTTCCTCTTCCCCCCCCCCCACCTGACGCCAGTTTCAACTTATTAGTGTAACGAGTGGTTTTACGAGGTTGAGTATGAAGACCAAATATGTTTGTCGTGGCCTTATTAGTCTGTATGTAAAATTTCATTACAATCGGACAATGTGGTCAACAAATTTACATGTAAAAATTTGCTGGTGGGGGGAAAAGGAAAAAGAGCCCAGATTTGTTCTTCATACTTTACAGCGTAACATCACGCATTTAGTCGTAATAACACGTAAAATAAACATAAATTTCGGTATTTTGAAAGGGGGAACTGGAAAAGAGCCATTTTTTCAATACTTTTTCATAGCTTACATCGTAACAATATTCCTCTCGGTGTAAGCGCAGCGGATCAAGCGTATTCTTCTTACAATGCCTTGCTACGAATTGTCGCTTGTTAAGAATTGTCGCTTGTTACGAATTGTCGCCAGTTACAAATTGTCGCCTGTTAAGAATTGTCACCTGTCTGTTACGAATTGTCACCTGTTACGAATTGTCGCCCAAAAATTTTATGTTGTCATAATGTAATGAAGCTTTGCATGGTAAACAATTCAAAAAATTGTGAACACATATTTTTCATAGCTTACATCGTAACATCACGCATTCACCAAAATAATACGTAAGACATGTAAAAAAACGGAAAAAATTGGTGGAAAGCGGAAAAGAAGTCTTTTCCAGTTTCCCCCACTTTTGAATTTTGAATAAAAGAAAGTTAAGTTGAAATGATTTTTCAAGTTATGAACTGCATTGAAACGTGTCAGCGTGAATAGGTGATCAAATTTTTACAATATTTTTTACACGCGAAATGCCTGATCGAGTAAGCAAGTAATTACTTTCTCGAGTAAGCGAAATTACTTTCTCCAACTAATTGCTTATTAGGGTAATAACAGATAATATGACTTGGAGAGGAGAGATAACGGGATCCTAGGATCCACCAAGCGTCTGCCCTAAAAGGTCATAAATTAGTTTAAAAGCAAGGCATAAGCCGACAAGCAGGTGGGAAAAAGTATATGAACGCAAGTAAACAAAAAATTACCGAACTATTCGTCAAAAAAATATATTTTTGAATTTCCAAGAACAAATAAATAGCCTTAGAGCTCTTTGACTTTCTCGAACAATTTTTGATACTTTTTTGATGAAATTAACCAAATTTGAGAAGTGGATCATTAAATGAAATTTTTATTACGCTGGGAAATCTGATCAAAAATTTTGAAACTTGAAGTCAATAATCTTTTCGTGGTCTTAACATTTTTGCTGTTTGATTTTGTCTTCCTTTTAACAAAGGAAATGAATTGTATTTTAAAAAATCAAAATTGAAACTACGAAAAAGTAGTTGAAACAACAAATTAAGACTGTTCCCGAAAGAAAAACTGCGAAAAAAAATCGCGACCTATGTAAGAATCTGAAGTTTGTTTTTCAGACAAAATTAACCCTTGTTGAAAAAACTCGACGTTGAACACTCGACGCGAGATTTTGAACAGCCTTATTTTGTATTTTACGAGGGGGTTGGGAAACTCGAAAAGAGCTCAAATATAACGAAAAAGTTTTTCATTTTTTCGCTGTTGAGTTATGTTCATGATGCTTACTTTTTTCAAATTTGTTTTTAATGGCTACAGAACAGTTTAAAAAATCAGTAGATTTTTTTTTCTCATTTGGCCAATATTTATTAGAATTTAGATATTTGTTTTAGAAGAGGGAAATGCCAACCCCGCAAGCAACGCGTCATCGTTGACCGGGGGAACAATATCTCCCAATCAGACGCAGAATACGACAGCAATTACCATTCCATGATATTGCAAACGAGTAAGAGGAAAAATGCAACTGGAAGCAATAAAAACAAAATCGATGATTTTGAAAACAAACAGTTGAGATTTTGATGCTTTCAAGGATAATCAAAATGAGAAATTAAACGTAAAAGTTTCAGACTTGGAGAGCGGTGGTGAAGTGGTTACCTTACATCTCCGCCTATCAAGCGAAAGGTCGGATGTTCGAGGCGTGCCATGATCGATGCTCATTGTTTAAGGGTGAGGCAACCTTACCCAACCCAGAAAAAATGGTTGAGAAAATTTCAAAATTGACCAAAAACTTGCATATAGTTCTTAAGCAAGAGCACGACAGCGGTTCGCCGTGATGAGCTGTACGGCTTGTATGTTGGTCCTTTCCCTCGTGGATAAAATGTCGTATAAGAAATTGCTTTTGCTCGCAATTTTAGTCCAATTTGAATACTACACCTAAGCAAAACTGTTCTGCATTTCATTGTACATTTTTAGTTGGGTTCACTTTTTAGCATCATTTTGTCAAATCACAACATTTCCAAAAGTACAAAAATTGATGATAACAAAAACTTTGATTTTATTCCGACTTTCATAACGAAAGTAACTGAGTATTTGTGCTCGAGTGCTTGTTTTTTTTCAGACAAACTTCGACTTTTTATTAAAAACTTTGACCGAATTTATTATATCCGCCAAAAATTATTGTTGTCCTGAGCTCAAATTTTAAAAGATATTCTACCTATGATCATTTTTTATAAAGTTGCGAGGCTTTAAGGATTGCCAATATGGCCAACAATTGATAAAACGAAGATTTGATTTTGTTTCGACTTTTCGACTTTCGTAACGAAAGTGACGGAGTATTTGTGCTGTTTTTTTTGAAAAAAATCTTCAATTTTTATAGGGTTAACTTTGCTTCATAGACCTTAAAAGACAATCGCAACATTCAGGGTTTTGCCTGATACAAGCAAATTTGTTTATCTACCTTTTTGATGGATATTTCAAAATTTTTAGGGTTATTAGTTAAAAAAACAAAGAGAAACAAATTAAAGCAACCAGCTGAAATGATTATGGGCTCGATTTTGAAACTTGTTAAAAAACTAATCGTAACATGACAAAACCCTGAAAGATCTGACGGCTCTTTAATTGAGGTCTCAATTAAAATTAAGTAGAAAAAAATATGATTAACATTAATTTTGAGATTTTTAGCTTATTTGTTTTTCCTCGCCAGCAAAACAACCAATAACAAATAGTGAGTATGAATGTTTCAGCCGTATGGAGAGCTAAAATAATCAGACTTCATTTTAATTTTTTTTCCGAATTTTGAAGAAAACGGAATAATTATGCTTGGTGTGGTCAATTTTTATGCACTCAATTTTCGGCGATCGAAATAATAGTTTATAACAAAATTTTTGATGCCACATTGAAGATATCGACTCCCTGAAATCAATTTTCAAAAAGCTATAGTTTACTTCCGATTGCTTTTTGAAAAGTTTTGGGAGTTTAAAAATAGCCTATTTGGCCAGGCTATTGACTAACTTATGCGCACTTTGTAGATTTAATCCATGATACTGAAAGCGTTACGCGAATTATTTATGCGTGGTGAGTTGTCCCGCACAACAAATGGTTGTAAAATAAAATGGAGGAGTCCACTCCGAAGGGGAGGCCAGTGATCTCGAGCAGCACTTCAGTGTATGGGTTCACAATGTCCTGGCTGGTTGTGACTTTAAACTCCGAATACTTTTCTGCAAACAACAACAAGAAACACTTTTTTTGAGAATGTGTTGTCGTTCGCTAACCATGCCACGTCAATTTCCTATAAAACTGATATTCACATTTTATCAATATTTTAACCACGGACAAAAGAATCCAATCAAAATTTTATGAAGTCTTTTGCAAACCTTCAAAATATTACTGATCCGATTTCTAATATTTTTGTTGGACTTTGTTGATAATATTTTGTTGTCTTGCATGAAATTGGTAAGTTAAATTAAAGTTTCTTGGAACCTTCAAATTAAATACGTTTTTTATGCGTGTTATTTTTCTGGCACAGGTACTGGCTCCAGCAGGGTTTCCAAGGATAAAAACATCAAAAAAATGAACACCTGATTGAAAGATATCGTCAATGTTGTATATTGGTGCAAAGCAAAAGTCTATTTTAAAATCTGATTTTGAGATCAATCAGGGTTTTAATTTGCCTCAAAATTAGTCAGTATTTATAGTCGTTATTGCTGAAAAATATATCATAAAATCGAGATATATCATTAGAAATAAGAATCTAATTTGTTCACTTGTTCCCATTTTGGTAAATTTTTTTTTCACTGCACTCGACATATATAGCATCGGCTTCATGGATAGGGTCGATTAAAAAAGAGAGAAAACTCTTTGGTTAACACATTTTGATATTTGGTTAAGACGGAACTGGTATAAACAGACAAAAAAGAATATTATCAGATTTAGTTCAACTTTGAGACATCATGGAAGTTTGTATATTTTTTCTATGTAAGTTTTACAGAAGAGTTTTCCATAATCCGGGGAAAATTTTGAAATTGTTAAGAAAAAGACATTTTTATTTTATTTTACTGTTGTTATTTTTCAGTACAACGCGACAGAATTAGATAGAACTGGTCTCTTTTATACAAGAGTTTTTAAAAGCTCTTTATCCTGTTCCCCCACCTGCCAATTTTTACAAGAAAATTAACCTTATCTGATTGTTATGAAATCATTATTGCGGAATGTTGCGGAATTGGATTGTTGCGGAAACGTTAGGCCATTACCAACATGTTTGATCTTCTTGACATACGACTCGTAACAGCATAACATTGATGCTCATGCAAGTTGGCCGGGGATAAAGAAAAACAGCCTTTTAGAAACTGACGGACGGTGGATCGAACAATGGAAAGGTAAGGAAACCAAGAACTACGTAAAAGTTGTAGCAGAATCTAATCAATGGTTCAGTCTGTCATCAAATTGGCTCTTTTAAATTTTTTAACCCAAATTCGATTTTCAATTATGAAATTTATTTAATTTTTATTTTTGGGGGGGGGGGGGGGGGGGGGTTCCGAAAAAAGCCGTCAGATTTAGCTTTAAAACGTTAATTTAGTGGGAAAACGGATAAAATCAAACCAATTCGTTTCGACATTAAGAAAATGTTTTTGTGATAACTGCAGAAGAAAGTAAAAAATAACTATTGCTTCAAGTAACTGATTGAATCTAATTTGTCGTTCCAGCAAAATGTTTTGACTCGACTCGAGCCTTTCTTTTATGGTGATGAGTATACGATGAAATGCAATGTAAGAAAACATAGAAAAGAACAATCGGAACCCCACAAAATACGAGAAAGAGTCGACGAAACTACTCAAAAAAGAAACTTGAAGTTAAATCAACTAAAACCTCTGTCTAAAAACAGAGAGCATGATTATGCTGGTAAAAATTAAAAAAAAACTCACCCGAAGGAGTGGGTATGGACACAGTCTGGCATTGGTATGGTTCTTTGTTGTAGTTGGCGTACTCCACAAACAGACACACCTGGAAGTCTGGAGGAGAGGGGAGGGTCTCTCTCGACATCCAGACACACCACTGCGAGGAGCTTCCCCCACACGACTCCAGAGTGAGGGGCTGGGTGTCGTGCCGGCCACTGTCTTCCAAAGGCAGAGAGGAAATCTGAAAACGAAAAAAAAGAGTTCTTAAAAAAATTGGATCTATGATTTTTTGAAACGCGTTATCATATCGATTTATGCCATATTTGAGCAGATCTTTACCACAGATTTTAAAGAAAATAAGAGAAGACACGTGCAATTAATACACATGTAATTTGAAGTCTCAGTCTTTTTTTGTTTCATGAAGTTAGTTTTAACCAGATATAATTTCTGCGCTTTGGATAGTCTTCCATAGACATCTTCTGCCTTTTAACATCTTGTTATTTTTCAATGTTGAAATAAAGATAAATTGCTTTGCTCTAGATGAAACAAGTTTAACTTTTAGTGCAATGTTATTCGATTGATCTACTTCTAACTGCATTAGCTGGGGTGTGTAGCACAAAAACAATGTATTCTCTATCCCTGTTCATAATATGCCCCTCATTACTGTTCCAGTGTGTGGATGTGTACCAGTTCAGCTACTGTGGCATGTTCTTCGCCTACTGCGAGACTAACGGGGACTGTTGTGAGAGTATGTGGCCCACAGACATCAAGTGCCACTGCGACACCAAAATGAGACGATGTCTCTGTCCACAGAACGCCATGGACGGCAAGTAACTCAGAACTAGGCTCTTTTTCCTTCCCCCCCCCCACCTCACATGAGCTTCAATATATAAGTGTAACGAGTGGTTTTACGAGGTTGAGTATGAAGACCAAATATGTTTGTCGTGGCCTTATTAGTCTGTATGTAAATTTTCATAACAATCGGACAATGTGGTCTTTAAATTTAAATGTAAAAAATTGCAGGTGGGGGGGAAAGGAAAAAGAGCCCAGAACTACTAGGCTCCTCTGTTACCCCCACCCCTTCCCACACACACACACACACACACACACACGCACACACACACGCACAACCACACACACACAGACACGAGAGAGAGAGAGAGCCGTACAACTGGCTCGATTCCAGTTTCCCAACACCCTCGTAAAATTGCAAAATTAGGCTGTTCAAAAATTGTTCACACGGCTTTTTGCATGTAAGAAATGCTCTAAGAACTTGCCGTGAGCTGACACGTTTTGATGCAGTTTATATCAAAAAAAAAATAATTTTAAACAGACTTTGACATATTCAATTTCAGAAAAAATCAAAGAACTTGAAAGAGCGTTTAGTTAAAGAGCCAGCCCACAATCAGTAAAAAGAAAAAAGTATATAATCAGTTTTATTTTTAGTTTTTTGTGGTCTGTCTCTAAAAAACTCGATTAATACGACCGATTGAAATTGGATATAATTTTACTACTGTTTAAAGCAAGAAAGCTTTTTATTCACGTTTTGAAGTATAATGGTTGAATATAGTTGAACTATTGATTTAGAAAAATTTGGAAATTTGGAAACTAAGGATATCTCCAATAAATCTCCCCCAATTTTCAATTTTGGATTTAAAAAACTATTTTTACGCGCGAGGCGACAGTTCGTAAAAGGCGACAAGCCCTAACAGTAGATTAAGCAGGAAGCACTGACCACTTCCCGCTTAATCTATTGTTTAGCCAGTATCAGCGTGATTAGGTGAACAGTTTTTTTCGACTCTTTTCCAGTTCCCCCCTTTCAAATTCAACTTTGAAAAACTTTTTTAACGTTGTCATAATGCAAGGAAATTTGGCGTGGTTAACAAATCGACAACTGTGAACAGATTTGGGCTCTTTTTCCTCTTCCCCCCCCCCCCCACCTGACGCCAGTTTCAACTTATTAGTGTAACGAGTGGTTTTACGAGGTTGAGTATGAAGACCAAATATGTTTGTCGTGGCCTTATTAGTCTTTTTGTAAAATTTCATTACAATCGGACAATGTGGTCAACAAATTTACATGTAAAAATTTGCTGGTGGGGGGAAAAGGAAAAAGAGCCCAGATTTGTTCTTCATACTTTACAGCGTAACATCACGCATTTAGTCGTAATAACACGTAAAATAAACATAAATTTCGGTATTTTGAAAGGGGGAACTGGAAAAGAGCCATTTTTTCAATACTTTTTCATAGCTTACATCGTAACAATATTCCTCTCGGTGTAAGCGCAGCGGATCAAGCGTATTCTTCTTACAATGCCTTGCTACGAATTGTCGCTTGTTAAGAATTGTCGCTTGTTACGAATTGTCGCCAGTTACAAATTGTCGCCTGTTAAGAATTGTCACCTGTCTGTTACGAATTGTCACCTGTTACGAATTGTCGCCCAAAAATTTTATGTTGTCATAATGTAATGAAGCTTTGCATGGTAAACAATTCAAAAAATTGTGAACACATATTTTTCATAGCTTACATCGTAACATCACGCATTCACCAAAATAATACGTAAGACATGTAAAAAAACGGAAAAAATTGGTGGAAAGCGGAAAAGAAGTCTTTTCCAGTTTCCCCCACTTTTGAATTTTGAATAAAAGAAAGTTAAGTTGAAATGATTTTTCAAGTTATGAACTGCATTGAAACGTGTCAGCGTGAATAGGTGATCAAATTTTTACAATATTTTTTACACGCGAAATGCCTGATCGAGTAAGCAAGTAATTACTTTCTCGAGTAAGCGAAATTACTTTCTCCAACTAATTGCTTATTAGGGTAATAACAGATAATATGACTTGGAGAGGAGAGATAACGGGATCCTAGGATCCACCAAGCGTCTGCCCTAAAAGGTCATAAATTAGTTTAAAAGCAAGGCATAAGCCGACAAGCAGGTGGGAAAAAGTATATGAACGCAAGTAAACAAAAAATTACCGAACTATTCGTCAAAAAAATATATTTTTGAATTTCCAAGAACAAATAAATAGCCTTAGAGCTCTTTGACTTTCTCGAACAATTTTTGATACTTTTTTGATGAAATTAACCAAATTTGAGAAGTGGATCATTAAATGAAATTTTTATTACGCTGGGAAATCTGATCAAAAATTTTGAAACTTGAAGTCAATAATCTTTTCGTGGTCTTAACATTTTTGCTGTTTGATTTTGTCTTCCTTTTAACAAAGGAAATGAATTGTATTTTAAAAAATCAAAATTGAAACTACGAAAAAGTAGTTGAAACAACAAATTAAGACTGTTCCCGAAAGAAAAACTGCGAAAAAAAATCGCGACCTATGTAAGAATCTGAAGTTTGTTTTTCAGACAAAATTAACCCTTGTTGAAAAAACTCGACGTTGAACACTCGACGCGAGATTTTGAACAGCCTTATTTTGTATTTTACGAGGGGGTTGGGAAACTCGAAAAGAGCTCAAATATAACAAAAAAGTTTTTCATTTTTTCGCTGTTGAGTTATGTTCATGATGCTTACTTTTTTCAAATTTGTTTTTAATGGCTACAGAACAGTTTAAAAAATCAGTAGATTTTTTTTTCTCATTTGGCCAATATTTATTAGAATTTAGATATTTGTTTTAGAAGAGGGAAATGCCAACCCCGCAAGCAACGCGTCATCGTTGACCGGGGGAACAATATCTCCCAATCAGACGCAGAATACGACAGCAATTACCATTCCATGATATTGCAAACGAGTAAGAGGAAAAATGCAACTGGAAGCAATAAAAACAAAATCGATGATTTTGAAAACAAACAGTTGAGATTTTGATGCTTTCAAGGATAATCAAAATGAGAAATTAAACGTAAAAGTTTCAGACTTGGAGAGCGGTGGTGAAGTGGTTACCTTACATCTCCGCCTATCAAGCGAAAGGTCGGATGTTCGAGGCGTGCCATGATCGATGCTCATTGTTTAAGGGTGAGGCAACCTTACCCAACCCAGAAAAAATGGTTGAGAAAATTTCAAAATTGACCAAAAACTTGCATATAGTTCTTAAGCAAGAGCACGACAGCGGTTCGCCGTGATGAGCTGTACGGCTTGTATGTTGGTCCTTTCCCTCGTGGATAAAATGTCGTATAAGAAATTGCTTTTGCTCGCAATTTTAGTCCAATTTGAATACTACACCTAAGCAAAACTGTTCTGCATTTCATTGTACATTTTTAGTTGGGTTCACTTTTTAGCATCATTTTGTCAAATCACAACATTTCCAAAAGTACAAAAATTGATGATAACAAAAACTTTGATTTTATTCCGACTTTCATAACGAAAGTAACTGAGTATTTGTGCTCGAGTGCTTGTTTTTTTCAGACAAACTTCGACTTTTTATTAAAAACTTTGACCGAATTTATTATATCCGCCAAAAATTATTGTTGTCCTGAGCTCAAATTTTAAAAGATATTCTACCTATGATCATTTTTTATAAAGTTGCGAGGCTTTAAGGATTGCCAATATGGCCAACAATTGATAAAACGAAGATTTGATTTTGTTTCGACTTTTCGACTTTCGTAACGAAAGTGACGGAGTATTTGTGCTGTTTTTTTTGAAAAAAATCTTCAATTTTTATAGGGTTAACTTTGCTTCATAGACCTTAAAAGACAATCGCAACATTCAGGGTTTTGCCTGATACAAGCAAATTTGTTTATCTACCTTTTTGATGGATATTTCAAAATTTTTAGGGTTATTAGTTAAAAAAACAAAGAGAAACAAATTAAAGCAACCAGCTGAAATGATTATGGGCTCGATTTTGAAACTTTTTAAAAAACTAATCGTAACATGACAAAACCCTGAAAGATCTGACGGCTCTTTAATTGAGGTCTCAATTAAAATTAAGTAGAAAAAAATATGATTAACATTAATTTTGAGATTTTTAGCTTATTTGTTTTTCCTCGCCAGCAAAACAACCAATAACAAATAGTGAGTATGAATGTTTCAGCCGTATGGAGAGCTAAAATAATCAGACTTCATTTTAAATTTTTTTCCGAATTTTGAAGAAAACGGAATAATTATGCTTGGTGTGGTCAATTTTTATGCACTCAATTTTCGGCGATCGAAATAATAGTTTATAACAAAATTTTTGATGCCACATTGAAGATATCGACTCCCTGAAATCAATTTTCAAAAAGCTATAGTTTACTTCCGATTGCTTTTTGAAAAGTTTTGGGAGTTTAAAAATAGCCTATTTGGCCAGGCTATTGACTAACTTATGCGCACTTTGTAGATTTAATCCATGATACTG
Source organism: Symsagittifera roscoffensis (assembly GCF_963678635.1). Classification (NCBI taxonomy): domain Eukaryota; kingdom Metazoa; phylum Xenacoelomorpha; order Acoela; family Convolutidae; genus Symsagittifera; species Symsagittifera roscoffensis. The sequence goes on from NC_087066.1 coordinate 3,933,534, forward strand.
AAAGCGTTACGCGAATTATTTATGCGTGGTGAGTTGTCCCGCACAACAAATGGTTGTAAAATAAATTGAGGCTAGCTAATGGGTCGTATTAAATTGATACGACTCAAGTTTTCACACTTGATCTTTGATGCTGTCCAAAACTTATAGTTTTTCAATTTAATCTTTTCCCAAAAAAGTAAAATCGAAAATTGGAAGAATGGTTTTTCGTATAAGTATAACATCGCAAAAATCCGTAGACAAGGCCGCCATAAATTTCAGTTTGTTCTTCAGTTTCCTTGAATTGAAAAAAAATGATGAAGTTTGTATTTGATAAAAACAACTGATACTACTGTTTATCACTATGTTTATTACTAATGGCTTTCAAAAAGTTTTTTCGAATAAAACGTGTTCACTAGATTTCAAAACGACACATTTTCAGCCAGGAAGAACACTTTTGATAGAAAATCGGATCCGCAACTTTGAAAAAAAAATTTGAAAATTCAAAAACTTTGAAATATTCTTCAAGACAAAACTAGTGATGATTGCTTTGCCGGAAAAAAACCAGGCCATAAAAAAATAGTAAAATACAATAAATATTACTTCTACTTAAAAAAATGACAAAAATGTACGAAGACCTGCGTTGATTTGTCGCTAACTTTTAACCAAGTTATAATAAAACTCAGGAAACTTCAATTGCAGCTTTTGAGAAACGTAGACTTTCACGTTTACTTCATAAAAAGTTGTATTAGATAGAGTCAAATGCTGCTAATACAAACACAAAAAATTTAGTTAAAAATCAAAATTTCAATAAAAACGAAGTACATTGATTAAAATTTTAATAATTTCTGAAAGCCTCTTTTTTTTGCAAAGAAAAACTAAAACTAAAAATAGAGAAAATTCTTTCAAAAGCATTAACAACGAAGTACATTGATTAAAATTTTAATAATTTCTTTTCAGAAATTATTAAAATTTTAATAAATGTACTTCGTTGTTAATGATTTTGAAAGAATTTTCTCTATTTTTAGTTTTAGTTTTTCTTTGCAAAAAAAGAGGCTTTCAGAAATTATTAAAATTTTAATCAATGTACTTCGTTTTTATTGAAATTTTGAATTTTAACTAAACTTCTTTGTTAAGAACAAAAAGAAAAACCAAAACTAAAAATAGAGAAAATTCTTTCAAAATCATTAAAAAAAACAATAGAACGACCAAAAAACCTCTAAAAATACTCAAGAAACAAAAACCATTACAACAAAAAACCCTCTGAAAAATTGTTTTTTTTTGACGTTGGAAGTAATATGTCATTAGATTATGCCATGAACAGCATAAATAAACAAAATAACAAAAGAATTAAGGAAAAAGTTGTAAAACCGAAAAACTGTTTAAATTTCGAGCATCATAATTAACTAAAGATACACTACTGTAGTGCACTATACTGCACAGGGATCTTTCGAGAGTGTGACGCCGCTGTTTCTTGATGTTTCAAAATCAGCATTTGACTCTATCCAATACGCTTTTTATGAAGTAAACGTGAAAGTCTACGTTTCTCAAAAACTGCAATTGAAATTTTTGCAGGCAACAGAAAACAAAAAACTCCGAGTTGTATTAGATCGATATTTGAAGGAGTTTCGTAGGTAAAAAACTTGGGATCATTTCTTTCCAAAATATAAAAATTGATCTGTATGCGAAAACATGATGCGAAATACTTTAACTGAAAAAAAACTAGAAAAATTTATGCGAAAACATAAAGATTGCGCTAAAAAATGTTCCAAAAACTGGGATAGTTTACCTATACACCTGAAAACTATCAAAAAGAAATCAAACTATAAAACGAAAGTTATAAATAATTATAACATTAATCGATCAAGTACCTGGTAACATGAATATTGGGGGTTTTAAAGTATGCAGGTATATATAACTCAATTTACCATATTCTACTCTTCTAATTTGGTGTAGAAGCCAGTCCGGAATGGGTTAATCTTATTTGTTTAATATAAAAATTCAATCAAACAACAAGCATTTTTTGACCTCCGGGTTGTGTTAAAACAAATTACACGATTATCGAAAAAAACTTTCATTTTAACTGGGTAAAAACTGTGTAACGTGTCAAGAAAGAGATTTCGATAGTGTAAATTTCAGGACGGAAGATGTAAACTGTAATTCATAAAGTTAGTCGGCGACAATGAAATAGAGGTCAACCAAAGGTGACAGACACCTCCGAAGGTTAAATACCAGTTAGCACCAGACAGGTATATTAAATAGATTGCATTAAATAGGATAGAACTGAAATGGACTGTGAACTAATTTAATTTAATCACTATGACAGTTTTTAATTCATCTGATTGACTATAAATAGAATAAGACTGACCTCAATCCTATAAGTGATTTGATTCGAATCAAGAAGGGAGAAGTTGGACACAATCTGAACCAGAGTGGCTTCCACCACGAACTCCACCTCAACTGAAACAATATCTTCTTCACAGTCATAAGTGTTCCAAGCAAAAAAAGTGTGATTCCTTTTTATCAAGTTCTGTATCATTTGATCTTTTTCATCAAAACGACTTGAAATTAATTTGAAAAGTGAAAAAAAAAGTTTTTTTTTTGTTTTAATGACAAATTTAGTGCTATATTTCTCAGAATTTCCTTGAATGGTTAACAATTTTGATTTTCGATCAGATTAAGTATTGAAAGAATAATAAAAGTTCATAGCAATTAAAACAAACAATAAATAGAATTTTGCTACAAAGAATTTGTCCAGGTACTTGGCAAAGTGGAAAATGTCTGGAAAATGCCAGTTGTGATCTCGTGTCCTGTTTGCGTCACCCCCACTATTTTGATTGCATACTCAGTTCCAGGGTGAAGGGGTCCATTGCAGGCCCCAGAGGACGGACAGGAAGACTCCTCCCCCAATAGGAACTCCCACTGGCCCTAAAAGCAGTACAAGTTTACAACAATGCTGTTATAGTTTTTAGCCCATAATTTTAGCCCATAACAGTTATTTCGAATTAAAGGGGATTTTTATCTGAAAAGCGTGAAAATGATATATCACTCTATGCCATCTAACTTAATCTGATTATCTTCGCGACGCCAAGCTCGCAAACCTTTTGGTAATGATCTGGATTGCAGATAATTACTTGTGTAACTCTACTACAAGTAATTTTATGCAATGAAATTGAAGTAGAAAAAAGCTCCGTGGGATTTGGAATCCCAATTTTGTACCTTGGCTGAAACAAGCTTCAGCGAGGGAAATGATAATATGCATTTTTAAAAACTTTTTATAAGATAATAATATCAACAATGACAGCATATTTAGAATTCAAAAAGACTGATCGTTTACCAGCGGCAAGCCCGGAATTTTCTGGCTGTACTTTAAGGACAAATTAAAAAATTCTGTTTTTTGTCCTTTTCGAACTTTTTTCCATTTTTTAAAAATTTTATGCCTAAAAACGCTATAAAAAACTAAAGAGTACAGTTGGAGTTTTGTATAAGACTAAAATGCTGGCCCCACTTCAAGTTCGAATTTTTTACTCTGCCGCAAACGAGTGTTATGAAAACGCTGTGTCGATGTGAACGCAATGTGTTAATTATGCCAAATAAACCAAATTAGCTAAATTCAAACCCCATAGTTTAACAAAAAATGATTAAAGAAAAAACATAAATTGAGCTCTAAGGAACAATATTTTTTAGATGGCATGAAAAATTTCGTCAAATTTGAAAAATTTCGTCAAATAGTTAAAATGTCGCAAATTGACTGAATAAGAATACGACCCCGAGCATAAGTATTCTACACTTTCTTCGAAAACCGGATCAAAAACACAACAGTGGCAGTTATCAAATTAAAATGAAAGGGAAGTTTCAGAAAGCCATTGCGAATCTGAGAGAAAACTAAATTGGGAAACAAACATGAGCTTGTGAAAAATAGAAAAAAAATTGGCAGCTGAAAAGTTTCCTTTTTTAAAATAAAACTTACTACTTTCGGCGAAAAGCTATCATTTTTTACTCCTGACATGCCCATTTTTGCTGGCGACAATCAAATGGGATTGAAAACTTGACAAATAAGCAATAAAATTTAAGTAAAACTAATTGGCCAAAGATATTCGAAAAAAGAGAACTTTAATTTGCAAAACAATTTGTTCTTCAATAGTTACGAACCTTGATAAGCATATAAAAGCTGGTGTGATAAATAATTCATAAAACTCTCGAAAATAAGTCATCGATTCTCGTAAAAGGTATTTGTTTTTATGAATTCCAAACTTTTTGGTGATGCTGTGTTTAGTGAGAACTATAATTATAACAAGTCGATTAAGTCAATCTTACAATTCAGTCCCAGTCATTGCAAACAGACAACTTGGAAAGTGTAAATGAAACAAATCTTGAAACTGTAAAAAAAATTGACTAATTTAGAGCACTCAAAAACTAAAAACTGTTTAAAATGAATCTGAAAAAAATATAAAATTGAGTTGATAGAAATTTCTACTACAGTATTTAGCGTAAGAAAACATAGAAAAAAACACGGTTTTTTTAGTTTCAGTCAAAAATTTAGAGAATCTTAACATAGCCAATAGACAGAAGGAAAAAAGCCAATGAACGCAATGAAACAAAAAAACTTGTTGTTTGAAAAGCTTTCATTTTTAAAAACATAATAGTATAATTAATACTTTTTTTGATAAAATTAACATAGCTTGATAAAACTGGATCAAAACATATTTTTTATTCTCTTGAAAATCTGAAATTTAAAGTCCACTTTGAAATTAGAAAGCGATCACGTCTTAAGTTACTTTTGCACTTTTGATGTTCAATAGTAAGTTTTGCCTTCCTTTTGCCAAACATCGAAAATAAGCATGAACAACTTTAATGACTTTAACTGAAAAAAGATCTGAAATGAGCTATATAAGAGTCTAAACTAAGTTCATTATCTTTTAACCAACTAAATGCAAAAATTGAAGCAAATCGTGGAAAGTAGTTCCATTAAAATCTAAACAAAGAATTAATTTCAGAAAGTTGGCCGAAAGACTCATGAATGAAAGTAAATGAACTGTTTTATTATTTTGCTGTGAATTCTCAAGACTTAAAGAATTTTTCATACTAAAAGCCAATCACAAAAGGTTCCTGACATTTTGTTTTTGTTTCTGGAGAGTGTATTTTGTCTTTCAATTGGCAGATAAAATATCAAACCAGTCAAAATCAAAAGAACTCAGACGTCAAACGGCTAAAAATCATTTTGTTTAAAAAAAGCTAAAAAGTGCTATAAATTTTTTAAATTTTTCACTGAAAAATAAATATAAAAGTTGCATAATCGAAATATTGAACTGTTCACTTCGCTCATTGACACCTCAATTATTGTCATTGCGTTAAAATACTCGATGAAGCAAAAGCGGAATCTTTTAAACCAAAAAAACTGAATGCAGGAAAACTATGTGAGCCAGTGGTGATCAGTATATCAAAATACGAAGGAAATTAGCTGGAAAACGATTTAGTTTCGAACATTTTAAAGGGCGCTGATTGGCTGAAACAAAACCAATATGATCCTTCATTATAAATTTAGCGCCAGATTTATTTACCTCATTTAATAGCAATCATAAAAATAATTATAATAATGACAATATTACTGATAAAAATTATAAAAATAATCACAATAATTATCATAATAAACCTTACAATAAACATTATTTCTGCCTCGTTTTGGTTCTGAAGTAGATTGGTTTGGGGTAGCTTGCTGATTGACAACATTTCTTAATTGCAAATTAACCGAAATTATCGGAAATTACAAGTCAATAAAGAATATAGAATGGCCATAAATTTTATTTAGAAGCAGAATTCAAGTTCATAAAATACCCACAAGGAGAACAATGATAAATCAATTTTAAAACAACGCCTCAAAAGCTTCTGAACTTTGTTTCGGTCTTTCAGTTTTCGACTGTTCCCACTCACTGTTCTTCGTTCACCAGAAAACTCATTGGTTACGACCCACAAAATTCTAGCGAGAACATCCTCATCCGCCAGCAGAGCGAGAAAAAGTAAGAGCTCCAAGGTCAACCGGGTCAGCTCTCATATCCAGTAGCTGCTCCTGTTCGGGTCGGCTAACCACATTTCTGTCTCATTTCGGTTCTGAGGTAGATCGGTTTTGGGTAGCTGGCTGATTGACACCATTTCATTTCAAACGTTAATTAACAGTAATTATCGGAAATAACATGTCAACAAAGATTAAAAAACTGCCATAAATTCCTGTATTTAAAAGGAAAATTCTATGTCATAACATACGCAAAATGAAAACATTGATAAATCCGTTTTAAAACAGCGCCCCAAAAACTTCCGAGCTTTGCTTCGGTCGTTCAGTTTTCGACTTTTCTCACTCATTGTTCTTCGTTCACCAGAAAAATCATTGGTTACGACCTTGGTTTTTCTTGCTGAAGTTCTAACAATTTTAATAATCATAACAATAACAATAATGATGATAATAATAAGCATAATAATCATAAAAACAATCATAGCACAGAGGCGAAGCTGCGCTTTGCCAACACTTGCGAGAACACGACCGAAAAGCAGCTCTATCAGGTGACTTAAAAAAGTAGAAATAAGCCTCGAATTTGCAAAAATTCGAGACTTAGCAAAAACTCCAATTTGAAAAATTTTGCGAATAATCAATTTTGAGTCTCACGCACTAACCATTCAGCCACGGATGCCTAGAATCCCCAAAAACTAACCACCAAAAACGCAGCTACAATGCTAATAATTTGCCAAATTGATGCAGCAAATGTAGCACCAATTACAAAAATATACAACTTTGCATGAAATAAATCGCAAATCATAAAGCAAAGTTATGCATAATTTAAACATTTCAAAAAATTGCGAGATATTTCGAGTAATTAAATTTTCTGAAATCGAGATTTTATTATTGTTATGTTGTTTGAAACAAGTATCTTTCTTCGGTTCATTTGATGAATAAAAAATGCATCAACTGTGTTAACTTATAACTATTCAAATGTCAAAGCACGTGTTATCATCAAGCTGTAAAAGTGCAACAAATTGCCATTCTTTTTGTATTGCCAATTCGACGCAGCAAATACTGTTGCCTTAAGTCGCAATAACATTTGCAACAATATTTGCGACTTAGGTTGGAAAAAAAAGAAAGCTCGTACTATAACACATTGCTTCGCAAGTGTAATCATAATCATAATCACAATAATAATGATAATAATAATCATAATAATAAAAAAACAATCATGATAACAATACTTAATTATTATTATTATTATTATTATTAAGAGCATAGCGCCATGTTTATTTACCTCATATGAGTCGGACTTGAGGGTGGAGTATGACTTGGTCTCAAAGGGCGTGTATGCAGTCCATGAATCATTAACACTCACGACAGCCCAAGTCTCTACAATCAAACATGTCAAAGTAGGATGGAATTGAACAGGTCTTTGAAAAACTCAACTTCGATGCTAAACATGAAATTTTAATCAACCAATGGTATTCGTTTCCAGTTTTCAAGAAATCAAATATGTTTTCATGCTAGAAATTGTCAGCTTGTGGTTATATTCTAATCGTAAGCAGAGATTTCAAATTGGAAGAAGCAGCGAAGAATGGCTATAAGTCCCCGCATCACAATCCAAAGGTTGGTAGTTCGAGGCCACAATGAGCCGTGGTTGACGAGGGAAAAGAAACATAACCCAGAAATTACAAGAAAAATAAACATTGCGTGAAAATTTTTACACGGTACACAACAGCGGTTCTCCGTGTAGAGCTGAACAGCTCGTATGTTTTCTGTTTCCTTGTGGATAAATAATAGTCTTTAATTATAGTCAAAAAGAGTCAACTGGTATTTGTAAAAAACAAAAAGACTATCATACCTGGATTTTCCATCGTGTCTGTTTCATTCACAGCCGATACCAGTATTTTGTACTGTGTAATACTAGTGTCCAGGCCAAACGGAAGCCCATCCACCAATATCTTCAGAGTAGTGTAGGGGTCATCGAGATCTTCGGTCGAATGAGTCACCGTAATATTCGGCAACACCTCAGTCGTGAAATCTCTTCTCTGAGTTTCATCGCTGTCAGTCTTATTGAACACACACTCGACTGTGTAATTAGTTCGAGGATCCAAACCTGCGAAAGTTAGCAAGCAGTAGTTGAGAAAGGCGGCCTGCGGGCAAAGGGGGTTGTCGCCAGTCAAATTGGTATAGGTTGTGATCGGGTTGTTCGCATCTCCAGCCGGGTAAATCTAAACAATTGACGTTCAGCAGTGTCGTATCCACGTATATCAATTGAGCGTCTACTTTTAAGCAGCATTAGCTGAAGCTTTGATTAGATGTCATATGAATATTTGATGTTCGGCAAAGGTTTATAAGCACCTGTTATCAAAGCATTTTGCAACTCAAGCCTTCAAGCAGAACTTTTTTAAAACCATTTAGATGAAGCAGTAGTGAATATGAAAAGCACATTCTGCCATCCAATATAGTTATGCTGCGGCCATTTGGGAGAGAACTCTTTATTGTTTTCCATAAATCTATGATTAAGATCAAACTTTTATATAATTTGGTTCCCAAAAAATTACAGAGAAAAAGGAACCATTTTGAACCACTTTGTTCTAACCCTCACTTATCTCCGTTTAAAGCATACCCGAATTGACAAGATGGCATAAGATCGATTTTAGAATCAACACTGATTAAGACAAGAAGTCCGAATTATGTCTAAGTGAGATCATTATCATTAGATCAGTATCATCGCCCTGATATTTTCTCAAATTTTATGGAGTTCTTTCTAAATTTCTTTAATAGTTCTTTCAACCCTTGCGGTAGTTAAAAGCAGACTAAATTTCGTCCAGGGAATCATTCGAAAATAGGTTGATTCAATAGAATTAGGTGAACTCCGCATAAGTTTTTGGGCAAAATAATAGAAACCATAAAGATGTAAGCTGCCTTCGCGGACTTGATTGAATGAACTAAGTACTAATTTTTTACACCGAATCGGAGCTCCTCTTTGAAAAAAAGCCCTCATAACAAAAGCGGGACTAGAAGTATCAAGTGGGTTTAACTTTTGGAAACTTACGTTCATCCATTTTACTTCCTCAGTAAAATTAAGACAAGAATGAAGAATAGTTTCTGAAAAAACTGTTAAATAAGTGGTACAATCTGCGCCATGACCAGGGGCGGATCTAAAATTTTCAAGAGGGGGGCGGATTTTCAAAAAATTTTCGAAAAAATTTGTCGACCTTTTTTTTTTAGGTCGACCGATTGATTTTTCGAGCTCGGCTCTTTTTCCTCCCCCCCCCCCCCCCCCCCCCATCACACGAACATGAATTTTATGGTGTACCGGGTGGTTTTACAAGGTTAATTATGGAGACCAGATATGTTTGTCGTAAATTAATTAGTCCGTATGTCAATTTTCATAACAATAAGTACCAAAGGGGACCCTTTGGGTCGGCAGGGGGTCGAATCCCTGAAGGGAAAGCGTACTCGCCCCCCCCTAAATCCGCCCCTGGCCATGACAATCGAAGTTTGGCGCAAATTTTCTTCTGTCTTTACCTTAGGCTTAATCAACCCATTTTTAAAAATTGCCCTCAATCACCTGCTCAATTAAAAATTTTGGCAAAGGGGGATTAATTGCGGTTCGATCCATTCTAAGTAGTGCAAACTTGATTTTTTGTGAGCAATTCAGGAGTTTCTGCTTGTATTTTCATCATATTGCTACCTCTTATAGTGCTGTGGGTTGACCATCCTACAAAAAAAATCCTTTTCTTAGAACTTCCATTTTAAAAGTTGCATGACAGCAATTTTTGGTCATAACCCGGGCTCCTATAAATCAAATGAAACTTTCAATTTGCAGACACGGAATGGCAATTTCGAAACGATAGACATTTCAGTTATAAAGAGAGCGGGTTTTAAAACATACCTCAATTAAAATACCATCCTGTTAAACAAAACAATGAAATAAGTTGACATATAGACACGATAACAAATGTAGAAACGGTTTGAAGCCGAAGTAAAGTTTTTTTAATTCCATGTAAAAATTGGATTTGTTTTGTCACCCCCTGCTGTGGTATAAATATCCAATAAACTCGCATAGATATAACTACTACTTAAACTTCAATATCTATGTAGCATTGTGAGCATTATTGTACCTAGCAACAAAGTTCCCGTATTGCAATAAAAACGGAAGGTAGTAGAAGAAATCCCAAAAATCTTATATGGTTGTAGTGCTCATATCAGGGAAAAAATCTGAATGTTCTGATTGTTCATTAAGTTATCTTAGTTTTTGTGAAACAAAATTTTGATGAAAATATAATTTAAAAAAACTCTCATTTTTATAACTTGAGGCCAGTTGAAATTTTATACGTTCGTCAATCTTGCATCATTTCATATCGATTACTAAGCTGTGATTGATTTACAGCATACGATTCGAGAATGGGGGAGTACTCTCATGATGAAGGGACCGAATGATGAAAAAACTTCAACCAATCAGTATCGTTAGACACTCCTCCTGGCTGAATGACTTTCGAACAACACCGAAGCCATTATTCACAGAAAACGAATTATTAAAAGAGAGGAAAATTTTTCTGTACATTTCGTGTAGATATTCAATAAATTTTTGTTTATTTTTCACTTTTTTGAAACCGTTTCAGGATTTTTTTTTCCAAATCCCGACTTCGATTTACTTTGGAAATTCAGTTATCTGTGCTCATTTTCTAAACAGTCAATATTATTTTAGTGGTCTAAATTTATTCGCTTTCTTTAAGATTTAAAAACACTGAGTTTTGATAGGCTGAAATTAAGTGAAAATAATTTTACGGCTTTCCCGATTTCGAGTTCGCAATCCCAACTTCGATTTTGAAATTTTTGATATTTATCTGCTCATTTTCTTTGAGAATTCTAAATACTCAATCCTGATTGGCTAGAAATAACTGAAAATAAGTTTCCAGCATTTGTTCTCTGCATCATGAGTGACGCAATCTTCAATAACTATACGTTAACCGTAAGACAGTGTGCATTTATTTATTAAGCGTAAACTGATAAACATACAAAATATACCTAAATTGGGCGCTGGCTGACCATCATTTTTTAGTGGCTGGTCAAGGAGCAGAATGCTCAAAGAGCAGAAAAGGTCTAAGAGCAGTAAAAAAACAGACAAAAGTTGGATTTAACGAGCTAATCGATAAAAACACGTATCTGAACCTCTGCATTACAACTAAAAAAATTTAACTTGTACATAATATGATTGAATTGATCGAAATGTTTCAAACTTCCTGAATAAATTGGCTAAAAATTGATTAGCCCATAAATATCCAATTTTTTCTGTTTTTCTTCTCTTAGACCCTTTCTGATCTTTGACTACTCTCTTGATTGCTCCCCCTCTCATTATAATTTTGGGCTGAAGATAACGATACCTTCCTTGAGGGAAAACAAGATGTTTTTGAGAATGTCAAGGATAACACGCAGCAAACTTTTGTTAAAATTTCTTTTACCGTGTCGCAGAAATGTCAAACACCCTCGCAAGATCAAACATTTTGCCTGGCTATGATCCTTTTCAAAAACCTTTAATCTTTAGTAATCTTTAGAAAGAATTTGAACCTGTTATTGCTTGACAAACTACAAACATTTAAATACTCGATATATCCAGAGTCATAGTTTTTAAGTTCATTTTATTAACTTTGTTATCAATGACTAAGAGCCACTAATCCCCGCCTTGCGGGTTTAATTCAATCTTAATATGATTATTATGGTTATTATTAAAGATGATTTTTTCAATAACAGATTTTTGAACCAATGGTGAATAATTGTGTTGGGTGGATGACTGAATTCAATGTTCAAATGAAAATAGCCCGTTTGCAAAAGAGCACCAAGTTTTTGCGCCTTAATTTTTTTTCCGAGTTTAGAGAAATTTGAAACTGAATAAGTTTCATAGTGCGTTTAAATTTTACTATTTTTTTTGCGAATGTGAGGGGAACGTGCAATTGTATCAAACCGCTAAAATTATTTATATCAGCTTCCTAAATTTTTTTTTGCTCTGCATAAAAAACTTAGAATCACTTTTAAACTAACTCAGTCTTCACTCACCTAAAATGGCCTCCATAGCAAAGAAGAGCCAATATAAAGATTTAGAAAAAAATATCAAATTTCGAATTTCTAGAGTTTTGGGTAATCAGCAAATCTAGAAAAGTAACCCTCAAAGCAAGCCTCCATGAACTTAATTAGCGAAAAATTAAACTCTTCATTAACATTTTCAGCTTCAGATTTTTTTTCTCGATAAGTTTTGTTCGAGTTTTGTGACTGCATCTCGTATCATGCCTAAAAAACAGCTTCAAAAATTGTTATCACTTGACCCCGCCTGACGTTCTCTAGAGGAAACTGAGAAAAAAACATAGCTGAAGTACTCTCTTACTCTCGGTGGTCGAAAAAAAAATAAGACAAAAAGCAGAATTATTTTTAAAATTTCTCAAAAAAAAATTCATTCATATTAACAAGTCAGTCAAAATTGATTGATGAAATTAGAAAAACTACAGGATCGATCAAATTTGGAATAACCTCAAAAAACTAGACCACAATAAATTAACTTGAAGAAGTTTTATGCAGGATGACAGCTTTCAATATTTAATCATAAAATCGAGAAAAACTTCACAGAACACTAGGTGGACATAATTGATAAAAACTAAAAGTAAGGCAGATGTAGCCCATTGTTGAAAAAAAGTTATCCGCAATTAGAGAGATAAGCTGAACAGACGTGTATGGCTAACTTACTGTGGCAGAAGTGACTTCGTTTTCTAGCACCGGAAAAGCGAAGGTCACACTGGTCAAAGTGGACGAGATAACAGTGAGTCCAGACACAGTCGCTAAAATAAATGAAATTTAGATATAACATCTTTTAGCTTTTTGTGCACAGAAAAAAAAACTGTACAATGTTCTGCATATTTGATTCTTTGTATTTTTCAAACCAAATAAATTGTGAAATAAACACTCATTTAACTGTTGAAAACCAAAAAAAAAAGTGTAAAATTTTTCTGAACAATTAGACAAAAGGAATAAATAATGTCTCAAACAATTCGCTGACTTTAAATTCTGAAACCAACCAGGAAAAGTGGAGAAACCAGTGTATGGCCCTCTGACTATGGCATCTGCGTTGCCCTCGGGATAAGTTGCCAGCCATATCTTGAAGTTCGAGTTCCGTGGCAGGGGTCCGTTGCAGAACCCAGTCTCAGTGCCATTACAACCTTCGGATCCGATGACGAGGGAGAAAGTGTCGTCTACTGTGTTTTCAGGAGGGTAAGTCTGGTTACCCCACGGCAAGTAGGGCGGAATAGACGTCGTCTGATTATCCGGATCGATACCCGCTTCTGCGTACGTCGTGGCTACATTTTTGAATAAGTTATGATAAAATCCATCAAACTTTTAAACTAAAATCAAGAATCAGTTGTCGGTTCTTTCTCATCATTTATGTTTAAATTTCGTATAATTTCTAACTTAAAGATCTCAAACTAGTCAGGGGCAGATCTAGGATTTTCTCGAGGGGGGGGCGGATTTTCAAAAAATTTTCGAAATTTTTGTCGACCTTTTTTATTTTTTTTTTAGGTCGACCGAGTTGATTTTTCGAGCTCTACCTAAGCCTGTTTAGTCCCTATTTTGGCCAAATTTTATGCGCCGCAGGCAGAATTTTGAAAAAAAGACAGCAAAAAAAAGACATTTTGACCAAAAAATCGCGTTTTTTCGGCGCGCGCTCCACCCTTGAATTTAGTATATATTGGCGCCCAAGGCGCCTTTAGAAGAGTTTTATGGTTGGTTGGCCAAAACTAGATTTCTTAAAAGTACCAAAGGGGGGACCCTTTGGGTCGGCAGGGGGCCGAATCCCTGAGGGGGGTCGAATCCCAAATCCGCCCCTGAAACTAGTATTAACTGGCTTTTCTTTTGATCTATGTTCTACCTGATGTCCGGATTTGTAAATTGATCATTTGTGAATTGATAAGTTTTCCGCCTTTCCGCTCACCCCCAAACCCCCCACCCCTCCCCTTACCCTGATTTTTTGTGCCTTGAGGGTATATGATTTTGTGAACTAGATATCGCCATTCCTATAAGATATTTAAAGGATGAAGTTTAATGAAGGTTATTAAGTGCTATGAAGTTATGACTTAATCAGGCTTAACTTAAACCCAATTAAAACTAATTTGAATTTTTTTTCGCTCTGCGACGACTAAAAGCGGAGCATTTTGGTGAAATGACATTGTTTCAGGCTTAAGGCTGGGTCATAAAAGGTACAAAACATTATTTTTTTCTGATTATAAGCTTGCTAACAAATTATAATTATTAACTAACTTGGGAGAGTATTGTTTAACTCATCAGTAGGATGGTCCTCCGAGGCCACTATGACCAGGTAGGAGGACACGAACTCGTCCTCTCCGAACGGCAGTCCGCTCACTGTCACTTTGAACGAGGAGGAGGGGTTCTCGATGTTGAACTCCGGCGCCACCACCACCCCGTCCGGCAGAAGACCTAATTGGCAGAAAACATAATTGACAGAAGGCCTAATTGGCAGGAGGACAAATTGGCAAATAGGAGTTGTATTAGCCAACATTTATACCACAGATCTTGTTTGTTTTTATCTGCCTTGTTATTTTCGTTGCTTTGTTTCAAAAGTCGAAACCAGCCAAAAACCATGAAATTTTCTACTTTGTTCTTCTTTCTTCTTTTTTCTGGTTGTTTGCGCGATTTTTTTTAAATACGAGATATTTCTGCTGTTGAAATTCTGCCACCAGGGAGCTCAAAAATGAGGTTTGTCGATATCTATGATGAGGTGATATAAGAGCCCAAACCGTCAGTTTACCTGTTGCTGAAATAGTTTTGAGAAAGGAATTAGGAGCCGCGTTAGAGAGGAAATTGTTGACTTGGCTAAGATCAATCCTTTTCAGCCATTATCAGAATTCAGCTTTTTACACGTTTACTTATTGCATAATGATGCCGTTTAATTCTACTCGGGAGATCGCCGTTTAATTCTACTCGGGAGATCGTTTAGGTTAGTTTTTTAATGGGGGGAGGTAATGGCTTACAATGTTAAAAAGCCTGCCTATTAATATACAAAAATATAAAGCCAAAGGCTGTGCCTAAGAACCGATTAAGCTTGATTCTCAAAGCGAACATTATACTAACTGGATGACACCACTACAGTCTCCGACCGTCTCTCCACCCCCGAGTAGAAGGGGGTGATGATGACGTCATAATCGGTGGCTGGCTGCAGGCCAGTCAACTCCACCGAGCAGTTGGGACTGCAGGAGGACCCTTGGATGTTAGAAAAGGAAATCTCGCCAGTCAGAGTATTAATCGCCTGAAACAAAACATGAAATTGGCCCAAAAATACGAAGAAAACAGGTCAAATAAAAGCATTTAAAATAGGAGACAATTAGACAATTAAAATCAAAAAGAAGATTTGGGCGGGCTTTTTTCCACTTTCCCCTCTCCACATTTCAAATTTTCATTTTTCTTAAATTTTTTCCGTGTGATTATGGCTAAACGTGTGATGTTAAGAGGTAAGGTATGAAGAACAAATCTGTTCACAATAATTTTCTTTTGATTTTTTAATCTTTCTTGAAACTATCGTGACAGACCTTATTGAATTTTAATATTTGCTCGGGTTAAACATTCTTAAACAAAGTCAACAGAAAATTGGAAAAGTGTAAGTGAAAGCGAGGAAAGAAAAAGTTGACCAGCTTGTTTTAAAAGCTTCTTTTCGAGTTACAATGAAATACTGACTTATAGGTTTTTGAATTTCAAGAAAAAAAATCATGGACACTTTTTTGATGAAATTGAGTGAATTTGAGAAAACTGAATCAGTACGTAAACCTTGAAGAAATCAATTTCGAAATAAGAAATCGATCAAGTTTATCGTTACTTTTTTTTCTGTTTGGTAGTCGCGTTTCCCTTTCTTTTAAAAACGGCAATGAACTGCACTTGAAAACATTCTATATTGAAAACACAAGAAACGCTCAAAAACAACAATTTAAGTATTTATTCCACTCCCCACACTTAACGATTTCATAACGTAAAGAATTTTTGAATGAATAAACTAACTGTTGTGACCACATTTTTTCTTCATACCTGACATTGTAAGATCACGCATAAAGCCATAAAAAAAGACGTTAGACATCTGAGAAAAGGAAAATTTCAAATATTCAAATGCGGGCGGGGAGTGGGAAAGAGCCAAATTTAATGTTTCCTGAAAGAAAAACAAAAAAAAACATCGCCTCAAAGCTAGTTTAATTAAAAAATATTGAAAGAAAAATAGTTTCATGATTCCGCCGAAAAATTTTTATGGAGTTTTTTGTGCAGTGAAATTTCTAATTTTCTAATCGTTCTTCGAAATAATATTTTAATTTGGATAATAGATCTTGCTGCCAGTTGATAACAGTTCAAAATTTTTTATGGCAGACTTGTCAAGCGACAATTTGTCGAAGTTCAATTTCTTCAAACAAAATAACACCTCACTACAAAATACTTTTATCATCAGATAACTAATATTTTTGCTCATTCTCATACGAAAAAAAGAGCAAATCAGAAAAAATATAAAAAATACTTTTGTGCCAACAAAATATAGTCAAGATTTACTACACTGTAGCATTTTTCGAGTATTTTGTAAAACGTATGAAACCAAACTCCATTCTTCCATTGCGTTGCCAACTCCACGGAAACCCATTTAATATTGAGTTACAAAAAAAAACAGTGAAAACTAACCCGTTAAGTTCCACTATACGCTTATGTAATGCTAACTTGACTGTGGAATTCCTGGCGAATTACAAAAACTGTGCTTCACAAGAAACCACATTTTGGTTGCTTAGTGTCAATTACTTCATTCGAAAAAACATCAGAAAACCTGAATATTTGACTGCATTTTAAGCCCGATCAAAAAATGTTCGTATTTTAAAAATGGAGGAATTTATCAATGAAAAGTTAAATTTTTTTTTGACGATTTTTATTTATCTACCCCACACGCCATGTACAGTTAAATGTGATTTTTTTGCATGTTGTAAAGTATTCAATAGAGCAAATAGCTTGCTTCAGTTATATTTGGAACAACTTCTAAGACGGATTAAAACCTCAGTGTACGTGTTTGTAACGCAAAATATATCGCGCGCTAGATGTCCTAAGTTGGCCAAATTTACTTTCTTTTAACTGCGATAACTTTGCTGAAAAACTGTTAAAAAAAAAGTTTGTCTGGAGAAATCAAAATTGCGCAAACACAACTGTTCCAACTTTTTTTGTTCGAAAGTCGGAACATAAACTTTTGTCTATTGATTTTTTTTCGATATTTGATTGTCAATATAAATCTAATTTTTTCACCCTAAAACTTTTTCTAACAAATTCTCGCCACTGATATTTGTTTATCACAGTTAGCCTATTTGAGAATGAAGGAGTAAGAGAGTTCTCATAAGAACGGTTATATGAAATACTAGAACAAATTTTAAAACTAAATTTTTAAATTTTTAGCCAATATTACCGCGCTTCGAAAACCACCGTTCTTTATAAATTAATTGATTTTTTGCTTTTGTGAAGTATGTTGAAATTCAAATCCAGAAAAATTATAGAAAAAACTGAAAAGGGTTAATGGTACCTGATATTTTTAAAACTTGAGTTGAACCAAAAGAACGAATTTCAAGGGATAAAAGAGAGACATTTTTAGCAGGCCATTGAGTGATATGTTACAATAAGTGGTAGTAACAATAAGTGGAGTTTAGTACATGTATTAGATTTGAGAGCTATGATTGCATATTATAGTCATTTCATTTTCAGTCAATCGCACTGCAACTAAGATAGTTTTTGTTAATGCATTACTCTGCCAAATGAGATGCTTATCAAAAATTCAAATTTCACACTTCTTTTGCCAAAAAACTTAGTTTTTGAAACAAACTAATGTGCGAAGTATAACAAAAAGCGATCCAGCTATTTAAATTGAACCTACTACCTATTGTAATATATCACCTATTATTGATTAAAATTCTAGCTGAAATACGATCTTCTTGTATATTTTTTATGAAACTCTCGAAACTCTCATGAGAAAGGGCATTGCATTTATTGTTCCAATCACTTCACAAAATGAGAGAAAAAAACTCAAGCTTCGACTACCTCAGACTAAGTTAGACAGCAGTCTAAACTCCTCGCAAAAATTTAATGTTATTTTACCGTTAGAATATTAGAATTACGTAAGTAATTATTAACTCAAATTCATGAAGTTTATCACCTTTTTCAGTCGCCTTTTTTTTCAAGAAAAAACCAGAAAAAAAATTTGGAAAAACCAAAATTGGATTAAATTTTTGTTTTCAATTTTTTGTTGGAACCAGGGGCGGATTAAGGGGGGGGGGGGGGGGCGTACGCCCTTTTTTCTCAAGGATTCGACCCCTGCCGACCCAAAGGGTCCCCCCTTTGATACTTTTTAAGAAATCCTTTTTGTGGCCAACCGACCCTATTTTTTTTAAAGGCGCCTTTGGCGCCAATATATACTAATTTTGAGGGGGGAGCGCTCGCCGAAAAAACGCAATTTTTTGGTCAAAATTTCCAAAAAGTGTCTAAAAACGCCCTTTTTTGACTGTTTTTTTCTCAAAAACTTGCCTGCGGCGGAAAAAATTTAACCCAAAATAAGGAAAAAGCAGTGCTTTGGGAGAGCTCGAAAAATCAATTTTGTCGACCTAAAAAAAAGGTCGTCAAAATTTTCGAATTTTTTTAATCCGCCCCCCCCTCAAGAAAAACCTAGATCCGCCCCTTGTTGGAACATTCTTCCTGTGCTACTTGCACAGCAACGGGCTATCCAAGAAATTTTAATTGAAAAAGATATCTTATAATTGCTCCACCCGCTTGGAATTACATCCAACATATTCGGAAAAAAAGACAAACGAACCATTAATTGGAAAGCCTAATTTTGCTCCGCTGATCTGACAAATAAATGATTGACTTTCACTTTAGCTGGGTGAACTGTAGAGCTATTTAAACATGTTCATGTTTTTTGGACAGTTTGTCACTTCATAAAAGACTGAACTTTTCTGAAGATGCTTTGGTATCTTTGATAAATCTTCACAAATCTTCAAGAGCTTAAAAAGACTTCAAAGGTGATAGTGGAGAAGTTAGTTTGTGGGTATCGAACCTGGACTGTGTAAGTGGCGTCTTCTGGGAGAACTGGATCGAACACAGCAGTGAATGCAGTCAGACTCTTGTTCACAATCGCCGGCTCCGAAATTCCATCTGCAACACATCGTATCATTATTACGATTTCACACATTTATCATAAAATTGTTAAAGACCATCCCCTCACCCCCCCCCCCCCCGCGCATGCTTCCTCCCACCTGTCAACTTAGATTTGTATTACAATGTCCAATTGTTATAATATAAAATTGGTGCGCTAAATAATTGAGCCATTTCGAAGACATTTGGTTTTCCTAATCGACCTTGTAAAACCATTCGTTACGTCATAATCTTGAGGCTTATGCGAGGTGGGTAGGGGAGCTTGAAAAAATCTCTTTTAAGTTGGACATCTCTCAAACTGATTGGCATTGAATCAATCCAGCATGTATAATTTGCAATCTACCCAGGCATGGAGGAGAGGGGGAGGGGGGTGGGGGTGTTTAAACTAACCAGCAATAGTAGTTAGCCCGCCAATTTTCACACTCAGAATAGCATGACCCGTTGCAGTGACCCCTGCAACCCAAAGAGAGTACTCAGTCATGGACATGAGAGGGCCATTACACACTTGGCGGATGGACACATCGGGGTCACATATGTCCACGCCTATGTCCACGAACCAGGACTGGTCAGTTTGCTCGATGTTGAAGGTCATTGGGTAGTTTTCAAGGGGGAGAACTTGGTAGGGATCCTCAGTGTCGATGTAGTTGGACCAGTACATAGCTGAAACATAAAACTGTCTTTTATAGCTGTCGGTGATAGCGCTCTTCGATCAAAGAGTTTTTTCCTTGGGTATTTTATATTGCAAGTTTTTTCTAAAATACAAGGCAGGGGATAAAAGAATATATATCTATATTGCAAGAGTTGGGGAAAAAACATATGATTAAAAAGCAAAGCATTTGCTTAAAATCTTCATATACTATTTAAGCTTATTTGGGTTGCACTTTATATTTTAACTATGTTGTTCATTATTATTATTATTATTTAAAAGTAACATATATGCCAAGCAGTTATTTAAAACTTTTTGTTCTAAAAAAATAAATAAAATTTTTTAAGGATGACTGACTGTTGACGGCGTTGTCGGCCTTGAAGTTAGAGCCCCCCGACTTCTCTGCCATGACAACAGTATACTGTACTATCTCATCCGTGTCTCCAAAAGGGAGGTTCTCGAAGTTCACCCTCATCATGTAGGAGGAGGCATTGTGAGAAGTGCTGATGAAGTCATCTGGCAGAGAAGCTAGAAGTGAAAGAAATGCAAAATGTTTCCTTTACCATACACATGTGGCGAGACTATATACAAACGAGATAAATTCCTCAATTACTT
Source organism: Symsagittifera roscoffensis (assembly GCF_963678635.1). NCBI lineage: Eukaryota > Metazoa > Xenacoelomorpha > Acoela > Convolutidae > Symsagittifera > Symsagittifera roscoffensis. The sequence continues at coordinate 3,953,984 of NC_087066.1, forward strand.
GTTCAGCCAACTGGGAAAGTAACACTCAAATAATCAAACGGATCGTATTTTTTATCACATTTAAGTTAAGACGAGTAGTTTGGCTTTAAAAAAAACACCTTATTCAGAGGGTATTTTGATTCAGATAACAAGTATGCTGTTTTTTTTCTGCGCATCAATGATCAAACTGCTCGTGTTATAGCAGAACATTTTGTAAGAACCATATATTGTTTAAGAAACTCTGATATCATCTAAGCAAAATACAGAGGACTGACAATTATCAATGTATGCAATCTATTATTCCGATAAGCAGCTAACTGGCGTTTTAGGTGTTCGTCAAATATGGTCTTTTTTGTTGGTATGAGTTGTGTAAAAAAAATCGAGTCTGTTGTCTTCTTGAAAACAAACTGTGGTAAATTATTTTTTTTTCACTCACCAGTGGAAAACAGGTCCCCAGTGAATGACATCTTGTATGGGCTGGGAGTGGACACTACATACACAGTGGCAGTATAGTCTGTGCCCGGGTCAAGGTCAATAAAGGTCACGGGACATCTGCTGGGGTAATCTGTGCAGTCGGCTGCATTCACTGAGATGTTTACCAGAGATTCACCAGTTGACGCTTTCTTCAGCTGAAGAAAACAACAAACAAAATTTCTTTCTTTTGGCCGTGCAATTTAGTTGAAAATATAGCGTTAAGATACGATGTGTAACACGTTAGCTTTAAAGTTACCTTAGTGAAATATAAATTATGTCTCATTGATGTTACCCATACCTAAAAAAATCCGGTTTTATTCTACCTTTCAAACTTGTTCTAAGCTATCGCGTTAGCTAATTATTATATTAGTATAAACAAGCTTAAAAAATATAACTTGAAAAATAAATAACAAAAAGTGAAATATAAATATTATGTCTCTGTGGGTAAATGAGGTAACATTGGCAATGAACGGGATCATGAACCTATTTTGAAAGGATTGAAATTTGGGCTGTGATTGGGGTTGAGATTGTGTTAATATGCTTATATACTCACATTGGCGAGGAAGGTAGACTCGTCTCCGAATGCAGACACATTAATGTATGCTGTGATTTTAGTCAGAGTAGCGTTATAGTCCACGATCTCAGGCAGATCTAAGTAAATAACTAAGGATACCCGAACTGCCAAACTTGAAATTTTAATCGCTTTAAAAAGACTTTTGCAAGGTAATGAAATCTATCAAAAATTTTACAAAATTAGTTTAACTGAACTATTCTTTTTGTTTCGAAACTTGAGCAAAATTTTGTTCTCAAGAAATATCTCGATCAAAGCTACCGAGAGCAAGGAGAATTTTTTTAGAGCTAACTATTGTGGAACCAGATCCAAACTATAATTTATTATTGGTTATAATTTAGATACTTTATCCCTATAAAATATTAAAGACTAAACCAATCACACTCCATCGAACTAACAACCCACTTATTTGTAAGTGCTGAAATTACTTGTAATTTCAGCACCAGAGCTATTTGAATTTAACTTACAACTTAGTTGCTTTCTCCAAGAGACCGAATCGTAACAAACCAGTATACTCTAGATCTATTGAGACTAAGAGATATAAGAGTAAGATTATTATCGGTATTAGACTAAGAAATTGCATGAATCTATCCGGCCAAAAATAAGATAGCGTGACGAGCAGACGGTGTACCCTATCTAAAATTACTCTATGAGTTGGACATCCATCCCAACTCAATTGAGTTTACGGGAATCATTTTTGATATTTGCATTTCTAAGCGTTCCCATGGCAAGTAAACGAAAAAAAACTGCATGAAGAATTACTCATTTATCCTTTTCATTATCAACTTTCTAGGCTCAGTTTTGTTTAAAAAAAATGACATTTAAATGAAAACTTTTATTAAATCAACACATTTTTGGTACAAACAATCTACAAAGTTAGCTAAACTGATAGTTTTTTCTAAAGTCAAACTTCAAACGAAAAGATATTTGAAAAACATACGATACACTATCAGCTGATTGATACAAATCAATTTTCTTGTTACCGATATCTGTATGCAAATGAAACAAAAAAGCCAAAAAATGGATTCAAACCAATTTAGAATTAGTTCGGATTTTAGAATCAATTGAGGCTGCATTTCTCTATCAAATTACAAACTAATCAAACAATTTAAATCAATTGAAAACTATTTTTTTTCGTGGTTTCTGGACCATTTTCTGTATAAAAATGATTGCGAGTAGTTTCATGTCAATAACGGGCACTATTTGCCTCATATTAATTAAGAACCAACTGCTGCAGGGGTAAAACCAGCATTGTGTTGTAAGGGTGATTGTTAAGAGTCCCTACTTTAGCCCAACTAAGATTTGTGGCCTAAATATTATGTTCCGAATTTCGAAGAAAGTCACAGAATATTTGTGCTCAGGGTCATTTTTTTCTCCACGACAATTTTTGAATTATCAACTAGCAAGTTTTGAACAAATTTTACTAAATCAACCGGTATGTTTTGTTGTCTTGAAGTCAAACTTTGAAACCTGTCCTCATATTCGTTAACTTATTGGTTTTAAGATTTTTAATTGGGCCAATTTGTTATAATCAACGCGCAATATATTTAGTGCTATGAACGCAGCGGAGATTCAAAATTGAAAAATTGTTCAAAATTGAATTGAGACAAGCTATTTGGTCTTTTTAACACTTTGCTATATGCGAAATATATAACTTTGCTCTTTTTTATAGCGTATTAAAAATGGTTTTAAAAATTTTGCAAGTTTTTTTTTATAGCAGATACTACTCAATATAGCTTAAATGGCAGTCGCAAATTTCAGATTTTGCACCTTACGAGCAGTATTGTTAAAGTTGAAAATACTCTATAATCCTCACTGCAAATTAATGCTTGTACATTTATGATTATATTTCATCACAATTCATCCATTCGTAAACTTATAGGTTCTAAGATTTTCATCACAATTCATCCATATAAAAAATCAAACTTTTGATAGAAATGAAAACTGGAAAAAATTGAACGGTTATCAAAAACCTTTTCATTTGAAAAAAAAGAAACTGATAAAAAAGAAGAAATTGAAAAACTAGACGAAAAACTAATTCCATCTGCGGTATTAGATACCTTCTCATCAGACCATTTAAAAGAATGAAATCGAAATACCAAAACTGATGCCTAGATTTTTTTCTAGATTGTTCTAGAAGAAGATTATTCTAGACCTGGTGTGATGAAGAACTGTGCAGGATCGGAGTCTGCAGTGAGTGAGACATCGGGGTATTCGACCTCTGTGATCACCTGCACTCTGAACTCCGAGATGGAATCTAAGCTACTGATGTCCAGCTCAAATGTTCCCGAGGAAGCCTGGAGCAAGCGATTTAACAATCAAGGGCGAATTTAGAAGGAAGAATCTATTTGGAAGAAGAAAGGGGGATAGGTTTTCAAAGAATGTTCGAACAAATAGTCGACTAAGACGTATATAGGAGTATTCACTACGTTCATTACTCTTAATATCAAAATTCACTTTTGAAATTAGAAGTTGATCACATTTTTTTGTTCCGACTTTCGATACGAAAATAACGGAAAATTTGGGAATATTTGTGCTCGGGGTGGGTTTTTTTTTCTTCAGACAAATTTCGACTTTTTAACTAGCCATTTTTGACGAATTTTTTTTATCATTCGAAAGGTATTGTTGTCCTGAGCTCAAATTTGAAAAAATATTTCACCTGTGATCAATTTTCGCAAAAATACGGGGGTTTAAAGATTGCCATTTTGGCCAATTTGGGAAAATTAATGCGCGATATATTTCGCGCTACTAACGCGTGAGCGGAGAGTTAATCCGTCTTAGAAATCGTTCCATGATGGTGGTTGAAAGAAGCTTATTTGCCATAATTGATTTGTTACAAGGGGCGAAATCTATCCTTAATATGGCGCTTGGGGGTAATTTTCATTTAAAAAAATTCAAATTTTAGTAGAAAAAAAATTTTTCATTTTATTTTCATTCAATTTTTCAAAGATATTACTGCTCCATAAACATTAAAAGGCAGTCGGAACATTCAGGGCTTCACCCTGATACGAGCAGTCTTGTTTACTTTTGCTGTTCAATAGTGGAGCTTGCCTTCCTTTTAACCGTGGCGTGCTCAAAATTTTTCTATTTTAAATTTTGCGAACTTTTCTTTTAGGTTGACCAATTTAACTTTCCGCGCTCTCCCAAAATAGTTTAAGGACCCTATTTTGTGGAAAAAAAAATTCTTTGAAATAGGCAAATTTTTCAAACGTCGTTCGGACTAAAAAAGGCGTTTTTAGGCATTTTTTTGGAAAATTTTGACCAAAACATTGCTCTTTTTCCGGCGCTCAACTTTGTCATATCGGCGCCAAATGCGGCTTTACAAAAATTTTCAGGTTGTTCGGCAAAACATGGATGTCAAAAGGCCACACCAAAAAGCTAAAAACTACCCCAAAACCTGTGCTACTTGCTCAGCAACCGGCTATCCTTGTACCATTTTGGCTAAAAATGTCTCAGGAAAAATTAAGTTTGCTTTAATTCAGTCAAGGTGATTAGTCAACTGTTTTGTGTTCTTACCTGTCCGCCAATTTCGAAGGTTTCGTTGGCAAGGAGTTCATCAGTGTCGTTGTTGTACACTTGAACCAGGAACCCGTTGAAGTTGTTGTCGTGTCTGTCTAGACTCCAGTTGGCCCGCAGAATCTGGTCGTCCAAGTATGCAATCGTAAATGACTCCAGCGACTTTGGCTCTGGATGAAAAAGAACATAACTAACCAGAGAAAAGCATATAACTAAACTATAAATAAAGCTTCCTATTGCACAATAATTCGGCCTTGTGGTGTTCTCTCAAAAAATGGTTTTGAAAAGAACTCCTTATTTCTAAGTTGGTTTGTTATGGTTATTGTCATCAGGTTTTCTTTGTGAGGAACAAAGTTGACAACATTGAAATCTCGTTGTCAAGCTGGCGTGTTTCTCCTAACCAGTTATGATTTTGTACGATGTCGGCTCGCTCTCTAGATCTCCGTTTTCCGACAACGTGACCACGTCCGCCTCATAGAGTGTCCCGTACTTCATGTACGTCACCGGAAAGTCATCAGTACCCGACGACACATTGGCCGGAAACTCAGGTGTGAGTGTAACATTTGTTAGATCAAAGTTCCGGGTCCCGTTATAGTACAGTTCCCAGGTGTACAGTCGGAATCCAGACCACCCGATGCGGTCGGGGTTCGGCGGCTGGAAGTTGAAGGAGATAACTCGGGGGTCTTCATCCTCTGTTGAATGGTCTCCGAGAGCACCGAAGGTCAACACAGGTAGGGGAACTGAAATTATGATAAGAAGTCAGGTATAGTTGATTCTGTGTAATCAAGAGTGAGTTGACGGATCAACCGTACAATCTCCCTCTTAGCTGTCCTCCCCGAGCATGTAATAATTCTGAAAAATACTGGAAGAGACTGGAATCTTCTTCATAAATTTTTAAAAATTCAATATCTCTATAGAATTTTTTCCACGCAATCAACTCAGTGCAATCAAAATAAAAAAGGAAAGTGAGTTTTTGCACCACTTTATTCCCATTTCAATTGACTTTTTTGTTTTCATTTTTGACACAATTGCAAAAAAAAATCACGTGAAAAGCAGTGTCCCGAAATACTGTCGCTCTTTTTTTCAAAAAATTCAAGTTTTTAAGAGCTGCATAAAGTAAGCATAAGAAAAGCAGGAAAAAATCGTCATGCTGTAAATTTTTATAGTGTCAATTTTGATCGAATTAAGCGTCGAAAAGTTTTCAAAAAATCAATTAAATTGCTTCAAATGTAGATACAGATCTAATTGTAATAATTTCAAACAGAATTAATTGAATCAGTTTAAAATCGATTAAGTTTGATTTTTTGAAATTAGCTTTAGCTAATTTTTGTTTTAAATCAATCATTTTTAAACTCATTCAAATTTGCTATTTTTAGGCTTTTTCTACATTTTTTGATAAAACTGATTGCAGTCCATTTCTGTCAGTACATGCAGGCTCGAACCTTTAATCTCTTGAAATTGAGTATAAGAGCTCTTTCGATTTCAGTCTCTTGACTACTACACAAGCCTCCCACAGTAAAGCGAATCAATAATTGCAGAACGACAAGTTAGTTGGTTATAAATAAATACTAACCTGTTTCCTCAGTTAGTTCCACTGTCTGTGAAGCGGATTCTTGGTAGGATATTGTGGTCACACTCACTTTGTAGACAACCCCGGGGGTCAAACCAGTCCTGTTCAGAACCGAATCGCTCCTGAAATCACTACAAAGTTACTCTCCTGCAATAGCGAACATCGTAACATAAAACTTCTTTTCAAAAAAGTACGAAATAATGCAGACAGTTTATATAAATAAAAATGTATTATACTTAAGTACACCAAGCAGCAACTAATTTTTCGACCGCCGCGACTAATTTTTTGGCCATCGCGACCAAGATAAGGTATTTCCAGAATTTGTCCGCGACTTGAAACCCTGTCCAGACTATGGATATTTGGCCACGGAATCAACATTTCCGCGACCGACAAAGTCAAAAAATTAGTCAAGGACCTCGACCGGGGTTGTTTTGAAGGAACACCAAAAGAGCCACTTAGCCACGCCTATCGAGTGATGTCTTCAATTACCATGCCTCTCATTATGAGGGAGGATAGATGACATAGATTTTTCACAATCCCTAGAGACAAACACTGGCTCAAACCTTACCTAAATATTGAGTTCATTAGAACTTATTAATGTTGTTATAAACATCAATTCATCAGAAGAAATTCATCATTAAAAACATGAATTTAAAAACATGGTCATTAAAAACATGATCCGCAAAACTGACGTGCAAAACAGAATCAAATTAAGAGGAAAATACCCAACGATGTTGACCGTTTGTTGAGACGACCTTTTTGGCGTGATGAATTCCCATACCATGCTTCTTTCAAAACAAGTGCTAATTTTACTGTCCAAGAACTTTGTTCAGTGTGATTTACTCGAATCCAAACAATCAAAAAACCCAAACTGAATTCTAAATCTAAAAAATTGTCATAGAACTCTCTGTTGTTTCTGCATCTAGAGTTTTTCATAATTTCGTCTGATCGATTGGAGTGAAAAATTCCGACGGTCAGCCCCCTAAATTTGCGCCCTGTCATCGTGATTGAGTTGATTCGCTGGTTTGACTTTTTTTGGTCGTCAGTCCCTCGGATTTTGGAGGGCCGACATTCTTTCTTGGTCTCTAAAACTTTTCGATTGAGATTTGATCCGTCGCTGTAACTCTAGTTGGTGTATTCTATCGCCCAAATTTGGTGGCTGTTCGATGAGAGATAGAGAGTTGGAATCTAAACAGCTTTCAGAACTGATAGAAAAGGATTACGGAACAATACTTTCTCCCAATGTTCACGATCCAAAGTTGCAGGCATGTCCAACGTATAATTAAGGTAACTTTTCTCAAATGTCTGCCTTCGTGCTTGTCTTCTCGTCAGTTTTGATGCTCGCCCGATCGAGGGCTTACTGATAGAAAGTCCAGGGTGGTCAGTGCCCTGTTTTTTGATTGGGTATGCCCATGTCATACTGCTACTGCAATAGCAGTAATTGCATGATGTAATACTAACCTTCAGTGGTATCAATTATTATGGTTATGATGTGTCCAAGGTCATGCGTGCAGTGACATTGGTACACAGCTAAAAACCCAGAGCTTGAATCTGCAATATCACTCTCAGTGACTAACTTTAGAAAACATAAAACAATTAATTCAAGCAACAAAGAATACATTCTTGAATTATTACTAGTTTTACGACCCGATACCGTATAGGATATCACATGACGCAGCCAGCAGGATTCGCAGCTCAGGATAACCGTACGGATATGGAAATACCCGTATTTTGGGCGTCAGCGAACATAGATCCTCCATGGCAATTTAGAATCTGGTTCGAGCAATTTCTAATGGCAGTAACTGTAAAAGAGAACGTAAACCCAGAAGTTAAGTTGGAGGAACCAAAAGACATACTAGAAAACCACCTCCACGACCAGAAACACCACGAGATGGAGAGAATGAAGATGCGGCGAGAGCCAGAAATCTTAGAGATAAGTTGGCAAGAGATAGAGTAATGCTGGAAAATGAGGAGAGAAGAAGACGGAGCCCAAAGGTTAACCACAACGTTTTTTACAGTGAAGTACAAAACAAACTGGTATCCAGATTATCTTCTCTCTCGAAACAGAAGGGAAAAAAACGATTTTTACAGAAAAATCCACACACCGAAATCTCATAAAATGTCATTCAGGGACATTACAGAGCTAGCAGCGGTCTCGTTTCAAAAGGTAGAGGGCTTGACCTATGAAAGATTAAATTGTTCACACGATTGCAAGAATCCGGGGAAACACTGGAGGCATTCCATGCAGCGTTAACTGCTCAAGCAGCTAGATCAGAACTGGGAACACTGGAAAGTGAGATAGTTCGTGTCCTATTCATTTCGAAAATAAAAAAATATGACGTTTCAGGATACCCCGACATTTGAAACGCTAGACCCAGAGGAAGTGTTGAAGCGGGCTATAAAATTCGAACACAGCAAATTGACTACAATGGCATTTCAGAAGACAAACGCAGCAGCAGCAGGAGGAAAGAGTAACAACTACAACTCTGGGGTGAGGATATAACAAGAACCAGTGATGGCCGTCAGGAATACAACAGGAAACACAAAAAATCAACAACATAAGAGGGAAACGAATAAACGACAAAATAACAACAGAAACTCTAATGCGAAAACAAAACTGTAACAGATGTGGAAGAGCATTCGACCAGGGACATCTAAAAAGCTGTTCAGCACTGGGCAAAACTTATAAAAATTATGGAAAACCCAATCAATTTGCAAAAACATGTAGATCTCAGCAAGTGAGTGAAGTCGCGGAAGAAGCCGAAGGATCAGAAGAGGAATGTGATCTGACAAGAGAAAGCTTCGGCTCATGAAGTGACTTTGAAGTAATGTCAATACAAACACATCAGCCGGAGAACGAAAGAATCTCGAAATAAGTGGGAGATAGAATCAAAGAAAACAATAAGAAGTTAAATGGGGAGAAGATTCAAGTCCGAAAAATTGATTTACTCCGAGATCCAACGTCGAATAGAGTAAAATCACTAAAAACCATGGTGAGAATAGACAATCCAATCATACAACTGACGGTAGATACCGGAAGTCCAGTCTTTTTCATAAGCTGGGCGACGACAAAAGAAATAATTGATAAATCGAACAAGGCAAGATTCATTCCGTCAGACAAACTGAACTTGGCTACTCTATTCGTCGACTACAATAAACAACCAATCTGTGTATTGGGGGCATTGAAGACAAATCTTCGTTCGGCAGGCTGGGAGGTGAAAGGAGCTACTTTTCTGGTGACAGAACGTAAAACCAGATGCATAATGAAGAACTACCCGATGAAGAATTACGACGGGCCGTGGAAATTGCCGATTTTGTGAACCCGGTAGATCGGTTTCGACAAAGCCACACGGTTATAACCTCAAAGGACACAGAAACTGGAGGTGGACTGAACCTGGCCATCAAAAGAGCGAAGCCAAATACAGCGGGCCCTAGTTCGATATCTGGACCTAAAACTCAGGAAGAGGTTGTACTAAAGAAGTGTGAGAAAAAGATGAAGGGAAAAAAATCAGACGACAAACCGGAAAAACTGCCAAACAAACTGCAAACTACTATCGCAGTAGACCAGAGCAACGAACAATCAAGATCCACTATGGTTACCTCGAACAAAGACGTTCATGCGAGCTCCACTCCGAAAACCAAACAGAAGGCCAAACTAAAGACGATAGACTCACAAACACGTCCGGAGGACATCCTGGACACGTTTCAAAACCGTAACCTGGCACCTGCGGAGTGGGAGAATCTGGCAGACCAACTTCTAAAAAGGGGGGTCTAAAAGGTTGCGGACGATCTCAGAGGAAATGTTCAGCCAGCATCCGAACGAAATGCAATACTCGAGCCCCTTCAGGGGTTTTCTGACGACTCTAGAGCTGAAGAATCGGGAGTACGACAAAGCTCTAGATAAAGTAAGAGTAAAGCGCCGAAGCGATTTGGAGACCCAGTCAAACATTCCATCAAGGAAGTATCGGAGGAGTTGTCAGGGGGAGCACTTCCTAAGGCTGCACTCCAGGAATATCGGAAAAGAGTAACAGACTTCCAAGAACGAATTGACAGGCCCGTAGAGTCCAAATTACGACTATTACAGAGACACTTATTCCGGAGGAAATTAGGCTATGCAACGCTGGTGAAAGGAACAAATTACAATCCTTGCTGGAGAATCGACTCGAAGAAAACTAAGAACTTGAGAATCTAAATTACAAATCTTCCAAATTCAGAAACTCCTTGTGAACCGAGTGTATAAAACTCTTCATAGCATAGGTTATTTCATATATGGAAAAATTTGTTTTCTCTTGAGGGGGGTATGTCATACTGCTACTGCAATAGCAGTAATTGCATGATGTAATACTAGCCTTCAGTGGTATCATTTATTATTATTATGTTGTGTCCAAGGTCATGTGTGCAGTGACATTGGTACACAGCTAAGAACTCAGAGTTTGAATCTGCAGTATCACTCTCAGTGACTAACTTTAGAAAACAAGAAACAAGTAATTCAAGCAAAAAAGAATACATTCTTGAATTATTACTAGTTTTACGACCCGATACCGTATAGGATATCACAGCCTGTACCAGTGGTTTTGCAAATTTAAATTGATCAATCCAGTTGCTCCATGGTCAAAAAGCAGGGATCTACCGCAAATTGGAATCAGATGACTGAGGCCTGAAAACTTTTGAGATACCATGGGTAGGCTAAGGGTGACTATCTAGGGTTTCAAGAATAAAAACAAGAAAAGGTTGATTTACAACTGTATATTTTGTATTCATCCTGAAAGACTAAAATGCAAACTCACAAACTAATCTTGCTATTTTCATTCAATTTTGTTTTTTGGAATAGTATAGAATTATATAACAAACATTTTTTTATAAACAAATTTTGAGTAAGAATAATTTTTCTGACAGCGGCAGCGGCAAAAATATAATATTTTATTTTTTTTTTCGATTAAGTTCTGATTCAAAACGCAATGACTCTTCTCTGGGGGCTAAATCGATCTTAAATTTTCTTTAGTTTCAAAGTTTACAGTATTTTAAATGCAGTTGATTAAGTCATTCTAAATTATTATACTGAAATATGACATATGATCATGATGACAGAATCTCCCAGTAAAGAAAACAAGACTGCTCGTATCAGGGCGAAGCCCTGAATGTTCTGACTGCCTTTAAGGTTTATGGAGCAGCAGTAATAACATTTGAAAAAAATTAAAAGAAATAAAATTAAAGAAAAATTTTTTTTTCTAAAACTTGAAATTTTTTCTGAAAATCATCCCCCCACACGCCATATAAAGTACAGAAAGAGAGACTTCGTTCCTTGTATTAAATCAATTATGGCAGATAGGCTTCTTTTAACCAATTTGGAACAATTTCTAAGATGGATTAACTCTCCGCTTACGCGTTAATAACGCGAAATATATCGCGCGTTAATTGTCCCAAATTAGCCCAAATGTTAATCTTTTAACCCTCATAACTTTACGAAAAATGATCACAGGTGAAATTTCAAATTTGAGCTCAGGACAACACTACCTTTCGAATGATATAAAAAAATTCCGTCAAAAATGGCTAGTTAAAAAGTCGAAATTTGTCTGAAGAAAAAAAAACCCACCCCGAGCACAAATATTCCGTTTCTTTCGTATCGAAAGTCGGAACAAAAATGTATTTGTTATAGATAAATTTATCTAAAAATTTTTGAAACATGACACACGATGACAGAAACTCCCTGTAAAGAAAAAATAAATTTGAAATCTTAAATATATAGTCTTCTTAACTATACATGGCACCATTTCGCAAGCAAGCAATTTCATTTGAGCAATAAGCGTAACTACAATATTGTTCTAGCAGTTAAATAAAGAAATTTATTTGTTGATAATTTGTTCTTGGAGCTGTAAATATATAGTCTTCATAACGATAATTTATTCTTGGAGCTGTAACGCTCGGACTATTCTCCTTCAGTCGGAAAAAAATTCAGAAGAACTTGAGGAAAAAAAATTGTTCGTAATGGAAAACTGCTAAACCTGCAAGGGACATGTCACAGGCTAAAAGTTTGACAGCTTTTACAAACTATACCTGCAAAGCATAAGCACAGAATCAACAGCACGAAGGCGACAGAAAATAGACGCCAGAATCAAAGTTCAAATGAGCTGCAAGCTGCAACCTACCGTTCAGTTCTGAAAGACATGCATATTACACTAAATTAAATTCATTCTAAAATGTAAGATAGCAAAATTTTTGTTACCGATTTACAAGCAGAATCATTTTCGGAGACCATACTCTTAAATAGTTCTTAAACAATTTTGAAAAGGTTTGAAGAGACAGCCTGAATTAAATTCAACGAGCAATCTGGTAATTTTTAACAATTTTCCAAATTTCAAAGTTGCTTCTAAATCTTCAGGTGACCTTGAGGTAATAAAGTCTGAAAAAGTTTTGTGAAAGAAACCTGCTGTTTTTGATTAATTCCGTCTGTAATTTAGTTTCCAATGAAATGTTTAAAACAGGCAAACTTCGAAGGCAGGCAAACGGCAATTGCCAGTCATTACTACGCTCTGAGCAAGATTCGCCACTTCTAGAAACGCCCTATTATGAAACAAAGAGAGGAAAAAATATTTCCGCTTTATCTGCACAAAAATGTCTTCTTAATGTTTTGCAACTGTCTATGAATTCATATATATTCTTACGTCTCATCTGTTAAGAGCGAATCTCCCTGAGTGAATTGCACCCGGAAGAAGTTATACTGTCCCTGAGAGGGGGGATCCCACGTGAATGTCAGACTGTCAGTGCCACGCTCAATCAGCCTCAAATTAGTCACCGGGTCAGGATCTGCAAAAACAATTTATCTTCTAAGAGATTAAAAACAAGTCATTTTTGCTACGCGACAGCGCGTTTCTCCTTTTAAAAAAAACAGGAGACACATTGTTTTCAAGCTAGAAGCACTGATTCAGGCTTTAAATGATACTACACTTTCCAAAAAAATAATTTGAGACGCTTTTCGAATACCAGCGTATAATTTCTTGTGCAGTTGAAATGGAACTTTTATTCATCCGTAGTTCTTCTGACCAGTTCTTTCAGGTGGCTTGTGATCGAGATTTATCTACCCTGTCTAAGCATAGTCCGTTTTTTTTTATTTCTGCACACTCCAGTTTCAGTTTTTTGTTGAGCGAAGCTCTTTTTTGCGTCTCAAGGCCGTTTTTTTGCGTCTAGAGCTTTCAAGGTACCACTATTGCGGCCGTATTCAATCAGGTACCACTATTGCAGCCGTAATCGGTCAGGCTGTGGTAGACCTGAAGCTAGAGGTCAAATGAGAGCTCGTCCTCACACACTATCAATGTCACGGCAGGGGATCGATTACACGCTCTCACGATCTCAAAGTGAACGCCCTACGACTTTGCTAAGTTCCACTTCTACTATATTACTATCTTTCAAAATGTAACTTTCTGTAACTCTTAGATGAAAAAGTGCGAAATTGGACAAATCTAGCGTAGATAACGTTTTCAAAACTTTTTTGGGTTCTTTCGCCTGACGACAGACTGCATAGTGGTCTTTGACAAATCTTCTGCCACAATTCTCAGAGCTGTTTCTGCTACCTATAGCTAACGCTGGCTCCCTCTTTTACATAATTCGAGAGAATTGCTTTCAATTGTATAGCCTCATTGAAACGTTTAAGGTTATTTGTCAACTTCAGATGATAGCCAATCTCTTTTTTGTCGATCAGGGCTACATTCAGTGCAGGTAGTGTTCTTGTTAATGATTGTTGTTGAACTTCGCAGCTCTTTATTTCTTTATTTTATTTATTTGACTATTCTTAATTCATCCTTCTCTTACTGATCGATATTCCGTTTAATTTCGCCATTTCGGCCTGCGACCCGTAAAATATTTCGAGGTTCTCTCCATATCTCTCTCTCTCTCTCTCTCTCTCTCTCTGTCTCTTGTTGTTTAACATTTTGTGACGCTCAAATGTCACATTTGGTTGTCTGATGAACGCTTGGTAGTTTTTGGCTTTCATAATTTTTTTTGCTAAAGAATTTTTTTTTCCTAATTTTCTGAGCCAAAAAGATTTTGCGCGAATCATCTTGTTCCTTTCTTCTTTAGGCATGCCGTTGACTGGTTGACTATCTTCATTTTGGATTTTACTCTCGCGTTTTTTCTGCCGTCCAACTATTGCTAATTATCTGTCCTTTCTAGTGTGCTCTCATTTTCAGGTTCGTTCTCAATTTTAAAGTGTGTGGTTTGATCTGATCCGATGAGCTTTAAAAGTGTTATATGTCCACGTTTTCTTTACCAATGACTGCTAATTGAACCATATGACGCTAGTGGAGTGCGGTTTGTATTTAGACAACCGCGTATTCATACTCGTCAGTAAGCAGACAATTACCATATTAATCAATCAGAATCGAGATGAGAAAGCAAATTTACGAAAAAAATAATTATTAATTATTCATTTTTTCCTTGTCTCGAATCTGATTGGTTTATACAGTATTTGTCTCAATACTGACAAGTCTGAACACGCGGTTCTCTAAATACGGGGAGGGTTCTTATGCTTGAAGGACCGAATGCTTGAAAAGTTCAACCAATCAAAATCGCTAAGCGTTCCTATTGGCTTAATGCCTTTCTCAAAAAATCGAAGTCGATTTTCTTGCTATGAGATTTTTGTGATTTACTTTGAGATTTTGAATACTCAAATCTGATTGGCTGAAAGCAAGCTAAAATTAATTTCAAGCATTCGGTCCTTCAAGCATGAGGGACGCCACCTCTAAATTCTGTTACGTAACCGACGCTAGTATCTCTATGGAATGGGAGGATTAAATGTAGGGGTGGAATCCCTCATGCGCGAAGGACCGAATGCGCGAAAATACAAATCAGCCAATCACATTTCAGTAATCTAAAATTTGGAAAAAAAGTAAACGTTTCCAGGGACTGAAGTATTGATATTGACCGAATAGAAAAACGGCAGAAATATGCAAAATTTTCAATTTGTCATTGAACGTTGCAAAACTGGGACGAATTTTACATTTCAAAGGTTTTGTAACGAAAGAAGCAAATTATTGCTTCATTTATTTCATTTTAACTGAATGGCAATTGTTTCTTTTTAAAAATTGAGTTTCGGCTAATTTTGTTTTCGGTCTTTGGCCCACAAGTTTTTTCGCCCATTCGGTCCTTCGCGCATGAGAATAACCCCCAATTTAGGTACCCTGAGTTGAAGACGGAGCAAAAAGCAGAATGGTCTAAGAGCAGAATTGTCCAAGAGCAGATAAACAGAAAAATATTAAATTTTTTTAATTTATAAGGGCTAAATGATAAAACAATTGGGATCAAGTTAAAATCCTCCACCCCAGCGCTTGAATTAAATTAAATTTGCTAATCGCTGCATGTAAAATGCTCAATTCTGATTTGCTGAAAATTCCCAACTTAGAACCAAATTAACATCCTCTCCCTAAACGTGTTTAGGGGGGAGGATGTTAACTTGGTCGAACAATTGTTATGATAGTCAGTAATACCAAAAAAATAAACAAAATATGCATGAATTGAATAATTTTATCAGCGTATTTTAAAATGAAATTTAGAAAAACTCTTGATTTAGTTATTCAAATTATGCATAAACTATTGCTTCTTCGGTAGTATTGACAATTTTTATACTTAATTTACCATTTAGATTATAAAATTTGATACTTTTCTGCTGTTGGACCCATTCTGCTTTTAGACCATTCTGTTTAATGACTGGCCATCTCTGAGTTGAGTGCCTGATTCGGTGGAATCCCTCATGCGCGAAGAACCGAATGCGCGAAAATAAAAATCAGCCAATCACATTTCAGTAATCTACAATTTGGAAAGAAAGTAAACGTTTCCAGTGACTGAGGCATTGATATTGGCCGAATAAAAAAACGGAAGAAATATGCAAAATTTTCAAATTGTCACTGAACGCCGCAAAATTGGGACAAATTTTACATTTCAAGGGTTTCGTAATGAAAGAAGCAAAATATTGCTTCATTTAGTTCATTTTAACTGAATGGCAATTGTTTCTTTTTAAAAATTGACATTCGGCTAATTTTGCCTTCGGTCCTTGGCTCATAATTTTTTCGCCCATTCGGTCCTTCGCGCATGAGAATAGCCCCCCCCCCTCCCCCACCTGATTCCTTGTTAGCTGATTGCGTCATAATCAAATGGTCTATTGAACTATTTATAGCAAGGTAGTAATCTAATAAGGCTTAGAAAGTCAGAAAATATATAAATTTTAAGGCGCATGTTAGTTGTAATTAATCGGTTAAAAGTGAAAGTAACCACTTCAATGCATTGGTTCGGTTCAGACACCAAAGTCAGACAAGACTTGTTCACAATATAATTTAAGTTAACTCATCACAACAATCCATTTGCGACTTTTGGCATAGGAGAATGGGACACGGGTTACTGTCGTAATTCCACTCAATTTCATTTGGTTGTTGTTATAAATTTTATAACTGTAACTTGCCTGTAATCATCTCGAGTGGCACTCCAACCCCTGGGAGGACATTGAACCCTTGCACTACAAACAGGTACCAAGTGCCAGGCTCAGCCACGCCCAGATCCATATTCTGGAACTGGTTATTCTCACTGTTGATGATCACATTTGAGAGTTCAAAAACAGCAACAAGAACTTCTTCATTGTCGAAGTTTTTAAATTCATCTATGTTGCGACGAGATCTTCTCCGATCTATACAAATACAATTGACGAAGGTTAAGCAAAGAATTAAAAATTTAAAAAGTAACAGCAGAAATCATCAGATTCGTCAGTTTATAGTCGATTCGGAGATTACATAAAATTTAGAATGCGTTTTCGCTAAAGCTCGCGAATAAAAACTATTTTATTTCTATTAAGCAATTTACCCAGGTTGACAAAAAAATGTTTATCATACAGATCCATAATGGAAAAGAATCCTTATCAAACAATACCATACAATTTCATGGAACAAAAGCTCATAATATAAAATAGGCACTAATAAAAACCGATTTAAGTTGATCTAAACTTACCTAATAATTTTTTTCAAAGGATATCTAAAAAAAAAACAGAGAAAAAATGCATATGGTACAATTTTCATAAATGGAAATTGGATGATCAGCATTTTTTCCATAGAAACCATGCATGGAATTGTATAACAGACATTCTTTCTATGGAGGTCAACTCAG
The DNA here is from genome assembly GCF_963678635.1 of Symsagittifera roscoffensis. NCBI lineage: Eukaryota > Metazoa > Xenacoelomorpha > Acoela > Convolutidae > Symsagittifera > Symsagittifera roscoffensis. The sequence continues at coordinate 3,971,236 of NC_087066.1, forward strand.
ATAGCTTTAATGAAGTTCTTGAAATATGCAGTGAGCTCACCCGATTCATGTACGTATTGAATTGCTCGTTGCACTTTCACTTCTATCGATTGGCAGGTTGTGTCATTTAGCATAATCCCGTTTAGGATGAAGTTTCCATTTTCAACACTGACAGATAGCTCGTTATTCTCCACGGAAAAACCGTTGGGTTCTGAAATTGCAATATTTTTTTGAAAAAGTTCTTCAGTCATGATACACTCTCGGGACATAAAATTTGTAACCATTTGAGTTCAACAAGCAAATAAACGAACTTTTTCTTCGCTCTTTGGTCATTTCCTCTGCAAACATTCAAGATATAGGGTTGAGATTTTTACAGATGCTAGATGGTACTATTTGAAGAGAATTAGCTGAGCCAAACAAAGTTGTTTCGAAAAAGCCAGTATATCATAACTAGCTTCAGAGGTGTTCTTGCTGCGAAAGCAGCTTTGTAAAAGAATTCGAATTAATGGGTTCACAATGGTTATTTGAAATGGTGATGAAATTAACATACTCTTCATGTTGCGAAAAAACAATGGACAAAAGTATTGCAAGCATTACTAGATCCGGCGTCGGACAATAGTCATATTTATTTTGACGACACAGATATCAAAAGTTTTTGGCAGCTTATACCAGAAAGTTGGACAAAATATAGGAACAATACAACTGATATTGATAATATTGAGCAGGAATCGGAGCAGTACATTTTCCAAAAAATTTTGCTTGGAACAGTGTTTTTGTTGGCTCATTTCGATCATCAGTGCGAAATTATTCATTTTTATTTAGCTTTCTTATGCCAGACCAAGTCACTCTTTCAGTTTTTTATCTGTCTTTTGTCTGCGGTACAAAACGTAAATCAAGCTCATCAGCTTCTCAATTAATTTTTATGAACAGAAAAAAAAACAAATTCTTTTTATTTTATGCAACAACTTTCACTGCTAGAACACCTCTGAAACCAGTTATGATAAAGTGACTGTTTCGAGCTTTCGAAACATTATTTCTCCTGTTTCGGCCCGACTAATTCCTTTTAACCAGTTTGATCAATCATCTGTGGAAATCTGAACCATATTTTTTTTTAAAAATGAAGAGAAAATCACAAAAAACTGAAAAAATTATCTACTCGTTGAAATCAAAATCTTACAACTTCTAAGTCTTGTGACTGTAGTTTCATAATCAACTTTGGTCTCATAGTAACATACAAAAAACAATTTTTATTTTCAATTTTGTCATTGTTTTAACATCCATTTGCACTGTAGTGTCGATTCCCATTTGACTCGACAAGAACAATCAAGCCAAATACTGTTTTTGATTTTTCGCAAGCAAATTTATTTGCAAGCCGTCCCAAATCATAATCAAAGAAATATTAAAACTCATAACCATCAGTATAATAATCCATGTAACCATTAAAAAAGCATCACAAAAAAATAACCAGAACGGCAAGAAAGTAATAACTAGACTGTTCATATTTCAGGGCAAAACTTCTTTTCGACTTCACTTTAAGGTTAACTTCAGAAAACGTTGGTTGAAAATTTGTTGAAAAATTGAAAAGCAAGAAAAATGTTTCCCATTTTCTTCAACCACACGCTATCGAAAGTACCACAAGATGTGTCTAGAGTCTCGAATTCTAACGTTAAGACAAAATTATTCTTTCATTCAGTTTTGGAACGGTTGAATGGAATATAACGGTTTTAATAACGCAATATATCACGTTTTACTTTGAGAAAAATTTGCCGTTATAGCAATTTTCAAACCCCCCAAACTTGATTTAAAAAATCAAAAGTAAAACTTTACATTCTTCTATATTTGAGTTCCGGTCAACAGTGTCTTTTAGATGTTACAAACGTTTTCGTCAAAAAACTCCAAAGATGATTGAATAGACAACCACCCCAAGTTGAAATGTTTTGTCGTTTCCTGGAGAAAACGAACAATAGGAGACTTTGCCAGCAGACAGTAGCAAAAATGTCAAGGATCGCAAGAAAATATAGACTTCTTTTTCAAAATAATTGCAATTTCTATGTCCTGTGACTGTAGTCATGTAACAATTTTGGTCTACTAGTAACCTACAGAAAACAATTTCTACTTTTCATATTTTTAACATCTATCTGTACTGCAGTATGGATTCCTTTTTGACTCGAAAAGAACAAGCAAGCAGAATATCGCTTTCGAGTGTTTGCGAGCATGTAAATTTTTTATCATTAATATATGCAGGCCAGCCCAAAACATAATCATAAAAAATTAAATTTCATTAAAATCTTAAAAAGAATTTTATACTTTCTTAGAAAATCGTTACAAACATCATTAGAACCAGAACGACAAGAAAGTTATTACAAGACTGTTCGTGTTTCAGGAGGAAGAACTGAATGTTCTGACTGCACTTTAACTTTATTTTCATTCAGTCAAACGCTATCGAAATTACCGCGAGAAGTGTTAAGCGTCTCGAATCCTAATGTTGAGGCTAAAATTAATTACTCTTCCATTTTCATTCGGAACGGTTGATTCAGCCGCTCCCGTGCATCACAATAACGCATTATGTTACTCTTATTTTTGAAAAAAATTTTCCGATGTAGCAATTTTCAAAAACAAAATCAAAGAAAAATTTTACCTTTTTCAACATTTGATATCTGGTCAACGATATCTTTCGGATGTTACAAAAAGTATTCGTCAAACAAATCGAAAGATGACTTATTTAAAAACCAACCCAAGTTGAAATATTTTGTATTTTCTGAGAGAAACAGAACATTAAAAAACTTTGCCACCAGAGAGAAGCAAAAAAGCCAATGATCGCAAAAAAATCTACAAACTTGTATTTCAAACATTTTTACTAGTTTTGTATTGTGTCCCGGAACCTAACGGGGATCCTATATAAAGCAAAGTCCTAGGAAAGGGGTCCTTAATTTTTTGGAGGACCATCATCCTAGGATTTTGAAAACGAAAGAAATTTTCGAACCAAAAAGCCAAAGGCCCCCTACTTAATTATATGAATCATTTTAGTTGTTATAATTGTTTCGGGCAAAACATTTCTAAATTCCGCGGTCGTTTCTGGGCAATTATAGCAGTTTCGGGAAAACTTGGGGGAAAATCTGGAGCAAACAATAGTTCTAATAAATTGAAAAACTTGAACATGAAACTAAAAACCGTTAAATCTAAGTAAACATCTAAGTTTAAACACAAAAATTTTTCGATTGATAGTCCATCAGTTTTTTCGAGATTTTTTGTGTATCTTATAACAGTATGAATTTATTAATTTTTGTTCGAGCGATTACTGTAATTTAACATGCCGTTGTCTTTGTTGATTATTTTATACTTATGATAATTTCGTTTTGTGGCAGCATGTATGTTTAACCAAGTTATTATTTTGAGTTTACATGTTTGTGAAAAAAAAACTCGTTTTTGGTCTCTAAAAGTTAATGGTTCCTTTTCCCATTTCTGATCGGACTTTTGGAGGTGAAAAAAAGTTTTTTGATATTCAAATTTTTAGTTTTTTAAACTCAAGAGCGGATCATGTTTGATTATTGGCTTTGCGAATAAGATATTGTCTATTTCTACAAACAGGTTTGTTATTTTAAAAAAGCATATTTTTTCCGACTTGACCAAGCATGGGTCAGATCTGCGCACCCAGGCCATAGTGCAAGAAAAACTGTCCTAAAGCTAGGCAGTTCTGAGTTCAAAGTATTCCTTATATACCGGCTGCCCGCACTGGAGTTCCATGGATAATAATCGATTATATTGTCATTTTATAGTCAGTATCTATAAAGTTACAAAAATAATCGATTAGAATCCATCAAAAATGGATTATAATCCATTATTTTTTATATCGATTTAATCCATTGTAACCGATTATAACTGATTATAATCCAATAAAAATGGATTATATTTCTTATATTTTTTAAACAAAATAATCCCTTATGATCGATTATAATCAATTATATTAGACTTTTTCGAGAAGTTGAAAAAGTCTAATATTTTCAACTTTAAAATAAAATTTCTCGGCTCTTTTCCAGTCCCCCCCTTTAAAATTCAATTTTGAAAAGTCTATTTAACGTTGTCACAATGCAATAAAATTTGGCGTGGTGAACGAATCGACAATTCTGAACAGATTTGTTCTTCATACTTTACAGCGTAACATCACGCATTTAGCCGTAAAAACACGTAAAACAAACATAAACCTCGGTGTTTTAAAGGGGGGGGGGAACTTGAAAAGAGCCCATTTCTCTTTTCAATTGTTGTAATTTTTGTCTTATATACCCCATTTACCCCCTCCCTGTTTACTCTCTCCCACTCCATGTTCCTCCCTGTTTACATCCCCCCGTTTACCCCGCCCCACCTCCCTGTCAGTTTACCACAACCGCCATTCGCCCCCTATATGGGGGTTATATATTGGTAGACGTTGGGGAGGGGGGTTTATGATTTACATCCCCCAGTTTACCCCATCCCCCCGAACCCCCCCCCCCCCTCCACAGTTTACCCACCCCCTCAGTTTTCAATTTATCCCCCCCCCCCTCATCATCTTAGTTTACTCCCCCCCCCCCCCCCCCCCCCCCCCCACCACGTTTACTGGGGGAGGGGGGTTGGGCAAATGCGGCGGACGGATGGGAGGGCAAAGTGGAGGGGGGGGGGGTTAAACTAAGATGAGGGGGGGCTAAATTGAGGAGGCGTTAACTGTGGGGAGGGGGGGGGGTAAACTGTGGGTGGGGGTAAACTGGGGGGATGTAAATCATTAACCCCCCTCCCCAAAGTCTACCAATAAATGACAATAGATGGGGACAAAGTTGGGGGAGGGGGGGAGGGGTTAATTCGAGTAGGCTTAGATTGCGAGCAGGCCGTGAGTAACGCAGAAATGTTGCATGTTTTGCAAATGATTTAGCAAAAAAATGTATAGATTATAATCCGCTATAATCAATTATATTGGTTTTAAATGGATTATAATCCTTTTTAATGGATTTTAAATGGATTATAATCCATTATAATGGATTTTAAAGGATTGTGTTTTTACGAAAACAATCAATTAAAATGACAATATAATCAATTTCGTGGTCTAAATTTGCCACAATATTGGATTATAATGACAACATTTTAGACAACAGTTTCGATTATTATCCATGGAACTCCGGTGCGGGTGTGCTCTCTAAGGATAGTCGGTTTTGAACTAGATGCTGCTTATGAAAACGGCTATCCAGGCAAAAAAAAACATTAAACGCTTTTTCTTCAGTTTCACATTTTCATTATCAATGATTTTTGTCAATTTTTCGGTTTTAATTAACCCAATTATTGAAAAAATTTTCAAAAAGCTTAAGTGAGTTTTGAAGAAGTTTGTTTCCAAATAGAGCTTCTTTTCATCAATCCGTTCACTTTCATCCATGCATAGGTGGGGGCGGAGGATGTTGCATAGAGTAAATTAATATTGAACCCAAAATCATTCATTCATAAATTGTGCCCGTTTTGTCAATTGAGGCTTTCTTCTGTGTTTGTGAATTTGGATCTCTGAAATTATACCCCCTCCTCTTGCAAAAGGCGGGAGATGCGTTTATCAGATACAAAGTTCTCATATGCTTAACCGTTGAATTGTTTCTTTCTAGGGAAGGAGATTCGTTATTAGGTACCACAGGGATTGAAATAATTAAAGTGATCAGTGAATCCTAATGATTCTGTGAAGCTAAAAATACCTACCAGTGAAACCAATTGCGAATATCTCCACTGCGACCGGATTGGCTACAATTGTGACATTATATGCCAATCCTGCGTTCAGTCCCGTCAAATTCACGGCATTTTGAGTCGTCAACTCGGTTATGTTATCCAGGGAATCTGTGTCAACCAATCGGGCTGCAACTTCATTGAAAGCCCAGGGGACAGCATTGATAGTGTAACTGTCGGCGTCTGGGACAGGGTCCCATGCGAAGCGAAGACTTTCGTTGCTTCTGTCCAGAAGATAGATACCCTGTACAACGCCCGCGGCTAAAATCAGTTGATTTTTAAAATTTTTAAAGTAATTTTTCTCTATTTTTTGCACTTTCGGATTCAATTCTGATTCGATTGAAATTATGTTGAACATCATTTGGAGCTTCGGCTTTGCTTGTTGTAGCTTGATTTCTTTAAGTGGTAAGATGTTTCTACCCAAGATGCTGGCTCTCTGTCCTTTTGTTAGAAAAATATTCTACAAAATTTAATCTTAGTTAAGAATCAATCTAAAATTAAAACCATAACAACAACACACGGTACATGATGAAACAAAAAATAAGAACAGTCATGAAAGTTTCTCCCATGAGGTAGCGACCTTGAGTGCGAAACAAAGAAGGGAGAGCGAGGAAAGATTAACATCGATTTTGACTAATCGTCTGCAGAGCCTACACAAAGATAGTAAGACCAAATTTCATGCAAGAAAAAGCCACCAAAATTCTTTTTAGCTTAGACATCAATCCACGTGAATTTGAGCTTCAACAAAAAATTACCTGCAACACAACACACTTAATCTTTAATGTTCATAAATCTTTGAAATCAGAGTCAAGTTCATGAAAAAGTGACTATGCCTCCAGAAATTACCCAGCACCCACGCATTAAAAATCAACCGCGCAAGAGAATTTTTTAATCATAACTGAAACTTTTTTTTACCATGACCGGTATTTTTAAGTAGAAAAAAGTACATCGATCATCATATCGATTTTCTCTCAAGCTTAGATATGTTTACTAGACAGTTAAGGGGTCGGTCCTTTACAATCATTGATGTTGTCTAATTGCGCAATTTTCATTTTGTTATGGAAAAGCTCAACCTTTTTTGATTTTTCAAAACAAATTTCTAATGATCGCTATCACATTAACCATTACGAGGCAAAACTATGCCCAATTTTGTGTCTGTATGTTCCTGGATTCCAGATACAGTGCTGATTTAATTTATCCGGACAAAACGAACAAAATTTGAACTTTCAAACGCGTTTTTCTCAATTTGGGTTAAGTTGAGACAAAAAGTGAAGAAAACAATAATTGCTTAGAATTTCATCAGTGTTACTATGGTGCATTTTCCCCCCAAAACTCTCAACTAAAATTTTACCCCAAAAATGGGTCATTTTTTTTAATTAATCAAAAATAACGCTAAAACTATTTGGTTAATTGATGAAAAATATATATGATAAGACCCTCTTACACAGCCCAACAAAGTTCTAGAAGGGTTAAGTCTCCAAAAATTTCAGTAAATTAATTAAAATTTGTTTTGAGCACATATTTTGAGTTTTATATAGTAACAAACACATTTCTTGACTATCAAGCGAAAATATTTTCTCTTATACAGGTTTTTGGAGATTTAACCCTTCTAGAACTTTGTTGGGCTGTGTAATAGGCTTTTTGTTTTGTAAAATTTTTATCCATTAACTATGTAGTTTCAGCGTAATTTTTGATTATTTGAAAAACCGAAGTGACCCATTTTTAAGTTAAAAGTTTGGTTGAGAATTTCGGAGAAAAAATTATACCATAATAATTCTGATGAAATTCTAAGCAACTTTTGTTCTGTTCTGTTTTTGTCTTATCTTAAGCCAATTTGAGAAAAACGTGTATGAAAACTCAAGTTTTGTTCATTTTGTTCCGATAATTTAAATAAGCACTGTACAAGTCTTTAGCATGTTAAAATTTTGTCGAAACGGTCGAAGAAAACGAAAGAACAAAAGAAGAACGAAGGGATCTGAATCCACTTACAATTCACACGTTACACAGTTTGGCCTCGTAATGACACAAAGCGCTTCAATATAAATAGCGCTTTGTGTTTTAATCAAAGATTGACATTAAATAAATGATTCGAAAAGTCCAAAAAAAATTGAGCACGAGCGAAGTCAAAACGTTTTTCTTGAAAATTATGATTAATAGTGCATAAACACTTTCCAAAAAAAACAAAATTGGGCACAAAAAACAGTTGAAACTTCGGCAATAAAGGTATTTCAGGGACAAAATCGTATTTTTTAAAATGATTTCCGGTTAGGGTCTGGTTTCACGTCTTAGATATTTTCTGTTAAACGACCTGAACAAACAAACTTTTTAATTAAATCTTGTCTTAAAACAATTTCAGAATCTATTTGTTATAGTAAATAACAGAAATGGAGATTTAGGCATTGCGATATACTTTTTAAAACATCGAGAAAAAAAATAAAATTTGAGCCGTTTAGTAGAAGATTTTTTTTTTGGAATAAAAAAACCCATTAACTTAATTGAAAATCCACATGAATTTTTTTGCTACAAAAAAATGCCAATAAATAATCTCCACAGCGTAAACAAAGAGAATGAATAGTTGCCCAAGTAGCTACGATTGTTCTGGCGACTATGATTTCAAAAAAAAAACTCGAGCAAAACGAAACTTTTTATCAAAAAATTGACCAACTTTTTTTCTAACTTTTCCTGTAATTTTTTTGTAGTAAATGGCATCTAAAAAAAAACTAGAGGTGATAATTTCTAGCTTAATATTAACATTGTAATAACTAAGTGTGGTGTCAGACTCTCATTATCAGCTAGATCTAGATGTTTCAAACTACATTATTTGTCTATTTTGTTTTGAAAACGTAAAATTTTCCTAGCTGTTTGTTTTTATTAACAAAAAACGAAATTTGTTTTTTTTTCTTTATAATCTGAATAACGACTAGAAGGGCTTTAATTTGATGTCAGATTTGACCAGTTTTCCATTCCAATCTCCAAGGCTGTCGGCTGGTTGGAACAAAAAACGGTGATTTCAAACAATTTTGCAGGCTATATTGAATATTTTGTCCTGGACTAGATTTTTTTTGATAAGAAACCACAAAATATAACAAAACAACTACTGAAGCACTTTATGCTATTCAAATCAAAATACAAAGTTTGTTTTTGCTTTAGTTCTTAATTTTTTTATTAAGTATCACTATCCTTATTTACCAGTTCAATTTTATCGCAACTTTTTATTTTGCCTGATATATGCAAACTTTTTTTACAAGTTTCAAATAAATCATATCATTCAAAAACACAACTATAATATAAATAATACAAGACTGCTTGTATCAGGGCGAGACCCGGAATGTTCCGACTGCCTTTTAAAGAGCAGTGTTCGCTTTATACAATTTTTTTGAAATCATCCACCCACACGCCATACAAAGTACAAAGTGACAGAATTCGCTTCTAGAAACAAAGCAATTTATGGCAAATAACCTGATTCAACCATGTTGGAACAACTTCTATGACGGATTAAATCTCAGCTGAAATGTTAATAGCGAGAAATATATCGCGAGCTAATTGTCCCAAATTGGCAAAAATGGCAATCTTTAAACCACCATAACTTTTCTACTTTTCAGATGATAAAAAAAATGCCGTCAAAAATAGCTAGTTAAAAGTTAAGTTTTGTCTGAAGAAAAAAAACAACTCCGTGCACAAATATTCCGTCACTTTCATCAAAATTCCGAAAAATAGTATTGAGTCTTACCAGCCGACCAAACATTTTCAAGGTGATTTCAAGTTGAAACCGCAGTCGAAAATTTCTTTTAGAGAAATTAAGGAAAAATCAGAGTTTTCCCCAATTTTCCAGGCGGTACAGAAAAATTTAGTCGATCTATAAACTTTTGTATGTTTTTGTGGAAATCCCGCTCCACTTCTCCATCCTTCGAAAATCTTAGATCCACCCAATGGTTGCGTCAATACATTCAATCGAATATACTTTTTGTAGTTTACTATAAATTCTTACTTTCCATTGAAAACTCACCAAGAACATGGAAATAGTCTGTTAAAACCCACAGTTCCACAAAAGCAGATGAAAAAACAAACAGAGAAAAATTCTCATGCAACAAGAAATTCAAACTGTTTTTGTCATTAAACAATCCAAATCAGCGGGGATGCATTCAGAAATTCCCACTGAAACCTTCATTGGTTGAATCGTTTGATTGGATGATTGACAACAAAGAAGTGCCCGCATAACTTAACAAGTAAATAGGATGTGCTTTTTTCAGAACAAATTGATGCAATTTAGGTGTAATTTGAAGAACTCGGTTCTGAAACCTATAGCAAGCAAAAATGGATCAAGTAGCATATGGGGGATCTCCGTAACTATATCCCCCTTTGCAGAGCAACTTTTATTCTCCATTTAACCGAGAAAGAGTTCACATTGATGCAAAATTAAGTGTTGATGGTGAACTCGACCCGGAAAAAACTGTTAAGTCTCTACAATCAAATTTTCCTAATTTTTTTAGAGGGCTGCTCTGATCGTTTGCTCTTGGTCTATGAACAAATTTTGTTTAGATTCACAGCGAATGTTTCCCTAAACCATCCTTGTAAACCGGCATTTTAGCGAGTAAAAACTTGAATTCGTGCTTAATGTTGTCCACTAGTTTAGAATAAATTCGTCAAGTCGAAAACCATTTGAAAGTATGCATGCTAAGATTTCATATTTAAGTTCTACAAATTGCACCTCACTTTTTTGTGTGATTTGGAGAAACCGGAAGCAATATCAAAACAGATATCAAAACAGATATGAAAACCAAATGATTTCATAACATGTATTATATTTTTCACGTTTTCTTCCAGCTTTTTTAAATCACTACAATTGTTCCTTGCTGACAGAATACTTACACGTAAGATCTAAACGGAAGTCATAGTGTTTTAAATAAGACAAGACTGCTCGTATCAGGGCGAAGCCCTGAATGTTCCGACTGCCTTTTAAGGTTTATGGAGCAGCAGTGATAACATAAAAAAATTAAATGAAATAAAATAAATAAAATTTTTTTTTCTAAAATTTGAAATTTTTTATAAAAATCATCCCCCCCCCACACGCCATCTAAAGTACAAAAAGATAGATTTCGTTCCTTGTAACAAATCAATTATGGCAAATAAGCTGCTTCGTCCAACCAGTTTGAAACGATTTATAAGAAGGATTAAATCTACGCGTTAATAGCGCGAATCATATCGCGCGTTAATTGTCCCAAATTGGTCAAAATGGCAATTTTAAAACCCTCATAACTTTACGAAAAGTGATCACAGGTGAACTATCTTTTCAAATTTAAGCTCAGGAAAACAATACCTTTCGAATGATGGAAAAATATTCCGTCAAAAATTGCTAGTTAAAAAGTCGACGTTTGTCTGAAGAAAAAAAACCCACCCCGAGCACAAATTTTCCGTTACTTTCGTATCGAAAGTCGGAACAACAAGACTGCTCGTATCAGGGCAAAACCCTGAATGTTTCGACTGCCTTTTAAGGTCTATGAAGCAGTAATAACGTGAAAAAATAAAATATAATGAAATAAAATTTAAATTTTGTTTTTAATTGAGATTTTTTTGTGAACGTCATATTAGGAACAAAATGATAGATTTTGCTCCTATTCACAAATCAATTATGGCATAAAAACTTCCTTGAACCAATTTGGAACAACTTCTCAGACGGATTAAATTTCGCTTACGCGTTAATAGCGCGAAATATATCACGCGCTCATTGTCCCAAATTGGCCAAAATGGCAACCTTTAAACCACCATAACTTTTCTACTTTTCAGATGATATGAAAAATGCCGTCAAAAATAGCTAGTTAAAAGTTAAGTTTTGTCTGAAGAAAAAAAAACAACTCCGAGCACAAATATTCCGTCACTTTCATCAAAGTTCCGAAAAATAGTATTGAGTTTTACCAGCCGACCAAACCTTTTCAAGGTGATTTCAAGTTGAAACCGAAGTCGAAAATTTCTTTAACGGAAGTCGAAAATTTAAACCCCCATAACTTTACGAAAAACAATCACAGGTGAAATATATTTTCAAATTTAAGCTCAGGACAACAATAGCTTTTGGATGATTTTAAAAAGCTTCGTCAAAATGGCTAGTTAAAACAGTTGAAAGTTGTCTGAAGAAAAAAACCCACCCCGAGCACAAATATGCCGTTACTTTCAAATATCTTCTTTCTCCTGCAAATTTTTATATATTATGTTTTAAAATAACTTCTGTAAAAAAGGTATCTCGAAGAAATCAAAATACAAACAAGACTGCTTGTATCAGGGCGAAGCCCTGAATATTCCGACTGCCTTTTAAAATTTATGGAGCAATGAAAACATCAAAAAATTAAATTTAAAAAAAAAACGAAAATTTTTTCTAAAATTTGAATTTTTTGAAATAAAAATCATCCTTTCACATGTCATATATAGTACAAAAATATAGATTTCATTCCTTGTAATAAATCAATTATGGCAAATACGCTGCTTTCAACCAATTTGGAACGATTTCTAAGACGGATTAAATCTCCGCTTACGCGTTAATAGCGCGAAATATTTCGCGTGTTAATTGACACAAATTGGCCAAAGTGACCACCTTTAAACCCCCATAACCTTACAAAGAAAAATAGGTGAAATATCTTTTCAAATTATAGCTCAGGACAACATTAACTTTTGAATGATATAAAAGATTTCCGTCAAAAATGGCTAGTTGAAAAGTCGAAATTTGTCTGAAGAAAAAAAACCCACCCCGAGCACAAATATTCCGTAACTTTCGTATCGAAAGTCGGAACAATAAAGAATTATGATTGGCTGAAAGCTTTTTACACTTTCAGTTCTTTGCGTTTGAGGGGATCCCCAAATTCCGTTACATGATGCAAGAGCTTATCAGCAAAAACGAGCAAGTCAAGTTTTTGTGTAAAACTATTCAGGATGGCTCTGGAATGTACAGGCCCTGGAACGCACAAATATGCAGTGGAAAGGTCTTCCCCCACCATGGTTTGATTTAGAAAAAAAAACTATTTTTAATGTATATATTGTGTACTGACAAGTGAGGAACTCCATCGAGTAGAATTCGGGATCCCTTCGGCCGAAGGAGTTGATAAACAGCTGCACCACATAGAGAGTGTCCGTGGCCAAATCAGTCAGCACAAAGTCTGAAACAGCAGCAAAAATAACTGCTGCAGAATCAGCAGCATACAATAGCTACAATATCATATTAGTGTGCAGCTTGCCTCGACGGCATCAACCACTGTAAATTTTGGCACGAAAAAAATTTAAAGAGAAGAAAATATTTCCAAGCATTTTTTCGTTTCGATTATTCGGTTTTTTGATGACTTTGTTTTTAAGAGAAATCAAGAATTAAAGCGAGATTTAATTGGCAGCCAAAAAGATTACTAAAAGTTATCTCTAAAACTATTTTAGTTGTTTCCCGGACTCAGTAAAAAGAGAAAACAATCGATTATATTATAATTATGTTCATTATTTTAGCAAAATTATAATTAATTATAAGCGCCAAATTTAGATGTTGAAACGATTTATAATCCATTATGATGATAACATTTTTGGTGACATTTTAACAAATTATAATCAAATAAAATTGATTATAAATTTTTTGAAAATCTCCTATAGTTTATCATAATAGATTATAATCCCCTTTTTCTATCAAAATATTATCTCACAAAAAAGTCAAGTATAATGAATTATAATTTAGCATGAAAACACAATAAAACTCAAATTTAATTCAAGTTTAAGCTATAAGCAGGGGCGGATCGGGGTTTTTCTCGAGGGGGATTTTAAAAAAGGGCGAAGCTTTAAAAAGAGCCTGTTTCCTTCATTTTTTCTGGCCGCAGGCAAAACTTTGATAGTTATTTGAAAAAAAATAGGCCAAAAAAAGCGTTTTTAGGCACTTTTTGGAAAATTTTGAGACAAAAATTCCGTTTTTTTTGGCCGATTTTTTTTCAAAATTTTGCCTGCGGCGCAGAATATTGGACGAAGGCATTTTAAGAACGTTTTTAGACTCCGTCACCAAAATTGGATATCTCAAGATGGTTGAAATGGGGACCGTTTGGGTCGGCAGAGGCTCGAATCCTTGAGCGGGGGGCGTCCACCCCCTCCCTAAATTTGCTCCTGGCTATAAGTAGAAAATTACAGTTTCTTTTACTTCAGTATCCAACTGAAAAGCACACAAAACAAAACAAAAAGGAAACAAAATGCAGCGGTGACGTTTGTTGAATAACAACAGGTTATAATCCATTATAATGGATTATAATTCACTAACATTTGAAAAAAAAAATTCAAAAATAATCGATTATTATAGCTTATAATCGATTATAATTATTTTTACTGTTTCGGAAAAAAGTAACATCATAATCCATTTTTAATCGATTATAATCAATTCTTTTTGAAGTATTAATCAATTCTTTTTTTTTCTTTTTACTGCGTACGGATTTTTTTATAATGCCGTAAAAAACTCTCTCAAGAACTCTCGTAGCCAAAACTTAAGCCAAAAATAGAAAATCTCAGGCCACATTGTTTTAACAGCGAAAAAATTTAGGCGTAGAATTTCGAATACGTCCTCAAAAAATTTAGGCATAGAATTTCGATTACGTCCTCAAAAAAGACAATGACAAAATTTTTTACAAAATGACAAAGTTTTTCCTCAAAGCAAAAATTGAATAAAAAAATTGAATAAAATAACTCTTCCCATGCGCCCCGTAGTTTTGAAATTATTTTTCTAGCTCGGAAAACATTTATTCTATAAATCTTTATTTCCGTAATTGATGCGATGATTACGTAAATCGGTTTACTGATCTGATAATTTACTGACACATCGGTTTACTGTATAGACGGGGGCCTAGGAAATTAGACGATATGCAAATAAGACGGATGCCACAAAAACAAAAGTAGACGAAATTTTTATTTTTCAGATCTGGCATATTAGACGTCACTGCTATGAAAAGGAAAGACCCAACAAAATTTTTTCGTTTGAGTCAAGAACATAAAATGTCAATACCTATCAAAACAATTAGCTTAAATGAACATAAAATTTCATATCGAATATAACAGGAGAGTTTTGAATTGAATAAATTATGCATGATTGACATGTAAAATTTTTGGCCACCAAAGTTTAACTGTTTTCTGCAAACAATTTTATTTTTCTCACGCTTTTTGTCTATTTTCTCAAAATTGCAGTTTTACAAATTCGTCCAATTTCTTTTTAAGTGCCTCCGTCTAATTTGCTTATCGTCTAATTTCTCAACCCCCGTACGGACGCCATTAGTCACTTACTATTCTCATTTCTTGTGGATCCCATTTCTTGTCCATTGAGCAATATAGTGACTGTGTCCCAGTTGGCACTGGACAACTCCCAGAAGACGTTGAAGGAGCCAGGAGTGGCGTCTACGGGCGAGATGACTTGGGTGTTCGAATTGAAAGTGGGAAATGGGGGTACTAAAATATTTCAACAAATTGTTTGTGTTTTGACATGTTTGATATGAAATTTTTTTTTAGGGGTATGAAATTTTTGCTCAGGTTTTTCATTTAAGCAATATTTTGCTGAAGTACGAGAGTTGAATTTTAAATATGAGTGTTTTCATTACAATCATGGCAAAGTACTGATTGCCCTCCTATTTATGTACGCTGGGCGAAAAATTGAAAAAAGTATTTTTTTTGAGAAACTTAAAACATGAGTTCAAATCACGACAGTGCTTTGCCATTGATGTTGAAAGGGACAAAAACACCAACCACATCTGACGTTGCTCATGTCGCAGAATATCTTAGTGCCCTCCACTGTCTTGCAGGAAGCTTCGGTGTCACCCCCCAGTCGCCAACAGGAGTTGTACTCCTGTCCCCCCTCACTGAAGGGGAAATGACAGATGGCTGTCTTGTCCACGCTCAGACACAGACCAGCATTTTCTGGGGAAATAGGAATCAAAAACATTTGTTTGTCAGTTGAAAATGGTTTTCAAAATCTATTTTTCGATCACGATAAGTTGATAAAATAAATCCTAAACGGAAAAAAAATCTTTCAAAGCTAAAGTCCAATTCTCCAAATTGACAGGATTTTTGCTAGAATAAACCTATATAAATTTAGTTTTCAGATCAATGCCAAAATTATTTTGCGGAGCTTTCTAAAATACCAAAAACATCCCATTTTTGACGCTGCAAAACTTTTATTAAATTTAAGAACTTCTGAATCGACAGTGTTTTGGCTTACAAGTCGTCTGTAAATTAAAGTAACGAGCAGCGCAAATAAGACGCCACAGAAAATTTTAGGGTTTGGTCGGTTACAATTGGATAATAGTACCAAATGGTTTGTCCAATTTTCCTGACAAGGATGGGGGTCTAAAATCCTGAAGAGGTCAACCTGATTCTCTTTTGCTTCAGCTCACCGAATATCTGTGAGTTGTTGCTCACATCCAGATAAGAGATTGAGAGTTTGAAGTTGGTGTGTAAGTTGTAGTAGTAGCCAGATGTGAAGTCCACAGTGCCAGTTCTGTCTGTGAACACGAAGGGTATCGATGACTCATCCGCAGAGGTCAACATAGTCCAATTCTGCAAACACAGAAAGTGAAACGATTAAAAATAAAACGGATTTAAAGGTTAAAAATATAGCTGAATACAATTTTTTTATTCATAGCAAAAATAAAATTCCAAATTTTCTTTGAAGTCTTCGTAAATATTCAATCTAGAAGTCGTGCTAGGATTTGAAGAAAAAAAAACCTTTTTATTTCCGCGGAAACGGTCCAGATCTAACTTTTGAAAAAAAAATTCTTCTTAGAGTAAAAGAGAGCCTGAAAAAAAATCTAATATTCAAAAAATTTTGATAACCTTGAATCTTACAACTTCCGGAGCAGCCCAACAAATTGCGTACTTCTTGTCACCCAAATAAATTTTTTTGAAATATTTTTTTTCCAAAATTGTTAGAGCGTAGTAGTGAAAACCGGGTTAAAAAACACTATATTTTTTCCTCAAAAGTTTCCAAACCAGCATCAAAGGTTCAGAAAAAAAACATTTCTTACCACATCATTTTGTTGTCCGTCGCCAATCACAATCGTATCATTCTCCTGCTCTTCCAGTATTTCAGAGGTGACGCCCAAATCCATCTGCACCATCTGCAGAACGGGGAACAGGGTGGGGTTGTTGGAATCGGGGGAGATGGTCCATCTGCAGGACAGACCAGTCGGGTAGATGTGGGGGAAGTTGTAGCTCAAAATGTCGGTTGGCGAGGTGATTTCCTGGCAAAGGAGAGATTTTAAAAGAATGCTTATGATTAAAAGAGTGGTTAAAAGATTAAGGTTATCGAGATAGGCTATCTTCGAAGATATTGGAAGGATCATGCGGGACCTTGATTGAAAAAAACTTTCTCTTGGAATTAATTTTCAAGTGTCCTGCAAACACTCAAGATATATAATACCTCATATCACAAAAAAATATCAAGTTTTATCATTTTCATGGACTTCGGAATTCCTGGGAATTTTCCATGGAAAAAAATTGATCAATCTTGCATCGACCTTGCAAAAATTTCAAAAGAATTTTGCCAGACTGAATAAAGATATCTTCTAAAGTTTGGTACAAATTTTGCGAAAAAATATTGCAAGAAACGAAGTTTTCTGCCAGAATCTGGAAAGAATAGTAAAAACTTTGCAAGTTATCGCCCATTTTTGTCAACAGTCAAAATAGTTTGGACGAAATTATTTTTTAAATGGTTAAACAAATTATATATACCTGTATATTATTATAGCTATCAAATGCTTTTCAATAAAAACAATTCCAGAATAACTTTATTAGCAAAAAATGAAGAATACTTACAAATCCGTTTGTATTGTCGCACGCTTCGTTCTGAGTCGAGTCCTCAAACGGGGGGCACAACACTGAAACGGAAACATGAAGTTAAGGGTTCAGTCAGCAGTGCTGTTTGTTGAATGGGCAATTTTTAGTGAAAAATTTACTCAACAACAGCGAGGGGTCATTAACACTATAGTGTTGTTTTGCTCATTTTCAATCTGAGCTTCAATTATGTCGTAAAGTGGCATCCATCACAGTAAATGCACTCTTAAGCAGTTTTTTTTTTCAAAATTTTGGACGACAATAAAGAAAAGGTTGAGTTAAATTGGGTTCAAAAAGCTTGATAAAAATTTGTACTAATGCAATAATTATTTCCGTGAGGCAAAAATTCGTAACAATCGACAATTCTTAACAAAAGATTAAGCGTGGAACACTCAGTATTCCTATAGTGCCGAATGTAAGTGCAGCACAGTTAAGCAGATCAAGCGTATTCTGCTTGCCAACGCCTTGTTTCGAATTGTCTCCCTACCGTCCAAACAGCCCTCTCCCCTTGAATTCAAATGAAGCCAGGCCAGGCAGATACTCGGGTCTTAATTTGTTTATCAGTGGAGCCCAAAATTGCTTTTAAAATCTTCTGAATTATTCATTCAGAAAAAAAGCAAGCAGTAGTATTTAATTGTTGACAAATTATTAAACAAATGGTAGGAGATTATCAGGTCTACTACCTGTTTCTAATCCATTAAAGTGCGCCATAATTTCCAGCAATCAAAACAATAGATTAACTAAAACACCCAAACGAGATGACAAACCATCAGATATCCTACAAATGTGAATTAGATTAAGGCAGAAAATAGGGTTTTCATTGGTCTATCAGTCGAGCTCGAACTTGCATTCGAACGATTTAATAAGTATTTAGTCTTACCTTCGTCGTTGGTGGCAAAAAACTCCACGTAGAGTCCAGAGTAACCGCCCTTCTCGCCTGGTCCGCTGACTAATTCCAAATTCAAATACAAGTCCACTTCTGTGCTCAAAGGTTTCATCACACAGAACGAGATTGTGGAAAAAGGCATGTTTTCGTAGTTGCCACAAAGTCGGAAGTCCGTACTTGAAGCTGATTGGCTGGATACTCGGAAGTAGTCTTGTAGATCGCATCGGATTTGCAGATTGTGGATTGTGACGTAATAGCTCATGGATTCCTGGGGAAAAAATCTATATTACGTCATTTGCGAGAACTAGAATAAAGGATTTGCCCAGAAAATTCTCGAGGTGGGGACAATTTTTTAATTCTTCTCTTTTTTGACAAAATTGATTTTCCGAGCTCCTAGAGCAATAACACTTTTTGGCAAAAGTTCTGCGCCACATACAATTTTTCATTTTTTTGAAAAAAATACTTGCCCAGTTGATGTTGTGGGGCTTTTTTTGTTTTGGCTGTTTGAATGTTTTGAGTGTTTTGGCAAAAATTGAGTTTTTCTTTTCGGCTCGTGTTCCCCCCTCAATTTTAATATATTTTGCAGCCAAAAGCTTCTCTGCAAAAACTTAAAGAAGATGTTCAAAGACATAAGATAACACCAAAGAAACGATCACTTAGAGGAGGAACACGTTATTTAATAGACTTGAAACTTTTTGATCGAAAACGCCGAAAAAATATCTACAAAAATTGAATTTCATCAAAAAAGCTAAACTTTTTAAATAAAGCTTCAGAACCGGTCAAAGTTTTTTCAGATTTCTCCTTAATTCTAACTATATCCTGCTTTGCTTAAGGTTTCCGAGAAAAAAATAGTCCGTCTTCGCATACTATTACTACATGCCAAAGCTCTGAGATTTCTTGCAATGTCCTTGGCGATTTCTCCTCTTTTTTTATATAAAAAAAAATTCATAATTTGCGGTTTTTTGCTATTGAGAGATTGTCAAGTTTTGCGTTCTTTCACCACAAAAAGCAATCAAGTCGGAGATTTTTTTTGTACTAATTTGCTGTTAGAGTATTTCACAACACTGATTTAAATTATCCGGACAAACTCAAACTAGAAACTTCAAAAGAGTTTCTTTCAATTTGGAGAACTTTATGTTGCCAGAGTTATCATGCTGCAATTTTTTTTGCAAAATTTACACCAAAAAATTGGGTCATTTTAGGTTTTTTTTTGGTAATCAAGAATTGCGCTGAAATTATTAAATTAATTGATGAAACAGTTCTTTCAAAAGCAGTCTCTTGCATAACCTAACAAAATTCTAGAAGGTTAAAATCTCCAAAATCTGCGTACGAGAATATATTTTTGCTTTATATTTAATAAATATCATTTTACATAAGACTCAAAATCTTTGCTTAAAAATAAAATTTAAACGTTGCGCAAATTTTTGAAGAACTATGTCCTTCTACAATTTTGTTAGTTTGTGTGAAGGTCTTTTTTGATGGAATTGTTTCATCAATTAACTTGGTAATTTTAACGTATTTCTTGATTAAGTAAAAATCGCCAAATTGACCCATTTTCGGGAAAAAAACTTTGGTTATGAACTATGCAAATTAAATTGCACCCTGATAGTTTTGGTAAAGTTCTAATCAACTTTTGTTCAATTCAATTTTCGTCTAATCTCAACCCAATTTGAAAAAAAACGCCTATGAAAGTTCAAGATTTGTTTTTTTTTGTCCGGATAACTTAAATCATTACTTTATTGTCCGCCAATATTTTCAACTTTTATACTTTTGGTTTATGATGAAATTTTTTCTGTTCCCGGTCAATTGGAAAAATGTAAATACGAAAGCAGACTGAAAAAACTTACTTAGAAATTTAACCACAATAGTTATCAAAAGAAATAATATCACTCTAATCCTTGATATTTCTTTTTCACTATTCCTCTTTTGAAAATAAAAATAAAAAAAAATTATTTTTGTTTTCAATTGCGGCGTTTGCATTGCTGCTACCGGTGATATTAATCTGACTTCCTTTTAGCAAATGAATTTGAAGGAAATAGAAAAACAAATCAAACAAACAGCCGCAAAACATTGAATTTTGGTGTGAATCTCTCTAAAAAAATTTTCTGGAAAAAACACAGGACTGTAATAAGTATCTTTCATCTCTTTCATTGACACTTAATAGTTTATTTTCAGGCGACGCAATTTAAGTAATTCTGGTCTTTTTAATACCATAGCTTGAGACACCGTCATCAGTCCATTTTATTTGACCTTCGAAAGTTTGATACGGAAAAAACTGTATTACTGCAATAGGGTTAGCAGCGAACCGCTTATGAAAAAAAAAACTAAAAAATGCTCAGCGAAACGTGAGACAACTCAGGAATATTTTAGGCCAGCAAAATTTTCTCGTTTGGAAAATGAAAGTGGGTTTTACTAGCCTGTGTGGTAGCGGATGATGAGCATGTGTAGTCTTCGGGATAAGGATTGAGGTTGTTGTAGCCCACGTGTGAAAAGTATAGTCCATTTTTCAGAGGCAAAGCGAGCTGAAAATTAAAATTTGAGGCAATTCCAACACATCAGGTACTTTGACCAGGATAGATCTTTTTTGACGCATCACGAAAGCTGGGGACACATTTGAGTTCAAATTAATGACAAGACTGCTCGTATCAGGGCGAAACATGATTGTT
This sequence comes from Symsagittifera roscoffensis, assembly GCF_963678635.1. Taxonomy (NCBI): domain Eukaryota; kingdom Metazoa; phylum Xenacoelomorpha; order Acoela; family Convolutidae; genus Symsagittifera; species Symsagittifera roscoffensis. Next base: position 3,992,311 of record NC_087066.1, read on the forward strand.
CCAACTGCCATTTAAAATCTATGAAATAGTGTTCCCTTCATGAAAAAGCAAGAACTTTCCAAAAAAATTTCAAACCCCTTAACTTTATCAAAACGTTTAAAGGTGAAAAATCATTTAAATTTTGAGCTCAAAACAAAAAAAATTTGGAAGAGACAAAAAAGATTCCGTTCAAAATTGCTAAAGTTGGAATTTAACTGGAGAAAAAACCACCCGAGCACAAATGTTCCGTCATTTTCTTCAAAAATCGGAACAAAACAGCCGACAAAATTATCATCTCTTTATGACTTTATGGCAAATCGTTCCTTTTTAAGAAATTCCCGATTCAGCAGCTGGTACTGAATATTTCTTTTGAGTAACTGTTCATTTTTTGCTCCAACTCTCGCGAAATTGACTGAATATTTTTGCTCGGGTTGCTTTTTCTCCAAAAATGTTTGATTTATTAAGTAACAAGTTTTGATCAAAAATTTTTACACCTTACAAAAAATTTTGTTGTTCTCAGTTCAAATATAAAAGATATTTCACCAGTGATCATTTTCACTAGCGTTGTTTTGGTTCAAAGATTGGTAATTTGGTCAATTTGTGATAATTAACGCGGGATATATTTCGTGCTATTAACGCGTAAGCGGAGATTTAATCAGCATAGAAATTGTTCTAAATTGAATTGAGACATTCTTTTAGGTCTGCTTAAAACATTTCTAAATGCAAAATAAATCACTTTTTACTTTACATAGCGTATCGGGGAAGTTAAAATTTTTTGAAGGTTTCATCAAGGTTTTTTAGAGCGAATACAACGCCTTAGTCATTAAAAGACAACGAGAACATTCAAGGCAAAAAAACATAATTTTTATTGGCCCGGTTTTTGAAGAAAAGCAAAAAGTTTTGCTCTGGGTAGTTTATGTTCCGACTTTTTAGGAAAATCGGGAATATTAACGTTTGAGCTGTTCTTTTTTTCTTTAAGTAAATTATAAATTTTTGACTTTCGAGCTAAACCTTTTCGGATTGTTTGACTTTTTGGTAGTTGCCTGTTTGGCCATGCTCTGGACTAATTTTTGTACGTTGTGAAAACTTTTTGTATGAAGGTAAAAACGTAACGCAATTTCCTCATGCATGGCAAATCGCTTCGAAAACTTTTCATATTGAACTAAAGCAAACCAATCGGCAGTATTCAGCTTATTTTCGTACTACTTAAATTTTCCCAATTGATTTCGATGTTGGCCGAAAATGGTGGCTTTTAAATTTTTTAAAACCAAAACCTATACATTACAAACTAAGATGCAGAGGGGACGTACAGGGCTTTAACGTGATTTAGGAGTAGTTCAGTTTCATGTTTACAATCAATTAACTTATGAATATAAGTTTTCAGCTTAAGACTTCTCAACTTCACTACACATGTAAAGTTTTGTCGAAGTAATGAAAATTGAAAATTACAAAAGTTTATTGGTTCAGATTTGATTCAGACACGTTAAACGATGATTCAGCTATGCTAAACCGATGTAATTTTTGGGGCTAAATCAAGGATGAAACGGTCACTTTCAGAACAAAATGACGCTTATCAAAGACTGAATCATGGCAAACACTGATTTTTTTCTAAATAATTGATGACTAGCTCTGAAATACCAACCCGAGTAGGCTTCAAACACAAATAATGATTTACACACAGGCGAAGCTGCGCTTCGCAAACACTTGCGAGAGCACGACCAAAAAGCAGTTCCATCAAGTGAAATAAAAAAAAATAATAATAAGCTTCGAATTAGCAAAAGCTCGGCTACGTGTAGGATTCAAATTTGAGAGCTACTACAATCAAAAGAGTTTTAGTCTCATTCACTATTCAATCAGCCACACAACCTTATCAACCAAAAGAAAACTAGTCTCGAATAAAACAGCTACACATGCCTATAAATTGCCAATGCAATTCAACAAAAATGGCACCAAAAACAAATGGTTACAATTTTGCAAATAATAATTTGGAATTTAACAAACTGAAAGCTGACAAACTGAAGGCATCCGCACTAACTTTGCATTTAACGTATAGCAAAATATTAAACCACGTTGCGTTCAAATTATGCATTTTACAAAATTTCGAGATATTTTAAAAAAGAACATTTCTGAAACCGTGTTTTAATTATCGTTGCTGTTTGAAAAAATCACTTTTTTTCTGTTCATTTGATGAATTAAAAATGCATCAACTGTATTAACTTATAACTTTTCGAATGTCTAAGCACATGTTATGAGGCAACTGTAAAGGTGCACCAAAAGTGGCACCAATATTTGCGACTTAGGTTGGAAAAGAAGAAGGTTCGTACAAATACACTTGCTTCGCAAGTGTGATGACAAAGGAAGGCAACAATGTTTTCATCCCAGCTATTTTCCAATCAAATTAGCATGTTTACCTGGTTACACATCAGAACGAATGCTGAAACAGAAAACAAAAATTTCATTGATTTAGAAAAGTTGAGATATATTATTTTGAAAATTGCTCGGAAAACTTAAAAAACTAAATACTTACAGCATCCACTAGTAACTTCACATTCTTGTTTTTTGGCCTGATCTACATCAATTTTCTGGACTCCGTAGCTCCTTCCTTGTAACACGGGACACATCATCAGTTCTTCACCCTCATCATAGCGGCACGAACTGTACTCGAAACCAGCGTCGTCCATGACTGGGAAGGAGCACTCGCGTCCCGACACCGCATAACACTTGGGAACTAAAGCAGCATAAAAAAAAGCCAGTTTATCATTAGTAGCAGTAGCGTAGCGTGCAGTAGCGAAAAAAGAGTAGAAGTCGTGGCCACCCAAAGTTCCCCTTTCTGATACTTTGTTTATATAGCAACCATTAATGACCGATCAATCCAAAAACGTTTCCGGTGCACGCTTGGCGCGACATTCACAAAAATTGAGAGAAAGCATGCGTGAAAAACGCAATTTCTGGGTACAGATTTTTAAAAAATCCGCCGAATTTGTCATTTTTGGTTGTGTTTTTCCCACTTTAAGAAAAAGCAAGAATAACCAATTACCTGCGTGTTGCAAGAGACTCTTCCTGCAAAGGATTTTAGAAAGATCAGTCAAATAAAAATAACACATATTTGACCTTTTTGCTATCATTTAAAATGGGGAGGAATTTATTTATATTCGGGTGTGTTTAGTTTTTTCTTCTTTTCTCTTCTTTTTTGTTTTCCACGCAATATTCAAATAATATTTGGAATGGGTTGGGTGATATATCATATTAAATCCCCTTCAGTCGGGATTCGAACAAAATTTAAAAATTCAAAAATCGGCCCAGTTTCAAAAAAACTCTTATGAAGATTTTGAGTTTTAGTCTTTTTCGTTCTGGTAACGCGATCAATTAATGCTCTTTATAAAGAAAACTTAGTTTTTTTTAGACTGCTAGGATGAAAAACTCAGATTTTATATAAAGAACACTGGGTTTGGGTGTTTCATTCAGCGCTTATTTGACAAAAAAAGCTCTCTGAAGCATTTTGAGAATTTAATATAAAATAATCACATATAAACTTCGATAGAATATAATCAATTAGAATATAATTTTTTGGATTGTTTCATTGCAAAAATGACAAAATATAATGTCCATATAACCAATTTTTTAGTCCAATTGTTTCTATTAGAATCAACTTTTTAAGTGAAAAACCGCTGTGGTGATGCCATCAATATGTTGATACCACGAGAAAAGCTTGATGCCCTACAAGCTGTTATCGGAAAACCTGATTTGTTTGAAAAATTTAAGAAAAACACCATGCTTAGTTTATTTCCCGCTTATCCTTTGGTACAATGTGGACAGTTCGCTTATAGCAACGAGGATATCCGGTAACTGAGCAAGTAGCACAGAATGTTCCGACCATAGTCTTAAAAAATAATACCTTGAAGTTTTTTTCAAATTATTGTCGTTTTTTTTTCGAGCGGTGTGATAAAAGAAGCTAAAAATTGGAAATTAAGTATATTGGGGAGCCATAGTGAAACAAACAAACTGAAAAAAAATTGTAGAAATGTTATTGAAAAACAAAAAAATCAAAAAATCCAAAATTTTATCAAAGTTTTGCAGTTTTTTGATTTTTGAAAATTTTGATTCTAAAGGCGCTAAAATACTCAAATTAAACATACACTTCTCAAGTAAAACAAACTTTTACGCTTTAAATTAACCTTTGGTAAGCTTTTAAGAAAATAAAATAAGTCTGCTCGCTCGCTTTTTTGCTCGAAATAAGACGAAAAATGAAACAACTCAGACAGGTTTTTCTTGACGCTGGGAAAATCTTCGGATGTTTTTTAATGTGGTTTGAACACGACTGTAAGGTCTTTAATATGATATATCACTCTAACCAGTCCAATGTTTGTTTGTGGTACCTGATTTGATTTTGCGTGGAAAACAAAAAGAAAAAAAAAGAAAAAACTTAAGCACACCCGAATACAAAGTTCCTCCCCAATCTCAATAGTCGGAGCAAAAATTCTAAAGAGACGGTGATTGGTTAATTAATTCAACAAATCGAAAGGGATCAAACGATCGCTACTTTTAAGAATTGTCACATGATAGGACTCATCGTCAAGGCAGTAGCGATAAAGGGGAGGATCATGTATATGAGTAACAAATCTGTGATTCAGCATGCGCGCAATTTGAACTTACTAATGACTTTTTGATGTGACCAGCTCTGCACTATGTAAACTTATCAACAGATTTCATTTTGATTCCTATTAATTCACTGTGAATCCTATGCTCCAAGGTTGCCCAAAACTAATTTAAAACGACACCAGTTTCAGAACACTACGTTAAGTTACGAAATATTAACTCTAATTTCTCCATTTCATCTTCGTTGTGAAATAATGCTTGTATGAAAATGTTTGTGCCAGAAATAACTCACAACATGCAGTTGTGTCAGTACAAGTTCCAGCAGCTGTCATCTCAGAATTCCCATCCACAGCTGTGGCACAGTAGGGGGTGGAGACAGCAGAGAATGAGTCACTGGGGGAATCCACTGAGCAGGTGAAGTATGTCTTGTTCTGGTGTTTGAAGGGGAAAATGCAGGGCTCTGGGGATCCAGAAACACTTGCAGTACATGTACATTGGTCTGAAATTTATGATTAATCAGTTTTGGCTATGGCATCTGATGATTTAGAGCCAATTTGAGCTTTTGTTGGAAATTATTCTTCAATTTCTTCTTGTAAACTCTTTCAATCCACAAGCAAGAATTTTTTTCCAACAACGTGTCTAACATAATAATTTGATAGCCGGAATCCTAGAATTCGAATCCAGCCCCGGGTTATGCATTAATCTATTGAGCATGTGATTTAAAAAATAATGAACGCTGATTAGATGCTTCAAGGAAGAAGGTCGACGCCTTTAGCACTCAAACCTCTTCAACCGCCAAATTTTTTAAAATGTCAGCAATAATGCAATCATAAACATCAGCAATTTTTTAATGGCGACTTTATGTTTCAAAATGATAACTGACTGTCAATGTATGTTTCGAAGTTGATCTCCAGTCCTCTGAATCTCTCCGTATAAAGCCCATTTGGACCCATGTAGTCGTCACTGTAGAAATGGAGGGGCACTTCATCCCCATCCTCCCCATTGTAGATGCAGACTGTCTTCTCGGGAATGTACCCACAGTACTTGTACCTTCAAACACGACAAGAAATTAACACAAGACGTCTTGGTGACGACCAGCACCAAAAATGTCTGAGGTGTTGGAACATACTGATTTCAAGCGGTATCTTGAGTCAAAGCTCCTCTAGATTTTTGGATTGAATACCATTCTAGAAAATCCAAATAAAGTTTTAAAGGTTTTTTTAAAAAAATTTAGTAAGGCACACGCTTTTAAACGTTTTAGGAGAGCTCCGAAAAGCATAGTTCTAAGAAATGTCAACCACCAAAAAACATTATATAAAACAGGGGCGCATCTAGGGAAGTGGAGGGGGCGGACGCCTCCCCCCTCAGGAATTCGACCCTCTGCCGACCCAAAGGGTCCCCCTTTTGTACTATTTTGAGATTTCCATTTTTGGTGACGGACCCCAAAATTTTTTTAAGGCGCCTTTGGCGCCAATATATACTAATTTTGAGTGGGGAGAGCACGCCGAAAAAAGCGATTTTTTGGTCAAGAATCGAAATGATTTTCTGACAAAAATGTTGGCCATCCTTCTTCAAATTTGTTGCATATTAGCCAAGAACGGATTTAGTGGGGGGGGGGGGGTTGGGTCCCCTTTTGTGCAATTTTGAGATATCCATATTTGGTGATAGACCGTAAAAACTTTCATATTTACCCCAACATATACAAATATTAAGGGGGAGCGAGCGACAAAAAAATTCAATTTGTTTGTCGAAATTTTCCAAAAAGTGCCTAAAAAAGAGCCGCAGAAAATTTGAACAGAGCGGGGTCTTTTTAGTGCTTTGGGAGAGCTCGGTATATCAATTTGGTCGACCTAAAAAAAGGGCGACAATGTTTTCGAAAATTGTAGAAAATCCTAGATCCGCCCCTTATACTAGTACTGGTTGCTCATCTACAACGCGCGCCAAAAATGCTCCCCCTCCGCCCCAAATCTACACCTGTTTGGAACTATTGCTGTTAAAACAGTTTGATCTTAAAATTTCCGATGGATACTTTGGCTATTTACCCATTGATGGAAAAGTAGTCATATTTGCAGTGTTCATCGCCTGTCCCCTGATCACTGATGATATTAGTCCACTCCATGTCGAAGTACTTGAACGTGAACAGAACCGAACCTTAACAAAATAACAACATAAGTACACGAGTAACGGGTTCACGTGGAAATAGCAGCGCTTGTTCCCACAAATAAATATTGAGCTTACTAACTTCTTCATTTCAAGGCGTATTAAGAGTTTTTGAGGGTAGAGGGGGGAAGATTAGACCCATCTTAAACTCAAAAGTGCTAATTTATTTGCTTCAGCTACTTTGCTGTATCCTTTTTTCTTCGACCAAACTTCTTGTCACAACCTTTTCCAAAAAATACATCACAATTTAATTTCGACTGGTTTCTTTTTGTTCAAAATGTATATATAGTATATATAGAGCGTGAAGAAACCAGCCGAAGTATACCCTAACAGAAAACATACGGAGAATCTGATCCACCAAAAATTTTCTTCCTATATAAACATAAACGCGCCGAAAATTTTGGAGAAGTATGTTGATGAGCCGAAAATTTATGTTCGCAGAAAATAGTAACAAATTGCAGTAGACTAGGCTTATACTAAGCCAAAAAATTTTATATTAGCCAAAATTATTAGCCAAAACAAGAAAAAAGTTCTTCGAAATATCGATGGCACCATTTTAGCAAAATGTATGAAATTTGTATGACTACTAATTTTTCGTAGAATTAGTTTAGGGAATTGTATGATTAGCATTTTTGGTCTATGGTGGTCAACTCGGGTATCAAAATTTCCTAGAAATATAAAATTGTTAGTCTTAGTTTTCTATGCATTGAAACTGTGAACATTTTGAGCTTGTGCACGTGGCCCGTCTCCTAAATTTTTCGAATCAAAATGTTTCTGATTTTTTTGTGAAAATTTTGCACAGCAACCGAAAGTGACAGTTTGTTCCGACTAATATGATTTTTTTCCAGTTGCTGTTTTGAGATTCGCAGACATTTCTTGTACGCAATTTCGGATTTCGATTGAAAAACAAGTCGATTTTGATTTCGAGCAGTTTTGGAGTTCGATTTCGAAGTCGAACAAGATCCCCCGGAACCGAAATTCCAGCATCCCACAAGAGGCTTGAGTCACACAAAGTCGCAACATACCTAATTTGGTTCGCGCAAAGTCGCAAGATACCTAATTTGGGTCGCGCAAATCCGCAACATACCTAATTTGGGTCGCGCAAAGTCGCAACATACCTGGTTTGGGTCGCGCAAAATCGCAACATATCGAATTTGGGTCGCGCAAGTTCGCAACATACCTCTTTTGGGTTGCGCAAAGTCGCAACATAATTAATTTGGGTCGCAAAAGGTCGCAGCATAGCAAAGTCGCACTATTCGTCGCGCAAAGTCGCAATATTGGTCAAGCAAACTCGCAACATGGGTCGCGTAAAGTCTCAACATGGGTGGCGCAAAGTCGCAACATGGGTCGCGCAAAGCTTAAGTAAGAGAATTGTTGTCGGTTTTTTGTCGGAATACCTAATTTGGGTCGCGCAAAGTCGAAAGATACCTAAGTTGGGTCACGCAAAGTCGCAAAATACCTAATTTGGATAGCGGAAAGCCGCAACTTACCTACTTTGGGTCGCGCAAAAACGCAACATAGCTCATTTGGGTCGCACAGAGTCGGAACATAGCTAATTTGGGTCTTGCAAAGTCGAAACATAGCTCATTTGGTTCGCAAAAGGTCTCATAATAACCATTTCGAGCCGCAATGGTAGCAACATAAGTCCCCGGTCATAGATGCGCGCTTGTGAATGCAGTTTCTAGAAAGCTTTTCCGCACACTTTTTAGTATTTTTTTCGCTCTGGGGTTTCAAGAATTTCATCGTATTGGAGCCCTATTACTTTTTATTTGTATGCAAAAAATCAAAAATTCTCGCGGCGAGAAAAAAACAACAGTTTGGATTTTTAGACTTATTTTTTTCTGATGAAGAGTTGTTGATGAAATCGATGAGTTTATTCTGATGAAGAGTTGTTGATGAAACCAATGAAATACATTCAGAATAATTTAAATAAAAGCAAGAAAAAACGATAGTTAATTTCAGAATTAAATCCGAAAAGAACCAAGGCTCAAAATCCGAAAACCAAAATATATAAAAATTGCTTTTATCTTCGGTTTTTTTTCTTTTTTTTTCAAAAACGACGTTGTTGTACAAACAATCTGTGCTATTTGCGCAAAAACCGACTTTTCTTGTTGTTATAATAATTTGACAACTAGTTGGCTTACCTCCTACAGGATAACGCAGAGTGCGTTCACAGTCCTGATTTATCGCATAAGCCACATCTCCCGTCAGCCGGTTCTTGGTCAGGATCGAACCAGTCACCGGAACGTCATTAAGAACTTCCTGAAATCATTCAAAGCTTTATTTTAGAGACAAAGTGGGAAAAGTTGATTTTGAATTCTTGGGCAAGCGTTGTATAACTTTCGCAAAAAAAAACTAACGACATTGGAAAAGGTCAATACAAATCAAGTGAAGAGTTGTAGAGTTTAAAAAATGTGTATTTTAGCTTCAAGAACTAATTTTAAATAAAAAGATCATGACTAAAATAAGCCAAGTTAGCCCAGAAAATTCCACAGTCATCAGTCTTCTAATAAAATAATACATAGTCAAGCAGCACCAAAGTTATTTTACTCCAGAATAAATTATAGTCATAGCAACTTCAAAATTGTTATTTTTTGGTTATTTTTTCTGTTAATTCAATTCAAAGTTGTAATTCAAAATAAAATCAAGTTTTACATTTTTGAGTTTCTTTTTTAAACTCATTTCAATTCTTCTTCAAACGGCAAGAACATAGCCGGATAAAAGTGTAGCAATCTAACGGAGATGGTGTTTATTAGCACCCTAGTGGTGCAAATAATTGAAGCGTAAACTAATCATGCTACCGAAACACAGCTAGCAGCTGATGATTAACAAACAGTAGTAAAAAGAAGAAATGAAGCAAACACTCAAAGACTCAGAAGAAATGAACTCAGAGTAAAAAATTTTCTTCGAAACCCAGAAGGCTTTGAGAGTTTTGCGTGCTTTCTAGTCAGAATATCAGAAGCAATTTTCTGCCACAACGTTATTCAGTTGCAAACATTGTCTAGGTCAGAAAAACAGGAGCTTTTAAGTTCCTCATAAAAGGCCTTGAAATTAATTTGGTTGATGTAAAAAGTTTTTTGAAAACAGCCCAATCCCCATCAAAAGTTTCCGGCATATGCCAGTTCCTTCGAATTTTTGAATACTGAACTCTGATTGGCTGACAAAATTTTCGCGCATTTGGTCCTTGCTTAAAGAACGCTCCCGGCTAATACAGTTTGCGCGACGTGGAAGTGCAAAATATACAACATATTCCTACCGAGAACTGAGATAAACTCTAAAAAGCAGCAACAGATAAAGACAAGACTGCTCGTATCAGGGCGAATCGCTGAATGTTCCGACTGCCTTTTAAGGTTTATGGAGCAGTAATAACCTTAAAAAATTCAATGAAATAAAACAAAATAAAATTTTTTTTCTCTAAAATTGATAATTTTTTTTATGAAAATCATCCCCCCACACGCCATATAAAATACAAAAGGATAGATTTCGCTCCTTGTAACAAACCAATTATGGCAAATAAGCTTCTTGAAACCAATTTGGAGCGATTTCTAAGACGGATTAACTCTCCGCTTAAGCGTTAAGAGCGCGAAATATATCGCGCGTTAATTGTCCCAAATTGGTCAAAATGGCCAAAATGGCAAAGTTTAAACCCCCGTAACTATACCATAAATGATCAGAGGTAAAATATCTTTTTAAATTTGAGCTCAGGACAACAATACCTTTCGAATGATATTTAAAAAAATTCCGTTAAAAATGGCTAGTTAAAAAGTCGAAATTTGTCTGAAGAAAAAAAACCCACCCCGAGCACAAATATTCCGTCACTTTCGTATCGAAAGTCAGAACAATAAAAATCCTTAAAGCAAATTGAAAATCAAGTTGTCAAGATTTAAAAAGGAATTGCGATTGATGAGAGCGAATCAGTAGAAATAATTTATTAGGTTTTAACTACTTTGGTAAGTTTTTTTTTGGAAGCATAAAGCTTGAATGTTTATAAAATAAATGAAATGCAGCCATGTTTAACAATTATTCTGTTAGCTTGAATATCGGCCCTGATTGAAATTTAGAAAAATATGATTTCGAAGGAAACGAGACAGCTGATGTCGAAGGCGAAGCTCCAATTTTTCTGAATGCCTCTCAGAAGCTATTTTTGATTGAATTTTTTTGTCAACGGTTAGGTATTGTTGTCCTGAGTATACACTTGAAAAAGTGTTTCACATGTGATTATTTTTTGTAAATTTATGGGGGTTTAAAGATTGTCTTTTTGACCAATTTGGGACAACTAACGCGCGATATATTTCGCGCTATTAACGCGTAAGCAGAAATTTAATCCGTCTTAGAAATCGTTCCAAGTTGGTTGAACGAAAATTATTTGCCATGTTTGTTTTGTTACTATTTGTGCAATTTCTCACTTTGAATTTTTTATGGCGTGTGGGGGTTGATTTTCTCAAAAAATCTCAATCAAAAATCATTTTTTTACATTTAATTTTCTCATGTTATTATTGCTCCATAGACCTTAAAAGGCAATCAGAACATTTAGGTCTTCGCTCTAATACGAGCAGTCTTGTCTAACTTAAAGATCTCATAAAAAGGGTGAGTTTGGACTATTCATCTTCAATGGACCTAATTTTAGTTTTTAATGAAATATTCTGTAACTAGCAGGGGCGGATTTAAAGGGGGGGTGGTGGGGGCAGGCGCTTGGTCCGTCAGGGATTCGACCCCCTGCCGACCCAAAATGTCCCCCCTTCGTACTTTTTTGAGATATCCATATTTGGTGACGGACCCTAAAATTTTTCTACTGGCGCCAATACATACTATTTTTGAGAGGGAGCGGGCACCAAAAAAAAACGCGATTTTTTGGTCAAATCTTTCCATAAAGTGCATAAAACGCCTTTTTGGCCTGTTTTTTTTTCAAATTTAAAAAAAGGTCGACAAAATGTTTGAAAATTTTTTGAAAATCCCCCCTCGATAAAAATCTTAGATCCGCCCCTGATAACTAGGGATAATGAATAGAATGAAGAGTCACGCAAAGCAGGGAAAGATTAGTATTGGCAAGAATAAAGAGCAAAGATTTTACCAGGTACAGCTGAAATAAAAAGAAAAACCGTCACCTTTGTTGTTAAGAAAAGTATAATTTATTAACATAAGAATCTGCATAACAAATTAATCGGAACGCGGCAGCGCGTAAACCAAAGCACTTGTCTTATCAATTAAAATCCGTCATGGTTTTTACTGATAGATTCCTATTTCGGATAATCTTCTGATGTTTATCGATGTTTGAGTAAATTAAGTAAAAAGATGAAAATTTCGTTGTTTTCGATACGAAATGAACACATAAACTTGTTGAAAAATGTTTTTGCAACTAACCTGCGATCGGCTGCATACTTCCAGCACCAGGTCTGTAGTGGCAAGATCGACCACTTGGCCTCCACAGAAGGGCTGAAAGTAAACTTGAATTCAATAGTTTGCGACAAGTTTTTCAAAATGATTCGCATCAGTTAAAGTAGCCTAAAATGCTTCGAGTCGAGACCCACGACAACTGATGCACAGCCATTTGATTTCATTCAAGTCTAACTTGGAGAGTTTTGGATCAAATTTGAAACAGGGATAGCGGGGCCACCTTTATTTGGTGTAATGGGGGGGGGGGGTGATCGGTTGATTCAAAGAACATCTCTGAATTTTCATTTTTATGGCATTTTTTGCTAAGCTTTTCGCTTGGGAATTTTAGAGCTGCACAATTATAAATAAAAAATCAACCGTGTTCGCTCTACTGTCACTGCATGGTCTCGTTTATACGTGAAATGAACGTTAATAGAAAAAACATTTGTAAAAGTTCCCAGCTGTAGTATTTGCGGAAAAATTAGTATAACAAACTGGTCTCTCGCTTGGCCGGATAAAATTTTTGGGCTCTTTTTTGTCCCTACCCCGCCTGCAAAAAGTTAGGTTTTTTCTTCTGAAAATCTCGCACTGTTCCCCCCAGCCATTTCACACATCTTTGTCTTGGGCATCTCTTTAACTATATCCCCCTTCAGGTACTTAGAAACAAATATCCCACCTAAATAAATCAACGGTTATGCATGAGAGAATTTTATACCTAGTAACGAATCTAATCTCCCCCAACCCCCTTTGCAAAAGGGGATATAAAAAAGAGATCCCATCTTTGTACTAAGGGTATCCTTGTTTCTGGTTTAAGGGAAAGATGAAAACTGAATTGTTTATCTCTCACCAAAAATAGAAGGCTGACAGCGAGAATCATTTGTCCATAGAAAGAGTGACCCCATCCTCCTTTGCGGACTATGGATGTATGGCCTCCCCATAAGACCACTCCGCCTCCTCTCAACATGATTTCACTTTTAGATCGTTCTGTACTAAAAATAATTAAACCCTAGTTAAACCATTACTTAATCACCTCTACTTAAGATTTTGTGGGTTAAAACATACCCTTGATAAAGTTTTTAATTTTAAAGGGACGATTAATAAAATTTTGGGGTTAAAATTTTTGAAGCTCGCAAGCGATGATGAGAAATTCAAATCTATTGTAGTTTTATACAAAAGTTGTTCCTTTTTGACATTGCATTGGGCAATAGCTCCAGTGACATCTTTTCCTTGGAATGTTTTGGCATTTTTGAGAAATTTCATTGAAAATGTTAACCTTGAAGAAGTTCCTTGGTGATAATCTAAACTGATACACGTAATAAATATTTTGAATTATTTATAAGCTGAGTCGCAAAAGTGTATTTTTATGAACTTTTTTTTGCAATTCAAGTCAGATTAATCTCAACAAACCACAACAATACAAGCATTACTATGAGTACACTGATGGTAAAAACACATGTAATGATCTGATAGTTGGTTTTGGCACTGAAGGCGTTCCAAAAGAAAAAGCTTACTTCAATTTTTCATTCAATTTTCTACAATGTATATATGAATATATTTGAAGCTTTGCTCAGTTTTAAATCTATTAAACCTTTGTCAATTTTAGTTTTTTTTGTCATATTAACTTAGTGAAAATAGTCGAACAGTAAACGCAAATATAGACTGTGGTGATTTATTGGCCAAATCAAACTACTTTTTCTCTGTGGTTTTTTTGATATCATGTTGTCATGGTCAATAATAAATAAATAAATGAGGTCTACTTTATTTTTGAACATCTCTGCTGATTAATTAGATTTTGAAGTATTGTTGAAATCATGGGCTTGGCTTTTCAATCAAATTTTAGTGGTAACTGCAATCTATCTGCCTTAGCATGTGTATCGGCTAGCGTATCTACTTATCAAATGAAAATTATTTTGTTCACCAGTCATTTTTTGACGCTCAAACTTACAAAATACAATTTTTGTTTCCAGATAGGGGAATATAAAATAGAGGAAAGTGAAACTTCGCTCTCTCGCTTTTTAATTAAGTGCGTTTGAAAATTATTTGAGGAAATTATTAAGCGAGCATTACTCGGAATTAGTTTATTGAAAACTGTATTCTTGTTCACGAAAACTAACTGATGAGCATTTTCCCCAAATTTTCAGAGCCCAACATCAACAGAAAGTTTGGCTAAAACAATACAATTGAAAGTAAAACAAGACTGCTCGTATCAGGGCGAAGCCCTGAATGTTCCGACGGCCTTTTAAGGTTTATGGAGCAGTAATAACATTTAAAAATTCAATGAAATAAAACAAAATGAAAAAGTTTTTTTTCTAAAATTTGAAATTTTTTAGGAAAATCATCCCCCCACACGCCATATAAAGTACAAAAGGATAAATTTCGCTCCTTGTACCAAACCATTTATGGCAAATAAGCTTCTTTTAACCAATTTGGAACGATTTCTAAGACGGATTAAATCTCCGCTTACGCGTTAATAGCGCGAAATATATCGCGCGTTAATTGTCCCAAATTGGCCAAAATGGCAATCTTTAAACCCCCGTAACTTAACGAAAAATGACCGCAGGTGAAATATCTTTTCAAATTTGAGCTCAGGACAACAATACCTTTTGAATGATATAAAAAAAATTCCGTCAAAAATGGCTAGTTAAAAAGTCGAAATTTGTCTGAAGAAAAAAAAAACCCACCCCGAGCACAAATATTCCGTTATTTTCGTATCGAAAGTCGGAACAAATATTAAACAAATTGCTGGACAAGAAACAGACTTGGAAACCAAAAAAAACTGCTCGCCAGCATTTTAAGGTCTACGGAGTAGTGTTTGCTTTAAAGAAAAGCAAATATTCCGTCATTTCCTGCAAATTTTCCGTCGTTATCTTCAAAAATTGGAAAAACCAGACAAATTGTATCAAGGCAAAGCCTTGAAGGTTTCTACCTATTTTTGGGGTCTATTGAGATTTGTTTGCTTTAAATAATAATTAAAAAAAACCAATGAATTTTTTCAAAAACAATCAATTTTTTTTAAAAAAATTATTGCTCAAACGCTTTGTAAAATTTAAAATTATTTGTTTAGCATGCAACAAAAAAATTTAATTGACTAAGAAGCTTGGCTCAATTGGGATCGATGTATGTTACGGATTAAATCTCAGCTTACGCGTTAGTAGTTTTAATTAAATCGATCGTTGATTGTCTCAAAGTTGCAAAAATGGCAATCGCTAACCCTCCAAATTTGTTTTGAAAAAATCACAGCTGAATTTAAGGAATAGTTGTTAAAATTGCTAGTTAAAAAGTCGAATTTTTTCGGGAGAAAAAAATCACCCGGAGCGCAAACATCCCGTCACTTTCTTTAAAAGTCGGAACAAAAAGACTGCTGCTATATCAAAGAAAAGCCCTGAATGTTCCAACTACCCCTCAACCGGGATCGAATATATTTTACGTAAGATCATAAACCATAAACAAGACTGCTCGTATCAGGGCAAAGCCCGGAATATTCCGAGTGCCTTTTAATGTTTAAGGAGTAGTAATAACCAATAAAAATAAAATGTAATGAAATAAAATGAAATTTTTTTTCTAAAATTTGATTTTTTTTAAATCATCCCCCACACGCCATATAAAGTACAAAAGGATAGATTTTGCTCCTTGTATCAAATCATTTATGGCAAATAAGCTTCTTCCAACCAATTTGGAACAATTTCTAAGACGGATTAAATTTCTGCTTACCCGTTAATAGCGCGAAATATATCGCAAATTTATAGGACAACAGTACCTTATGAATGATTAAAAAATTCCGTCAAAAATGGCTAGTTAAAAAGTCGAAATTTGTCTGAAGAAAAAAAAACCCACGCCGAGCACAAATATTCCGTTACTTTTGTATCGAAAGACGGAACAATTATCAAATATCAAGCGTAGAAAATCGAGTCGTACAAAATTATTGCGTTTAATTAGCTTGCCTGAATTTAATTTGGAAGATTTCTGTAAGGAGCATTCACTACGGGATGATTCACTACGCATAAACAATCTTCGCTACACTTTCAGTCTCATAAAGAAAGCTTCAAAACGCACATAAGGAAGGCAGTTTTCAAATTCTGAGATAAAAGCATTGCTTTATAAGAACTCAGGAGGTCAAAATTTTCAATGGAAAATTGTGTTAAAAAGTCAATTCGATTGCCAAAAATTGACGGAATAAAAAAGTAATTCAAACATAATGTTCTGCATTTTCGAAAGTCGGAACAAAAACTGGAACTGGTCAAGTTGTAAAGACAGACTTAATTTAATCGAACTTTCGGTGACTGGCCTATTAACATTTGTGCCGAATAGCATACTCATGTAAAAAAGAATAAACATCTAAATGAAACAAAAATATAAACAAGCGTCACTTGAGTTTCCTAAGAACAAATCATGAAAAAACCTATTCAGATCATAATTTTCCCACATCAATCCATAAAGTAGATGGGACAAGGAGATAAAAATATTTATAATTTAAATCTATCACAACGATAAAACTAGATGCCAAATTATAAAATTTAACCCAGATTTTCAATTTTGCTCAGCGAAAAGATTTGATCAGAGAAAAATAACATAAAAGTAAACTAAAAAAACTCAATCAAATCAAATTGATGATAATTTTTATATCAAAGGCTTCAAGAAAGATCCTTCAAAATTTTGAAATCGCTTAACTTGAAAGTCTTAAATCAAATGAGCAGTGAGGAAATTTATGGAGTTTTCCTGATACTAGCACTACTCACTTCAAAGAAATCAGCCAATCAGGCTATAACAAATCAAAAATTGGGTAAAAAATTTACACCGACAAAGAAAACTGAAATTTTACACACTTACCCAGAATTTTGATGTATTTGGCAGAATTTTTTGGCAATACATTGACAATTTTTATTAAAGTTACTCGTAGCATCGATAATTTTCAAAAAAATTAATCGGCAATATTGAATTTTTTTCTTTCCAAAATTAGAAAAAAAAACTAAAACAATTTTACAGATTATAATGGAAAAAGATTATTAAAGGGTTCGCTTGTAAGTTATTTGCAATTTAAAACTGGACTCTGAATTAGAGCGAAAAATAATATTGAATTTTATGGTGGATAAACAGGAGGAACAATTCGATGATCAAAGACCTCTGAGAGAATAGACGAATGAGAGACATCTGCTATAAAACTGTGTATAATAATGGTAATATTGGAAGCAGAAAGAAATGCAATTTTTGTTTAACATCTGAATGCAAGCAAGTTGTACTCGTCTCTGATCCAGCTAACTGACCGCATCGTATTTTCTGTTGTCTGGAAGATTTTTTTTTCATGATCCAAATTCAATTCAATTCAAGATGAAACAAAAATTAAAAAAAAACGCTAATAATAAGTTAATTTACTATCCACTTGGACACAATATCTGCTGATTTGCTTTTACTGAGTACATGTTGTCTACTGGACATAGACAATGGCGTATAACTTGATGCAGACAGATAAACATTATAAAGAGAAAATAGGATTTTTATCAATGTTTCTATGTGTTTTTTTTTGTTGAAATTGGATCTGCCAGTTAATAAGTTGGATTATTGTTGATTTTTATAGACTGCATAACGCCATAAATGCAAAAAGCAGATGCAGAATTTAGAAGATAAAAAATCTGTCTCAGATTTTGAAAGAAACAAGTAACTAACTGAGGATCTGCAATCATTCAAATGCGAAAAACGGTGATTTGAATCGAGCATTGAACATCTTTAAAATCTCAAATCAGTTTTTTTTTCAATAAAATTGGATGAATAATTAATGAATTTGCCTTGCAGTTGTTGTAAGCGTTCTCGGAGTTTAGAAAACACTCATCAATAGTAAAAGCAAACCATTTGAACAGTTTTGGAACAGAAAAAAAAGAGGGATATAAAGCTGCTTCAATTTTGCTGGATAAAATCAGATTCGTTCAATTAAATCTAAAAACAATCAGTTATTTTGGCACACAAAACTGTATCGCTCTAAGCAAGATTTAAAAAAATGGAAATCATTCGTATTGACAAAGCAATTTTTTTTTGCTTCAAAGCGAAAACTAGTTCACCATTTTTAATGCTTTCGGAACCCACAGCAAGAAACGTTATTCAACGGAGTAAAGTTAAAAATGGCCGGCCGGAATAGCAATTCAAATCCAGAATAATTTTTTTTTCATTTAGTTTGATATTTTCACTTAAAGTTGCCATAAATCTGCTTACAAGTTAACGTTTTTTTTTTTCAAACACGTGAATAGAACAAAATTCTATGAAGTAACATTATGAATGATCCCATATGGTAAAAGCTTCGTTTTGCAAAAGCAGTCTTATAAAACACTATTATAAACAATACAGCATTTTGAACATTGTGACGAAAACAATTAGCAAAATATTTGATACACTTTGAGTGGTTTGTTTGAATGTTTTAGCTGGAATAGCCGATTCATTCATTATTTGGGATTTGCTCCGTTGGTTTTTGGTTTCAGCCTCCAGTTACCATGTAGATGCAAACAAAACAACCATCAATTTATTGTGCTACGTCTACAAAAAACTGAAGCGAGGAAGTCTGAGCTATTTACTGAAATTGAATCATTCATTTTATTCAGAAAATCTATTTTAATACACGGACAGCTGGTTCCTGTCTAAGTAGCACAAAAAGTTCCAACCACAGTAAAAAAAAATTTATATCATATTGTGTGTTTCTGCAACCCGGTGGTGTGAGAGAGAGAGAGAGAGAGAGATAAAGTTTGGCCTGCAATAATTTTGGGTGACGTCAATAAATTACATGTAATCGAAAAAAAAAGTTTTTTCGCGAAGAACTCAAAACAGTTCGAAAAACAAATATAAATACATTTTTGAAAATTTTGTTGTTATTTTTTTAATACTCCTAAGACACTATAAAGACCCTATTTTGAACAATTTGAGGAAAATTTTTGAAAAAAAAAAACAGGAAAAAAGCCGCTTTTGGGCAATATTTGGAAAATTTTAACCAAAAAGATATCATTTTTGGCGCGCTCCCCTTCAAAACGCTCCCCTTCAAAGGGTTGGATCTCATGAAAAAAACCAAAGGGGGGACGCTTTGGTTGGTGAGGGGGTCGAATCCCTGAGAGAGAGGGGCGTTCGAGTATTAATTTTTTGAATAAGCCGCTAAAAAGCTTCGCAAAGTAAATTCAATGGAGTTAACGAACTGCTTAGCTCAAATTTAAAAAAAACCTCAATAAGCCTATTGTGGATAAGACTTCCTCGCTCGCACTATTGGCTAAAAATTTACGCTAAAACTCAAAAATAAAACCAATTTTTCTGGACACTGAGAAATTTTTTTGAAAATTCTTTATATTTGTTCGCGTTTTGACTAAAAATGCTATAGTATGAAAAATTAATCAACCCATTCTGATGATGGAGGCCATTCAATTAGCTGTTTTAATTTTTGAAATTAAGGAATTGATTTTTCAAAAACTTTCGTTCTTAAGATATCAGCGAAGCCCAAAAAATTTTTGAACTCCTTTTCCTTATTGATACTCTCATTTTATTTGTTTGTCCAACTAGTGTTGATTTGCGTTTTTGGCAATAAAAACTGCCAAAAAAGTCTGGTCGGCAAATTGAAGAAAGAGTTTCTTCAATTTTATTTATGTGAATTTCGAAGACTTGCTTTATTTTTTTTAAGACATTATCAAAATTTTCTTGGAAAATCAACATTTGGATTTAGATAAAAAAACTCAGAAAAAAACCAAACATGTTTCGTCAAGATTCATCATTGCGAGACCAAATATGCAATGTTTGGCACTCCAAATACCAATTTAAAAAAATTTTGAAATAAGAAATAGAAAATTTTTATTCTTTATCAAATGGCACTAAGAAAAATTATCTGAAACACAGAGGTGAAGCGTCACATAGCTCACAAAAGCAAGAAAACAATTTCAATAAAAAACGGGAAGATGAGCTCGATTAAAAAAATTTTTTGCTTTCAATGATGTTGAATTCCTTGATATTATGAATATCTTATCTGTGCACTGTGGCTTTACTGACTTCCATGATTAGTAATTAATCTAGCACAGAAGCCAAAAGGAGCTTTGCTTCTTTTGCCATACGACGGAGGCGATGTTTGCAAGCTAGCGAATAGAAAACTAAAACAAAAAATTAATGGAATATGAAAGTTACGATTTTTTTTCCGGAAAAATGACAGTTTCATTTTTCTAAAAATAGTAACTACATCCAGCAACATTAAGCAAGTTTCCAGCGTTTACTGAGATGCTACTTGTCGGCAATTCGTGGTTACTTGCCGATTATGCTGAAAGCAAAAAAAGCATTAACTTTTTGTAATGGAAGCATTAAGTTTTTTACCACAAGCAGTCTGATTTATGTAGAACAAAAAAAAAGTTTGATTACTTCCAAATGATACAAAATAAGTTGTCTAAGCCGACAACTCTTAAACCCCAACTAACAAGGCCGAAAAAAAAACTTCTAGACAAAAAAGCTATGAGAATAAAATATTCCAGTCAGGTTGAGTATGTTTACAAGCGAACAGAATTAAATAACAACAATTTTATCAACATGAAAATCAACTGAAACACAAAAGCCGACAAAGCCTAAGCAAAAAAATGTTCTCTATGAAACATTTCAATTTCATAGATACTGGAAAAAAAGCTATGTCCAAGAAACTTAGAATGTAAAAGCTACCGCGAACGTAAAGGCTACCGCGAACGTAAATCCTCGAACTTGTTACGGTTCAATAAAAAAGGAATTTTTAGGTTTGTAAGAAATTATGTTTATGAAAAAAGTACATTTCCGATTCAAATAACAGGCAGAAAAAATGCACACTAACCTTTCGTTTACTCTATATGAATCTTTCAAGTGATACATGCAGATTTGTTTTTAAATACGACGTAAGAGGTTGAGTGATTCATATTGTAGCAGATTTTTCAATTTTTGTGATTCGAACTGCAAAAAAATTTCAAAACAGTGTAAAACTTTTGTATCTCGAACTTTCGATTGCAGAGGAACTTCTAGCGCTAGTCTAGCGTAAAAATTTCGAATGAGTGTTTTTTTTCCGAGTTTCAAATAAATGTCTTTCTTATTTTTTTTTTGAATTCTATGAGATTTATACAACTAACACTTTATGATGAAACTAACCCAAATTGAATTAAAAGATATTTTTGGTTAGCTGAAAATTCTTAGATTTTGAGTGCTTTTTTGGGCTTCTTGAAGGCTCATTTTTCATGAGAATAGTTCAACTTATGCAAATAAATTAGCAATCAAGCCCAAAAATTGAAACTTAAACGCGATATTTTTCCGGTTTTATTCTGATTAAAAACCGAAAAAGCAAGGATGCCCTTTTCATTGATAAATTGCCTTGTTCAACAGCATTCAATTATTGTAGCCAGAAATGGCAATGGGTCGATATTTTGCTGGCTAGGCAGGGCGGCCCGCGATTGAATTTCTTGGCCCGTTAGCGGTCCATTGCAATGAATTTCTTGGCTCGTTGCGCCCAGGATGCTTATACACTGCTAAAAACATAGTTCAGAAGGAAACTAAATATATAAAAATGAAAAAATTCAAAAAATTCATGTACTTACTAAAGACCAGAAGATAAAGCTTCGGCCTATTGCTGCCCGTTGACTTTTTTTGAGACTGCGGCCCAGGCCCCACCCATTGCCATTTCTGATTGATTATAGCATTGTTGCCACCAATTGATATTTTCAGAATTTTCGGAAAGACAAATCGAATAAATAACATGGTCAACATCCAGTTGGAGAAAAAAACAATAAAGCAAAGACACAGAAAAATGGACTTGTTTTTTCGAAAAAAAAAATCCAAATTTTGAAGATATGGCTTTTAAGCTCCAAAAAATTTAACAGCAATTTGAGATTGTTATTTTTTTGATGGACTTGGGTCAAATGACAGGAACAGGATCAAAACGTAAAATTGACTTTTTGGTGGAACAACTGAAAATTAAAAACAAACTCGAAACTAAAAGTTGTTCACTTTTTTGTGACTGACAGTTAGAAAAATGCAATGAACGTAAGGAAACAGAAAATGACTTTCTTTGAAAAATAGTTCAAGTTTCGAATTTCAAAGAAAAAATTGATGCCCTTAAAACTATTCGAAATAATAGAACAATTCATGACAGGCACTTTTTTGATAACACATTATAACAAAATTTGCAAACACTGGAGATCAATTAGTAATTCTTTTCACTTGGAGATCTAAAAACCAATTTCCACTTTGGAAACTAAAAAAGAATCACGTTTTTCGTCACCTTTTCACGTTTGCTATTCTATAGAGGAGCTTGTCTTTGTTTGAACAAAAGAATTGAACAGTATTTAGTCTCTTAGCTTTTTTCCTTCCACCTGCGACCTTTTATTAGTGAAAAATTTGTTTATTTGGTTCGACTGTTAAAAAACTTGATCCGACTTGGAAACGTGGTCCGACTTGATGTATGAAGTATTGAGGTTATAGAAAGCATATTTACGTCTTCATTTTTGACCCAGTAAAAGAACTCGTTCAAACATAAAAAATGAAGCTCATGCGAGGTGGGGGAAAAGAAAAGAGCCCGACTCCTAATAATCAACCCTCAATCCTCACTCAAACAATAGATCAAAGACCACAGAAGAGCTTAAATCTAAACTCTCTATGCTAACTATTTGACTCCATAAAAGTACACCGCTTTCAATGTGCGAATAAAAAAAACCTGGTCTTGTGTACAAACAAAAAAGAATTAAAAAATGAAACTCCGACAAAACAAGCAGACAAAATTTAGTTCAATTTTCCGTCGATTTTTTGAATTCAAAAAAATAAGGTCCAACTGGTATTTGAACTCCTGAACATTAACTGCAACAGCAGCCGCGTTTTTTTAGGCCTGGAACTTATGCAGAGTTAATCAGGAAGCTTCAAGATTGAAGGTTCAAGTTCCTGATCCCAATAAAGTTTCTTGATCCCGATTACAAGACACTTGCTGATTACAAGACACTTGCTCTCGCAAGTAGTGTATATACACATTACCGGCAGAATTAAATGATCTTTTTTCTTTCGGCTCTTCTTTAGGTCTTCAAAACGTTACCATAGATGTCCGTCATTAATAGCGTCATATGAAGTCGAGTGATAGATAATTCTTGCAGATTTTTCAACGTTCAAGATTACTGCGATGAGACTTCAGAAGTCAGCTAATTTAGATTTTCGATTGCAGATCACCTCCAGGCGCTGGTCCAGCATGAAAATGTCGAACGCATTTTCGTGTTTTTTTTATTTCGAGTTGCAAACAAACATGTTATCTTATCTCTTTGAATTCCATGAACCTTATGATTGAAACATTTTCACAAAACCAATACAAATTGAAACAACTGGATCATTATAAAAAAATTTTTACTTAGCTGGTAATTCTAACACTTAAGTCATTTTTGAAACTCCAGCGTTCTTTTTTGGTGCCTGTTGAATTTTTGTTATTCGTGAGAGTAATTTTATTTTCTTTAGCAAATGAAAACCTGACTTTAATTTTACAAGAAATCAAAAATCATATTTGAGTGTGAACAGTCTTCTGACTTTTTCTTATTAAAAGAAAATTAAAAAAAATCAATACACTTATATAAATGATAAATTACTTCGCTCATTAACTCCTAATGATTGTAGCATTGTAACAAATTGTTGATGTATGCAAAAATTTCAGAAAAACAGATAAAAAAGAAAATCAAAAAATGTATTGATAGGATGTCATTTTTACATAAGACTTGTACATTTAATAATTTACAATATTTTTACACACTAATGGTGGGTTTCATTCAACTTCTGTACAGATGAAGTAACTATTTACAATCAATTTTAAAGGCGAATACTAATGCTGATGCTATATTACGCAGCTGAATTGTAAGCACGGATAAATTTAACGACCCATTTAATTTCTATATTTCTTACATCAATTATTCAACTTAAATTCGATAAGTCTTTCAAGGCTCTATCTCACAATTCGCACTTCTTCCAACTAAAACTTCTCATTCGATCTATTTCGTGTTTTCATTCGGTCTATTTGCAATTTTTTAAAGATGTCTTTATCATTTTTTCCGGTTGTTCTTTTTGGTTCGGACTTGCTCACGTCATTGCAATGAAGTTGTGTTCTGGTTCTGGAGTGGTGGCTATTCATTAGAGCTGTTTTCATTATTGGTTGCTCCACTGTCCTGTGTGGACTGCAGTCCTGCAGCTATAGCCAGTGCCTGTTTCACCTGGTCCCCCTCCAGTCTAGAGACAGAGTGAGCTGGCATCGCAGTTCCACACATGGGACAACCACCTTCACTTTCCAGAAAACTACAAAAAATAATAACTTTGCAAAACTTTCACCAGAAACGATAGAAATATAACAAGGATAACCTCGGTTACTGTGCAAATAGCACAGGAAGTTCCGACCAACATAATAAATCCCCACCGAAAAAAAAATTAGAAGTAAAGACAAAATAATTAGAAGAAAGGAAACTATTTTCCACAATTAGTGTTGCAGCTATTCTTTATTTTAGCAGAGGGCAACTGAATTATGTGAACAAAACACGAAAGAATTGATCATAGATTAAAAAACGCCATGTTGAAATTGTAGACGAACTGTTAGACTCTCATCAAAATTCGTCTAATCTAAATTAATCTGAACCTGTTTTTCTCGACATTGAAAAAACTTTTTCAAACATTTTAGATTCCAGATCACGACCAAAGTGCTTTAATATGATACAACATTTGACTCCCTAGAGACAGTCAAAATTGGCTGAACACAACCGACACGAAACCAAAGTTCCATCCCACCCGAGATTGGTCGGTACAATAATTATTTTCAGAAAACTTGAAAATTTTGCCCAAAACTTTAGTATTACTGTAATTAAGGAGTTCTAGCTGCAAACAAAACTGATGTTTCTGACGAGTAAATAAATTTTGTGCCCTGAATTTGAAAAAGGTTGAAAGATTTCATAAATTCTAAATTTTTCATGAAACCCAAACTGCTTTTTTAACTACTCACGCCTGGAACTCTGTGAATATAGCCGGGAAGCCACACTTCTCCACTGGACACACGGTCCAGTTGTCCTTCACCAAGTGACGGCCCTGAAATAACAGAAAGTTTTCCTATTAACTGAGCAAAACTTGCCGCCTGTTAACAAACAGGTAGATTTTTTTTAATTATATTCTGCTCTGTGCTCTTGCGTAATGATATTACATCCTAGACCAGAGCGAAAAAAAGCAAGCGAAGAAATGGTTTTCGGTTTTCTAATTAAGAAGAATCCCGTTATGAGTAGTGAGAGATAATTGTGAAACAGTTGTGTGAAATGAATAGAAAATAGACTGACAGTGGCGATGCAGTAGGGCACGTTGTTCTTGCACTCTGAGCAGCTCAGCTGGTAGTCTGGCAGTTCGAAGTTGCAGTAGGGACAGGCGGAAGTGCCAGCGTCTATCTCGCTCTTGTCCTGCTTCCTACAACACCACATCGATACCACCACTTCACAATTAAAACAAGTCAAAACAAAATATAGCCAACAAACATTTACATTTGGCAAAACTGTTGGAAAAGTTAACAAATTTGAGGAAACTGGGAAAAACCGGCTGACTATTCGCTTTAAGAATTTGCTTCAACTTTTCATAGATTAAGTTTTCATAAATTTTCATATATCAT
>NC_087066.1:4018230-4224230 GCF_963678635.1 Symsagittifera roscoffensis
CTATGCATTGAAACTGCGAACATTTCGAGCCTTTGCACGTGGCCCGTCTCCTAAATTTTTCGAATCAAAATGTTTCTGAATTTTTTGTGAAAATTTTGCACAGCAACCGAAAGTGACAGTTTGTTCCGACTAATATGTTTTTTTTCCAGTTGTTATTTTGAGATTCGCAGACATTTCTTGTATGCAATTTCGGATTTCGATTGAAAAACAAGTCGATTTTGATTTCGAGCAGTTTTGGATTTCGATTTCGAAGTCGAACAAGCTCCCCCTGGTCGAGGTCCGCGACTCATGTTGCGACCGAAATGGGTCGCCGAAATGGACTATCTGCGACCGAAATTCCAGCATCCCACAAGAGGCTTGAGTCACACAAAGTCGCAACATACCTAATTTGGTTCGCGCAAAGTCGCAAGATACCTAATTTGGGTCGCGCAAATCCGCAACATACCTAATTTGGGTCGCGCAAAGTCGCAACATACCTGGTTTGGGTCGCGCAAAATGGCAACATATCGAATTTGGGTCGCGCAAATTCGCAACATACCTCTTTTGGGTCGCGCAAAGTCGCAACATAGCTAATTTGGGTCGCAAAAGGTCCCAACATAGCAAAGTCGCACTATTCGTCGCGCAAAGTCGCAATATGGGTCAAGAAAGCTCGCAGCATGGGTCGCGCAAAGTCTCAACATGAGTCGCACAAAGCTTAAGTATAGGAATTGTTGTCGGATTTTTGTCGGAATACCTAATTTGGGTCGCGCAAAGTCGAAAGATACCTAATTTGGGTCACGCAAAGTCGCAAAATACCTAATTTGGGTGGCACAAAGTCGCAACTTACCTACTTTGGGTCGCGCAAAAACGCAACATAGTTAATTTGGGTCGCACAAAGTCGCAACATAGCTAATTTGGGTCGCACAAAGTCGAAACATAGCTAATTTGGGTCGCACAAAGTCGCAACATAGCTAATTTGGGTCGCACAAAATCACAACATAGCTAATTTGGGTCGCACAAAGTCGCAACTTACCTACTTTGGGTCGCGCAAAAACGCAACATAGTTAATTTGGGTCGCACAAAGTCGCAACATAGCTAATTTGGGTCGCACAAAGTCGAAACATAGCTAATTTGGGTCGCACAAAGTCGCAACATAGCTAATTTGGGTCGCACAAAATCACAACATAGCTAATTTGGGTCGCACAAAGTCGCAACATAGCTAATTTGGGTCGCACAAAGTCACAACTTAGCTAATTTTGGTCTTGCAAAGTTGCAACATAGCTAATTTGGTTCGCTAAAAGTCTCATAATACCCATTTTGAGCCGCAATGGCAGCAACATAAGTCTCCGGTCATAGATGCGCGCATGTGAATGCAGTTTCTGGAAAGCTTTTCCGCACAATTTTTAGTATTTTTTTTTGCTCTGGGGTTTCAAATATTTCATCGCATTGGAGCCCTACTACTTTTTATTTGTATGCAAAAAATCAAAAATTTTCGCGGCGAGAAAAAAAAACAACAGTTTGGATTTTTAGACTTATTTTTTCTGACGAAGAGTTGTTGATGAAATCGATGCGTTTATTCTGATGAAGAGTTGTTAATGAAACCAATGAAATACATTCAGAATATTTTAAATAAAAGCAAGAAAAAACGATAATTAGTTTCAGAATTAAATCCGAAAAGAACCAAGGCTCAAAATCCGAAAACCAAAATATATAAAAATTGCGTTTTTCTTCTGTTTTTTTTTCTATTTTTTTTTCAAAAACGACGTTGTTTTACAAAGAATCTGTGCTATTTGCGCAAAAACCGACTTTTCTTGTTATTATAATAATTTGACAACTAGTTGGCTTACCTCCTACAGGATACCGCAGAGTGCGTTCACAGTCCTGATCTGTCGCGTAAGCCACATCTCCCGTCAGCCGGTTCTTGGTCAGGATCGAACCAGTCACCGGAACGTCATTAAGAACTTCCTGAAATCAGTCGAAGCTTTATTTAGAGAAAAAGTGGGAAAAGTTGATTTTACATTCATGGGCAAGCGGTGTATAACTTTCGCAAAAAAACTAACGACATTGGAAAAGGGTCAATACAAATCAAGTGAAGAGTTGTAGAGTTTAAAAAAATGTGTATTTTAGCTTCAAGAACTAATTTTAATTAAAAAGATCATGACTAAAATAAGCCAAGTTAGCCCAGAAAATTCCACAGTCATCAGTCTTCTAATAAAATAATATATAGTCAAGCAGCAGCAAAGTTATTTCACTCCAGAATAAATTATAGTCATAGCAACTTCAAAATTGTTGTGTTTTGGTTATTTTTTCTGTTAATTCAATTCAAAGTTGTAATTCAAAATAAAATCAAGTTTTACATTTTTGAGTTTCTGTTTTAAACTCATTTCAATTCTTCTTCAAACGGCAAGAACATAGCCGGAGAAAAGTGTAGCAATCTAACGGAGATGGTCCCGGGATGACCAAAAATACTAGTCATACAATTTCGATATATGGAAAAATGCTAGTCATACAGTTTCCATACAATTCAATACGTACAGAAAATTGCATGAAAGGTCTATGATTAGTATTTTTTTCATATATGGAAATTGTATGACTAGCATTTTTCCATAAACCAAAAATATTTATTTTTTACGTTTTAATTTCTCAAAACTTTTTGTTTGTGTTCGTAACCGAACACAAATGACATAAACCTTGATTACTCAAACGTAGTAACCAATGGTTTGGCCGTCTCGCATTAAAAATGCATTGGAAACAGCCTGATTTGTGTTACTTCTGTCTCAGACAAATAATATAACGAAAGTAATGAACTTTTAAATTTTGGCAATAATTTTCAAAGATGATTATTTCTGAAATTTGAATTTTTAATTTACCAGACATTTATCAAGGCATACAAAAAACATGTCATACAAAAAAAAGAGGAGTTTTAAGCGTTTTTGAAAAAAGTTATGAAGAGAAAAGGAAAAAAAATCCAATATTAGTATATCCAGGACTACGTTATACACACAAAAAATTAAATTTTGCATGCAAAAATTTTTTTTCCAAAAAACGTTTGTTTGAATACGAAAATCAATTTGCGGTTGGAAAAAAAACACAAAAAATTTTTGGGGGCACAAAAAATTTTTGTCGTCGCCATCAAAAAAATGCTAGTCATTCAATTTCCATATATGGAAATTGTATGACTAGTGTTTTTTTTCAGAAAACAAAAATAAAAAAAAGTCAAAGTTTTCAGTCGTAGCAGCCCACAAAACGCTTAAATGTTTTGCCAGCAGTTGAATTGATTGTTCAAAGCTTTTTTTTCACAAAAAAAAATTTAAAAAAAAATTCTAATCATACAATTTCCATATATGGAATATGTATGGTAAGCATTTTTTTCATACCATTTTTTTTCCTTTTTTTAATGAAGAGATATCAATTTCGATACCAAAACAACTATAAAATACCTTTGAAACTCGATTAAACTCATTTTGCAAAAATGTATGAAATTTGTATGACTAGCATTTTTCCATAGACTAAGTGTATGAAATTGTATGATTAGCATTTTCGGTCTATGGAGGTCAACCCGGGGTGTTTATTAGCACCCTAGTGGTGCAAATAATTGAAGCTAAAAGTAACCATGCTACCGAAACACAGCTAGCAGCTGATGATTAAGAAACAGTAGTAAAAAAAAAGAAATGAAGCAAACACTCAAAAACTCAGAAGAAATGAACTCAGAGTAAAGGCTTTGAGAGTTTTGCGTGCTTTCTAGTCAGAATATCAGAAGCAGTTTTCTGCCACAACGTTATTCAGTTGCAAACATTGTCTAGGTCAGAAAAACTGGAGCTTTTAAGTTCCTCATAAAAGGCCTTGAAATTAATTTGGTTGATGTAAAAAGTTTTTTTGAAAACAGCCCAATCCCCATCAAAAGTTTCCGGCATATGCCAGTTCCTTCGAATTTTTGAATACTGAACTCTGATTGGCTGACAAAATTTTCGCGCATTTGGTCCTTGCTTAAATAACGCTCCCAGCTAATACAGTTTGCGCGACGTGGAAGTGCAAAATATACAACATATTCCTACCGAGAACTGAGCTAAACTCTAAAAAGCAGCAACATATAAAGACAAGACTGCTCGTATCAGGGCGAATCCCTGAAGGTTCCGACTGCTTTTTAAGGTTTATGGAGCAGTAATAACATTAAAACATTCAATGAATTAAAACAAAATGAAAATTTTTTTTCTAAAATTTGAAATTTTTTATGAAAATCATCCCCCCACACGCCGTATAAAATACAAAAGGATAGATTTCGCTCCTTGTAACAAACCAATTAATGCAAATAAGCTTCTTGTAACCAATTTGGAGCAATTTCTAAGACGGATTAACTCTCCGCTTACGCGTTAATAGCGCGAAATATATCGCGCGTTAATTGTCCCAAAGTGGTCAAAATGGACAAAATGGCAAACTTTAAACCCCCGTAACTTTACAAAAAATGATCAGAGGTAAAATATCTTTTCAAATTTGAGCTCAGGACAACAATACCTTTCGATTGATATATATAAAAAAATTCCGTTAAAAATGGCTAGTTGAAAAGTCGAAATTTGTCTGAAGAAAAAAAAACCACCCCGAGCACAAATATTCCGTCACTTTCGTATCGAAAGTCGGAACAATAAGAATCCTTTAAGCAAATTGAAAATCAAGTTGTCAAGATTTAAAAAGGAATTGCGATTGTTGAGAGCGAATCAGTAGAAATAATTTACTAGGTTTAAACTACTTTGGTAAGTTTTTTTTGGAAGCATAAATTTTGAATGTTTAAAAAATAAATGAAATGCAGCCATATTCAACAATTATTCTGTTAGCTTGAATATCGGCCCTGATTGAAATTTAGAAAAAAATGATTTCGAAGGAAACGAGACAGCTGATGTCGAAGGCGAAGCTCCATTTTTTCTGAATGCCTCTCAGAAGCTATTTTTGATTGAATTTTTTTGTCATTCGTAAGGTATTGTTGTCCTGAGTATAAATTTGAAAAAGTGTTTCACATGTGATCATTTTTTGTAAAGTGATGGGGGTTTAAAGATTGTCTTTTTGACCAATTTGGGACAACTAACGCGCGATATATTTCGCGCTATTAACGCGTAAGCAGAAATTTAATCCGTCTTAGAAATCGTTCCAAGTTGGTTGAAAGAAAATTATTTGCCAGGTTTGTTTTGTTACTATTTGTGCAATTTCTCACTTTGATTTTTTGATGGCGTGTGGGGGTTGATTTTCTCAAAAAATCTCCATCAAAAATCATTTTTTTTACATTTAATTTTATCA
The DNA here is from genome assembly GCF_963678635.1 of Symsagittifera roscoffensis. Lineage (NCBI taxonomy): Eukaryota > Metazoa > Xenacoelomorpha > Acoela > Convolutidae > Symsagittifera > Symsagittifera roscoffensis. Next base: position 4,023,496 of record NC_087066.1, read on the forward strand.
TGTTATTATTGCTCCATAGACCTTAAAAGGCAATCAGAACATTCGGGTCTTCGCTCTAAAACGAGCAGTCTTGTCTAACTTAAAGATCTCATAAAAAAGGGTGAATTTGGACTATTCATCTTCAATTGACCTAATTTTAGTTTTTAATGAAATATTCTATAACTAGCAGTGGCGGATTTAGAGGGGGGTGGTGGGGACAGGCGCTGAGTCCGTCAGGGATTCGTTAGCTTGAATATCGGCCCTGATTGAAATTTAGAAAAATATGATTTCGAAGGAAACGAGACAACTGATGTCGAAGGCGAAGCTCCAATTTTTCTGAATGCCTCTCAGAAGCTATTTTTTATTGAATTTTTTTGTCATTCGTAAGGTATTGTTGTCCTGAGTATAAATTTGAAAAAGTGTTTCACATGTGATCATTTTTGTAAATTTATGGGGGTTTAAAGATTGTCTTTTTGACCAATTTGGGCAACTAACGCGCGATATATTTCGCGCTAATAACGCGTAAGCAGAAATTTAATCCGTCTTAGAAATCGTTCCAAGTTGGTTGAACGAAAATTATTTGCCAGGTTTGTTTTGTTACTATTTGTGCAATTTCTCACTTTGATTTTTTATGGCGTGTGGGGGTTGATTTTCTCAAAAAATCTCAATCAAAAATCATTTTTTTTACATTTAATTTTATCATGTTATTATTGCTCCATAGACCTTAAAAGGCAATCAGAACATTCAGGTCTTTGCTCTAATACGAGCAGTCTTGTCTAACTTAAAGATCTCATAAAAAAGGGTGAATTTGGACTATTCATCTTCAATTGACCTAATTTTAGTTTTTAATGAAATATTCTATAACTAGCAGTGGCGGATTTAGAGGGGGGTGGTGGGGACAGGCGCTGAGTCCGTCAGGGATTCGTTAGCTTGAATATCGGCCCTGATTGAAATTTAGAAAAATATGATTTCGAAGGAAACGAGACAACTGATGTCGAAGGCGAAGCTCCAATTTTTCTGAATGCCTCTCAGAAGCTATTTTTTATTGAATTTTTTTGTCATTCGTAAGGTATTGTTGTCCTGAGTATAAATTTGAAAAAGTGTTTCACATGTGATCATTTTTGTAAATTTATGGGGGTTTAAAGATTGTCTTTTTGACCAATTTGGGCAACTAACGCGCGATATATTTCGCGCTAATAACGCGTAAGCAGAAATTTAATCCGTCTTAGAAATCGTTCCAAGTTGGTTGAACGAAAATTATTTGCCAGGTTTGTTTTGTTACTATTTGTGCAATTTCTCACTTTGATTTTTTATGGCGTGTGGGGGTTGATTTTCTCAAAAAATCTCAATCAAAAATCATTTTTTTTACATTTAATTTTATCATGTTATTATTGCTCCATAGACCTTAAAAGGCAATCAGAACATTCGGGTCTTCGCTCTAAAACGAGCAGTCTTGTCTAACTTAAAGATCTCATAAAAAAGGGTGAGCTTGGACTATTCATCTTCAATGGACCTAATTTTAGTTTTTAATGAAATATTCTATAACTAGCAGGGGCGGATTTAGAGGGGGGTGGTGGGGGCAGGCGCTTAGTCTGTCAGGGATTCGACCCCCTGCCGACCCAAAATGTCCCCCCTTCGTACTTTTTTGAGATATCCATATTTGGTGACGGACCCTAAAATTTTTCTACTGGCGCCAATACATACTATTTTTGAGGGGGAGCGGGCACCAAAAAAAACGCGATTTTTCAGTCAAATCTTTCCAAAAAGTGCCTAAAACGCTTTTTTGGCCTGTTTTTTTTCAAATTTAAAAAAAGGTCGACAAAATTTTCGAAAAATTTTTGAAAATCCCCCCTCGATAAAAATCTTAGATCCGCCCCTGATAACTAGGGACAATGAATGGAAAGAAGAGTCACGCAAAGCAGGGAAAGATTAGTGTTGGCAAGAATAAAGAGCAAAGATTTTACCAGGTACAGCTGAAATAAAAAGAAAAACCGTCACCTTTGTTGTTAAGAAAAGTATAATTTAATAACATAAGAATCTGCTTAACAAATTAATCGGAACGCGGCAGCGCGTAAACCAAAGCACTTGTCTTATCAATTAAAATCCGTCATGGTTTTTACTGATAGATTCCTATTTCGGATAATCTTCTGATGTTTATCGATGTTTGAGTAAAATAAGTAAAAAGATGAAAATTTCGTTGTTTTCGATACGAAATGAACACATAAACTTGTTGAAAAATGTTTTTGCAACTAACCTGCGATCGGCTGCATACTTCCAGCACCAGGTCTGTAGTGGCAAGATCGACCACTTGGCCTCCACAGAAGGGCTGAAATTAAACTTGAATTCAATAGTTTCTGACAAGTTTTCAAAAAGAGTGGCATCAGTTAAAAAAGCCTAAAATGCTTCGAGTCGAGACCCACGACAACTGATGCACAGCCATTTGATTTCATTTAAGTCTAACTTGGAGAGTTTTGGATCAAATTTTAAAAAGGGATAGCGGGACAGCCTTTATTTGGTGCAATGGGGGGAGGGAGGGTGTGATCGGTTGATTCAAAGAATTTTCACTTTTTTGGCATTTTTTTGCTAAGCTTTTCGCTTGGGAATTTTAGAGCTGCACAATTATAAATAAAAAATTGATTTGTAATCGAGATATGTCACTTCAACCGTGTTCGCTCTACTGTCACTGCATGGTCTCGTTTATACGTGAAATGAACGTTAATAGAAAAAACATCTGTAAAAGTTCCCAGCTGTAGTATTTGCGGAAAAATTAGAATAACAAACTGGTCTCTCGCGTGTCCGGATAAAATTTTTGGGCTCTTTTTTGTCCCTACCCCGCCTGCACTGTTCCCCCCAGCCATTTCACACATCATTTTACGCATCTTTTTAACTATATCCCCCTTCAGGTAGTTAGAAACAAATATCCCACCTAAATAAATCAACGGTTATGCATGAGAGAATTTTATACTTAGTAACGAATCTAATCTCCCCCACCCCCCTTTGCAAAAGGGGATATAAAAAGAGATCCCATCTTTGTACTAAGGGTATCCTTGTTTCTGGTTTAAGGGAAAGAAAGCTGAATTGTTTATCTCTCACCAAAAATAGAAGGCTGACAGCGAGAATCATTTGTCCATAGAAAGAGTGACCCCATCCTCCTTTCCGGACTATGGATGTATGGCCTCCCCATAAGACCACTCCACCTCCTCTCAACATGACTTCACTTTTAGATCGTTCTGTACTAAAAAAAATTAAACCCTAGTTAAACCATTATTTAATCACCCAGGGGCGGATCTAGGATTTTTTTGAGGGGGGGGGGCGGATTTTCAAAAAATTTTTCGAAAATTTTGACGACCTTTTTTTTGTTTAGGTCGACCAAATAGATTTTCCGAGCTCTTGTAAAGCACTAAAAGGTCGCTGTTTTGCCAAATTTTGTGCGCCGCAGGCAAATTTTTGAAAAAACAGGTCAAAAAAGCCGTTTTTAGGCACTTTTTGAAAAATTTTGACAAAAAAATCGCGTTTTTTTTTGGCGCGCTCTCACCCTCAAAGTTAGTATATATTGGCGCCCAAGGCGCCTTTAGAAAAATTTTAGGGTCGGTCGGCATAAAATGGATTTCTTAAAAACTATCAAAGGGGGGACCCTTTGGGTCGGCAGGGGGTCGAATCCCTGAGGGGGGGGGAGGCGTCCGCAACCCCCCGCCCCCCCTAAATCCGCCCCTGTAATCACCTCTACTTAAGATTTTGTGGGTTAAAACATACACTTGATAAAGTTTTTCATTTTAAAGGGACGATTAATAAAATTTTGGGGTTAAAATTTTTGAAGCTCGCAAGCGATGATGAGAAATTTAAATCTATTGTAGCTTTATACAAAAGTTGTTCCTTTTTGACATTGCATTGGGCAATAGCTCCAGTGACATCTTTTCCTTGGAATGTTTTGGCATTTTTGAGAAATTTTATTGAAAATGTTAACCTTGAAGAAGTTCCTTGGTGATAATCTAAACTGATACACGTAATGAATATTTTGAATTATTAATAAGCTGAGTCGCAAAATTGTATTTTTACGATTTTTTTTGCAATTCAAGTCAGATTAATCAACAAACCACAACAATACAAGCATTACTATGAGTACACTGATGGTAAAAACACATGTAATGATCTGATAGTTGGTTTTGGCACTGAAGGCGTTCCAAAAGAAAAAGCTTACTTCAATTTTTCATTCAATTTTCTACAATGTATATATGAATATATTTGAAGCTTTGCTCAGTTTTAAATCTATTAAACCTTTGTCAATTTTAGTTTTTTTTGTCATATTAACTTATTGAAAATAGTCGAACAGTAAACGCAAATATAGACTGTGGTGATTTATTGGCCAAATCAAACTACTTTTTCTCTGTGGTTTTTTTGATATCATGTTGTCATGGTCAATAATAAATAAATAAATAAATGAGGTCTACTTTATTTTTGAACATCTCTGCTGATTAATTAGATTTTCAAGTATCGTTGAAATCATGGGCTTGGCTTTTCAATCAAATTTTAGTGGTAACTGCAATCTATCTGCCTTAGCATGTGTATCGGCTAGCGTGTCTACTTATCAAATGAAAATTATTTTGTTCACCAGTCATTTTTTGACGCTCTAACTTACAAAATATAAATTTTGTTTCCAGATAGGGGAATATAAAATAGAGGAAAGTGAAACTTCGCTCTCTCGCTTTTTAATTAAGTGCGTTTGAAAATTATTTGGGGAAATTATTAAGCGAGCATTACTCGGAATTAGTTTATTGAACACTGTATTCTTGTTCACGAAGACTAATTGATGAGCATTTTCCCCAAATTTTCATAGCCCAACATCAACAGTGAGAAAATCTGGCTGAAACAATACAATTGAAGGTAAAAATGTAAAACAAATTGCTGGGCAAGAAACAGACATGGAAGCCAAAAAAACTGCTTGCTTCAGGGCAAAGCTTGTTCTGCCAGCATTTTAAGGTCTAAGGAGTAGTGTTCGCTTTAAAGAAAAGCAAATATTCCGTCATTTTCTCCGAAAGTTGGAACAACCAGAGAAACTGTATCAAGGCAATGCCTTGAAGGTTTCTACTTACTTTTGGGGTCTATTGAGTAGTGTTTGCTTTACAAAAAAAAACAGATGACCTTTTCCAAAAACAATCAAACTTTTTTTAAAATTATTGCTCAAACGCTTTGTAAAATACAAAATGATTTGTTTCGCATGCAATAAAAAATTAAATTTACAAAAAAGCATGGCTCAATTTGGATCGATGTTTGTTACGGATTGAATCTCTGCTTACGCGTAAATAGTTTGAAATAAATCGACCGTTGATTGTCCCAAAGTAGCGAAAATGGCAATCTCTAAACCTCCAAAATGTTATGAAAAGTTATCACTGCTGAATTTAACGATAATTTGTCAAAATTGCTAGTTAAAAAGTCGAATTTTTTCTGGAGAAAAAAACCACCCGGAGAGCAACTGTCCCCGTCACTTTCTTTAAAAGTCGAAACAACAAAACTGCTGGTATATCAAAGAAAAGCCCTGAGTGTTCCAACTACCCCTCAACCGGGATCAAATATATTTTACATAAGATCATGAACCATAAACAAGACTGCTCGTATCAGGGCGAAGCCCTGAATGTTCCGACTGCCCATTAAGGTTTATGGAGCAGTAATATCATTATAAAATTAAAAGTAATTAAACAAAATGAAATTTTTTTTTCAAAAATTTGAATTTATTTTATAAAAATCATCACCCCACACGCCATAAAAAGTACAAAAGGATAGGTTTCGCTACTTATAACAAATCAATTATGGCAAATAAGCTTCGTTAAACGAATTTGGAACGATTTCTAAGACGGATTAACTCTCCGCTTACGCTTTAATAGCGCGAAATTTATCGCGCGTGAATTGTCCCAAATTGGCCAAAATGGCAATCTTTAAACCCCCATAACTTAACAAAATAACAAAAAATGATCACAGGTGAAATATCTTTTCAAATTTGAGCTGAGAACAACAATACCTTTCGAATGATATAAAAAAATTCGTCAAAAATGGCTAGTTAAAAAGTCGAAATTTGTCTGAAGAAAAAAAACCCACCCCGAGCACAAATATTCCGTTACTTTTGTATCGAAAGTCGGAACAATTATCAAATTTCAAGCGTAGAAAATTGAATCGTACTAAGTTATTGCGTTTAATTTGCTTGCCTGAGTTCAATTTGGAACATTTTTGTAGTGCGGGATGATTCACCACGCATAAACAATCTTCGTTACAATTTCAGTCTCATCAAAAAAGCTTCAAAACGCACATAAATAAGGCAATTTTCAAATTCTGAGGTAAAAACATTTCTTTACATAAGAACTCAGGAGGTCGACATTTTCAATGAAAAATTGTGTGAACAACTCATTTCGATTGCCAAAAATTGACGGAATAAAAAAGTAATTCAAACATAATTATGAATTTTGAAAACGCTTAACTTGAAAGCCTTAAATCCATTGAGCATTGAGAAAATTTATGGAATTTTTTTGATACTAGCACTACTGGCTTCAAAGAAATCAGCGAATCAGCCTTTAACGAAATCAAAAATTAGGTCAAAAGTTTACACTGACAAAAAAAAACTGAAATTTGACACACTTACCCAGAATTTTGATGTATTTGGCAGAATTTTTTGGCAATACATTGACAATTTTTATCAAAGTTACTCGTAACATCGATAATTTTTAATAAAATTAATCGGCAATATTGAATTTTCGCTTGTAAGTTAATTTGCAATTTAAAAATGGACTCTGAATTACAGCAAAAAAAAATATTAAATTTTATGGAGGATAAACAGGAGGAACAATTGGATGATGAAAGACCTCTGAGAGAATAGACGACTGAGAGACATCTGCTATAATTCTGTGTACAATAATGGTAATAAAGGTAGCAGAAAGAAATATAATTTTTGGTTAATATCTGAACACAAGCAAGTTGTATTCGCCTGCCAGCTCTGATCCAGCTAACTGACCGCGTCGTATTCTCTGTTGTCTGGAAGATGAAACAAAATAAAAAACGCTAATAACAAAATAATTTACCATGCACTTGGACACAATATCTGCTTGTTTGCTTTTAATGCGTGCATGTTTTCTACTGGACATAGACAATGGCGTTTAACTTGATGCAGAAAGATAAACATTATAAAGAGAAAATAGGATTTTTATCAATGTTTCTATGTGTTTTTTTTGTTGAAATTGGATTTTTTTTGTTAAGTTGGATTATTGTTGATTTTTATAGACTGAATAACGCCATAAATGCAAAAAGCAGATGCAGAATTTAGAAGATAAAAAATCTGTCTCAGATTTTGAAAGAAACAAGTAACTAACTGAGGATCTGCAATCATTCAAATGCGAAAAACGGTGATTTAAATAGAGCATTGAACATCTTTAAAATCTCAAATCAGTTTTTTTTTCAATAAAAATGGATGAATAATTAATGAATTTGCCTTGCAGTTGTTGTAAGCGTTCTTGGAGTTTAGAAAACACTCATCAATAGTAAAAGCAAACCGTTTGAACAGTTTTGGAACAGAAAAAAAGGAGGGATATAAAGCTGCTTAAATTTTGCTGGATAAAATCAGATTCGTTCAATTAAATCTAAAAACAATCAGTTATTTTGGCACACAAAACTGTACCGCTCTAGACAAGATAAAAAAAATGGAAATCATTCATATTGACAAAGCAATTTTTTTTTGCTTCAAAGCGAAAACTAGTTCACCATTTTTAATGCTTTCGGAACCCACAGCAAGAAACGTTATTCAATGGAGTAAAGTTAAAAATGGCCGGCCGGAATAGCAATTCAAATCCAGAATAATTTTTTTTTTCATTTAGTTTGATATTTCCACTTAAAGTTGCCATAAATCTGCTTACAAGTTAACGTTTTTTTTCAAACACGTGAATAGAACAAAATTCGATGAAGTAACACTATGAATGATCCCATATGGTAAAAATTTTTGTACAATGAAAGCTTCGTTTTGCAAAAGCAGTCTTATAAAACACTATTATAAACAATACAGCATTTTGAACATTGTGACGAAAACAATTAGCAAAATATTTGATACACATTAAGTGGTTTGTTTGAATGTTTTAGCTGGAATAGCCGATTCATTCATTATTTGGGATTTGCTCCGTTGGTTTTTGGTTTCAACCTCCAGTTACGATGTAGATGCAAACAAAACAACCATCAATTTATTGTGCTACGTCTACAAAAAACTGAAGCGAGGAAGTCTGAGCTATTTACTGAAATTGAATCATTCATTTTATTCAGAAAATCTATTTTAATACACGGACAGCTGGTTCCTGTCTAAGTAGCACAAAAAGTTCCAACCACAGTAAAAAAAAAATTATATCATATTGTGTGTTTCTGCAACCCGGTGGTGAGAGAGAGAGAGAGAGAGAGAGAGAGAGATAAAGTTTGGCCTGCAATAATTTTGGGTGACGTCAATAAATTACATGTAATCGAAAAAAAAAAGTTTTTTCTCGAAGAACTCAAAACAGTTCGAAAAACAAATATAAATACATTTTTGAAAATTTTGTTGTTATTTTTTTAATACTCCTAAGACACTATAAAGACCCTATTTTGAACAATTTGAGGAAAATTTTTGAAAAAAAAGAGGAAAAAAAGCCGCTTTTGGGCAATATTTGGAAAATTTTAACCAAAAAGATATCATTTTTGGCGCGCTCCCCTTCAAAACGCTCCCCTTCAAAGGGTTGGATCTCATGAAAAAAACCAAAGGGGGGACGCTTTGGTTGGTGAGGGGGTCGAATCCCTGAGAGAGAGGGGCGTTCGAGTATTAATTTTTTGAACAAGCCGCTAAAAAGCTTCGCAAAGTAAATTCAATGGAGTTAACGAACTGCTTAGATCAAATTAAAAAAAAACCTCAATAAGCCTATTGTAGATAAGACTTCCTCGCTCGCACTATTGGCTAAAAATTTACGCTAAAACTCAAAAATAAAACCAATTTTTCTGGACACTGAGAAATGTTTTTGAAAATTCTTTATATTTGTTCGCGTTTTGACTAAAAATGCTATAGTATGAAAAATTATTCAACCCATTCTGATGATGGATGCCATTCAATTAGCTGTTTTAATTTTTGAAATTAAGGAATTGATTTTTCAAAAACTTTCGTTTTTAAGATATCAGCGAAGCCCAAAAAATTTTTGAACTCCTTTTCCTTATTGATACTCTCATTTTATTTGTTTGTCCAACTAGTGTTGATTTGCGTTTTTGGCAATAAAAACTGCCAAAAAAGTCTGGTCGGCAAATTGAAGAAAGAGTTTCTTCAATTTTATTTATGTGAATTTCGAAGACTTGCTTTATTTTTTTAAGACATTATCAAATTTTTCTAGGAAAATCAACAATTGGATTTAGATTAAAAAAACTCAGAAAAAACCAAACATGTTTCGTCAAGATTCATCATTGCGAGACCAAATATGCAATGTTTGGCACTCCAAATACCAATTTAAAAAAATTTTGAAATAAGAAATAGAAAATCTTTATTCTTTATCAAATGGTACTAAGAAAAATTATCTGAAACACAGAGGTGAAGCGTCACATAGCACGCAAAAGCAAGAAAACAATTTCAATAAAAAACGGGAAGATAAGCTCGATTAATAAATTTTTTGCTTTCAATGATGTTGAATTCCTTGATATTATGAATATCTTATCTGTGCAATGTGGCTTTACTGACTTCCATGATTAGTAATTAATCTAGCACAGAAGCCGAAAGAAGCTTTGCTTCAGTTGCCATACGACGGAGGCGAAGTTTGAAAGCTAGCGAATAGAAAACTAAAAGGAAAAACTAAATGGAATATGAAAGTTACGATTTTTTTTTCGGAAAAATGACAGTTTCATTTTTCTAAAAATAGTAACTACATCCAGCAACATTAAGCAAGTTTCCAGCGTTTACTGAGATGCTACTTATCGGCAATTCGCGGTTACTTGCCAATTATGCTGAAAGCAAAAAAAGCATTAAATTTTTGTAATGGAAAAGTTTGAGCGACTAAGTTTGACCTTCAGTTTTTTTACCACAAGCAGTCTGATTTATGTAGAACAAAAAAAATCGTTTGATTACTTCCAAATGATACAAAATAAGTTGTCTAAGCCGACAACTCTTAAACCCCAACTAACAAGGCCGAGAAAACTTCTAGACAAAAAAAATATGAGAATAAAATATTCCAGTCAGGTTGAGTATGTTTACAAGCGAACAGAATTAAATAACAACAATTTTATCAACATGAAAATCAACTGAAACACAAAAGCCGACAAAGCCTAAGAAAGCCTAAGAAAGCCTTTGAACCGTAAAGCCTCGAACTTGTTACGGTTCAATAAAAAAGGTACTTTTAGGTTTGTAAGAAATTATGTTTATGAAAAAAGTACATTTCCGATTCAAATAACAGGCAGAAAAAATGCACACTAATCTTTCGTTTACTCTATATGAATCTTTCACGTGATACATGCAGATTTGTTTTTAAATACGATGTAAGAGGTTGAGTGATTCATATTGTAGCAGATTTTTCAATTTTTGTGATTCGGACTGCAAAAAAATTTCAAAACAGTGTAAAAATTTTGTATCTCGAACTTTCGATTTCAGAGGAACTTCTAGCGCTAGTCTAGCGTAAAAATTTCGAATGCTTTATCAAGGCGAAGGACACAAAAACAATGGGTGTTTTTTTACGAGTTTCAAACAAATGTCTTTCTTATTTGTTTTTTAAATTCTATGAGATTTATACAACTAACACTTTTTGATGAAACTAACCCAAATTGAATTAATAGATTTTTTTAGTTAGCTGAGAATTCTTAGATTTTGAGTGCTTTTTTGGGCTTCTGGAAGGCTCATTTTTCATGAGAATAGTTCAACTTCAAATAAATCAGCAATCAAGCCCAAAAATTGAAACTTGAACGTGATATTTTTCCGGTTTTATTCTGATTATTTTATTCAAGGATAAGTTGCCTTGTTCAACAGCATTCAATTATTGTAGCCAGAAATGGCAATGGGTCGATATTTTGCTGCCCAGGCAGGGCGGCCCGCGATTGAATTTCTTGGCCCGTTAGCAGTCCATTGCAAAGAATTTCTTGGCTCGTTGCACCCAGGATGCTTATACACTGCTAAAAACATAGTTCAGAAGGAAAATAAATAAATAAAAATGAAAAAATTCAAAAAATTCATGTACTTACTATAGACCAGAAGATAAAGCTTCGGCCTATTGCTGCCCGTTGACTTTTTTTGAGACTGCGGCCCAGGCCCCACCCATTGCCATTTCTGATTGATTATAGCATTGTTGCCAACAATTTATATTTTCAGAATTTTCGGAAAGACAAATCGAATAAATAACAAGGTCAACAGCCAGTTGGAGAAAAAAACAATAAACGCAAAGACACAGAAAAATGGACTTGTTTTTTCGAAAAAAAAAATTCAAATTTTAAAGATATGGCTTTTAAGCTCCAAAAAATTTAACAGCAATTTGAGATAGTTATTTTTTTGATGAACTTGGGTCAAATGACAGGAACAGGATCAAAACGTAAAGTTGACTTTTTGGTGGAACAACTGAAAATTAAAAACAAATTCTAAACTAAAAGTTGTTCACTTTTTTGTGACTGACAGTTAGAAAAATGCAATGAACGTAAGGAAACAGAGAATGATTTTTTTGAAAAATAGTTCGAATTTCGAATTTCAAAGAAAAAAATTATGCCCTTAAAACTATTCGAAATAATAGAACAATTCATGACAGGCACTTTTTTGATAACACATTATAACAAAATTTGCAAACACTGGAGATCAATTAGTAATTCTTTTCACTTGGAGATCTAAAAACCAATTTCCACTTTGGAAACTAAAAAAGAATCACGTTTTTCGTCACCTTTTCACGTTTGCTATTCTATAGAGGAGTTTGTCTTTGTTTGAACAAAAGAATTGAACAGTATTTAGTCTCTTAGCTTTTTTCCTTCCACCTGCGACCTTTTATTAGTGAAAAATTTGTTTATTTGGTTCGACTGTTAAAAAACTTGATCCGACTTGGAAACGTGGTCCGACTTGATGTATGAAGTATTGAGGTTATAGAAAGCATATTTACGTCTTCATTTTTGACCCAGTAAAAGAACTCGTTCAAACATAAAAAATGAAGCTCATGCGAGGTGGGGGAAAAGAAAAGAGCGCGACTCCTAATAATCAACCCTCAATCCTCACTCAAACAATAGATCAAAGACCACAGAAGAGCTTAAATCTAAACTCTCCATGCTAACTATTTGACTCCATAAAAGTACACCGCTTTCAATGTGCGAATAAAAAAAACCTGCTCTTGTGTACAAACAAAAAAGAATTAAAAAATGAAACTCCGACAAAACAAGCAGACAAAATTTAGTTCAATTTTCCGTCGATTTTTTGAATTCATACTACAAAAAAATAAGGTCCAACTGGTATTTGAACTCCTGAACATTAACTGCAACAGCAGCCGCGTTTTTTTAGGCCTGGAACTTATTCAGAGTTAATCAGGAAGCTTCAAGATTGAAGGTTCAAGTTCCTGATCCCAATAAAGTTTCTTGATCCCGATTACAAGACACTTGCTGATTACAAGACACTTGCTCTCGCAAGTAGTGTATATACACATTACCGGCAGAATTAAATGATCTTTTTTCTTTCGGCTCTTCTTTAGGTCTTCAAAACGTTACCATAGATGTCCGTCATTGATAGCGTCATATGAAGTCGAGTGATAGATAATTCTTGCAGATTTTTCAACGTTCAAGATTACTGCGATGAGACTTCAGAAGTCAGCTAATTTCGATTTTCTATTGCAGATCACCTCCAGGCGCTGGTCCAGCATGAAAATGTCGAACGCATTTTCGTGTTTTTTTTTATTTCGAGTTGCAAACAAACATGTTATCTTATCTCTTTGAATTCCATGAACCTTATGATTGAAACATTTTCACAAAACCAATACAAATTGAAACAACTGGATCATTATAAAAATTTTTTTACTTAGCTGGTAATTCTAACACTTAAGTCATTTTTGAAACTCCAGCGTTCTTTTTTGGTGCCTGTTGAATTTTTGTTATTCGTGAGTAATTTTATTTTCTTTAGCAAATGAAAACCTGACTTTAATTTTACAAGAAATCAAAAATCATATTTGAGTGTGAACAGTCTTCTGACTTTTTCTTATTAAAAGAAAATTTAAAAAAAACAATACACTTATATATATGATAAATTACTTCGCTCATTAACTCCTAATGATTGTAGCATTGTTACAAATTGTTGATGTATGCAAAAATTTCAGAAAAACAGATAAAAAAGAAAATCAAAAAATGTATTGATAGGATGTCATTTTTACATAAGACTTGTACATTTAATAATTTACAATATTTTTACACACTAATGGTGGGTTTCATTCAACTTCTGTACAGATGAAGTAACTATTTACAATCAATTTTAAAGGCGAATACTAATGCTGATGCTATATTACGCAGCTGAATTGTAAGCACGGATAAATTTAACGACCCATTTAATTTCTATATTTCTTACATCAATTATTCAACTTAAATTCGATAAGTCTTTCAAGGCTCTATCTCACAATTCGCACTTCTTCCAACTTAAACTTCTGAGTTTTCATTCTGTCTAATTGCAATTTCTTCGTCATTTTTTTCCGGTTGTTCTTTTTAGTTCAGATTTGCTCACGTCGTTGCAATGAAGTCGGTTCTGGAGTGGTGTCTATTCATTGGAGCTGTTTTCATTATTGGCTGCTCCACTGTCCTGTGTTGACTGTAGTCCTGCAGCTATAGCCAGAGCCTGTTTCACCTGGTCCCCATCCAGTCTAGAGACAGAGTGAGCTGGCATCACAGTACCACACATGGGACAACCACCTTCACTTTCCAGAAAACTACAAAAAGAAACATAATAACTTGTCAAGACTTTCAGCAGAAGCGATAGAAATATAACAAGGATAACCTCCGGTTGCAGTGCAAATAGCACAGAAAGTTCCGACCACCATAATAAACTCCCACCACAACAAAAAAAAATCAGAAGTAAAGACAAAATTATTAGAAGGAAACTGTTTTCCACAATTAGTGGTACAGCTATTCTTTATTTTCGCCGAGGATGACTGAATAATGTGAACAAAAAACGAAGAACAGAAGTGATCATTGATAAAAAAAAACACAATGTTGAAATTATAGACGCACTGTTAGACTCTCATCAAAATTCGTCTAATCTAAATTAATCTGAACCTGTTTTTCTCGACATAGAGAAATTTTTTTTCAAATTTTCCCTTTTAGATCCCGGATCACAACCAAAGAGCTTTAATATGATAACATTTGACTCCCTAGAGGCAGTCAAAATTGGCTGAACACAACCGACGCGAAACCGAGATTGTCGGAACAATAATTATTTTCAGAAAACTTGAAAATTTCGCCCAAAAGTTTTGTATTACTGTGATTAAGGAGTTTTAGCTGCAAACAAAAGTGATTTTTCTGACAAATAAATAAATTTTGTGCCCTGAATTTGAAAAGCACTAAGAATGAAAGATTTCATAAATTATAAATTTTTCGGGAAACCCAAACTGCTTTTTTTAACTACTCACGCCTGGAACTCTGTGAATATAGCCGGGAAGCCACACTTTTCCACAGGACACACGGTCCAGTTGTCCTTCACCAAGTGACGGCCCTGAAATAACAGTAAGTTTTCCTATTAACTGAGCAGAACTTGCAGCCTGTTAACAAACAGGTAGATTTTTTCTAATTATATTCTGCTCTGTGCTCTTGCGTAATGATATTACATCTTAGACCAGAGCGAAAAAAAGCAGGCGAAGAAATGGTTTTCGGTTTTCTAATTAAGAAGAATCCCGTTATGAGTAGTGAGATATAATTGTGAAACAGTTGTGTGAAATGAATAGAAAATAGACTGACAGTGGCAATGCAGTAGGGCACGTTGTTCTTGCACTCTGAGCAGCTCAGCTGGTAGTCTGGCAGTTCGAAGTTGCAGTAGGGACAGGCAGAAGTGCCAGCGTCTATCTCGCTCTTGTCCTGCTTCCTGCAACACCACATCGATACCACCACTTCACAATTAAAACAAGTCAAAACAAAATATAGCCAACAAACATTTACATTTGGCAAAACTGTTGGAAAAGTTAACAAATTTGAGGAAACTGGGAAAAACCGGCTGACTATTCGCTTTAAGAATTTGCTTCAACTTTTCATAGATTAAGTTTTCATAAATTTTCATATATCATCACTGAAAAGCTTTAAAAAGTGCTTTTAACTGTTTTAATTATAATTTGCATCTCACTGACCGTACAATGTTCTCTATCTTGGACTTGTACTTGGGGTCTATGTTCTGTCTGTACTCCTGACGCATGAGCATGGAGGCATAGTCGAATGCAGATCCACGCATGCCTGATCTGTGACACTCCACCACTGTCGAAGTCAGAATCTGGATCACATCTACAATAAAACAGCAAAATTTTACTAACATAGCCAATCGATGACTGGAAAAAAATAATGAACGTATGTAAACATTAAAAAAACACTGAATTTCTTGAAAACAACTCAACTTTCGAATAATAGATGCCTTTCAACTTTCGAAAGATAGATGCCCTTTAAGCTCTTTGAATTTTTAGAACAATTTATGACTAGCGCTTTTTTGATAACATGAACCCAACAAGAGAAAACTGGATTATTATGTTAAGTTTTTATTCCGCTGGAAATCTAAAAATTAAATTCCACTTTCGAAACTAGAAATCGTTGAGTACTATTTATGTCACTTTCAGCAGATGATTCTCAATGGAACTCAAAAAATGCATATGTTTCTAAGTGCATTCATAAATGCATTAGTATGTAAGAATGCGCATCTGTAGTTATTAGAGACTTTTACGACATTTCCTGAAAAAAAACTAGCAAGACCTATATAGGAGTCTTCGCTACGTTCATTACTCTTAACAAGAGTATTCGGTTGCTGTGCAAGAAATTGAAAAAAATTCGACCTTAGTTATCTTGAATTTCAAAAACTATGAAATAAAAATTCGGCTACGTCTCGGATTCGATCTGCGACCTAGAGATCATGAGTTTCACGCACTAACCACTCCGTGTTAGGTTAGAAAAAAGAAGGTTCGTACTAATAAATACACTAACGCTCGCAAGCTTGTTAGTGTAAAGAACGAGTTACAAACAGCTTAACTTAAGCATAGAAAATATTCCGAGACTTGAAAAATCTTCATCAAAACAAAGTGCGACTCATCTTCACACTCCTAGCTGTAAATTTGTCCAAAACGCAAGACCATCAATTCAGTTTTTCTCGACATCGGCTAAAACTTATCATAATTTCAAAAAAATTGATCGAATCACGGCTATAAAGACTGACTTGAATATTAACATGGTATATCACTCAGATCCAGTTGAAAATTATTTGAGGTACTTGAATATCTGATATAGCGCGAATTTCTACTTTCAGTTGTCGGAACAATTATGTAACCCAATTTTTCTACCAGAGAACAATTGAAATGTTACAATTTTCATTCCCAGATTACGCTTGAAATAATAACCAAACAACTATTCTCAGCTAAAAACAAACAGAACATAGCTAACAGACAGTTGAAAAAGATTCAACGAATGCAAGTACAAGAAAAAAAATACTTACTTATATTTTTGAAAACATCTCAATTTCGAAATTCAAAGAAAAAATGGCCTTGAAGCTCTAGGCTTTAAGCACAATCAATAGGACTTTTTTCGCTATGCAAACTGAAACTATAAGTAGATCATGTTTTTCGTGACCTCCTTTACACTTTTGCCGTTCGATATTTGAGTTTGCGTTCTTTTTGACAAAGGAAAAGAACTGAACTCAAAAATAAATCAAAAGTCAAACCACGAAAAAGCAAATTCCAGCCTGAACGAATTTTAAGAGTTTTAATGAAAAACAAAAGCATCATAACTTATAGACAGAGGCGAAGCTCAGCTTCGCAATCACCAGCGATAAAACGACAAAAAGCAGCTCTAAGAAATGAAATAAGAAAAATAAAGGTGAAATAGGCGTGAAAATTAAAACTTTTTAATGATTATACTGTTGTGTGAAACAAATGGCTTTTTCAGCTCATTTGATTAATTAAAAATGCACTAACTGTGTTACCTTATTACTAATCGAATGCTATCCCAAGCACATGCTATCAAACTGATAATGCAACCAGCTTAAAACATGCCACCAAAAGTAGCACTAACATTTGCGACTTAGGTTGCCAAAAAGAATAGTCGCACTATTAAACTACGCTGGCAAGTGTAAACATAGCCAACTGGAAAAAATTAATGAACGCAAAGAAACTGCAAAAAAAACTTGTTGTTGAAAATTAGATGGCCTTAAAGCTCTTTGAATTTGTAGAACAATGTATGATGAACACTTTTTTGTTAAAATTAACCCAATTTGAGAAAACTGGATCAACAAGTTAAACTTTTACTTTGCTGGGGAATCTGATAATTAATTTCCATTTTCAAAATTAGAAGTCGATCACGTTTTTCGTGACCATTACAATTTTGCTGCGTGGAGTTTGCCTTCCTTTTAAAAATGGAAATGCAATGAAGTTAAAAGGAAATCACAAATCAAACCGCGAAAAATCAAAATTGAGCGTGAACAAATTTTAAGACTTTTTCCTGAAAAAAAATCTGCAAGACATATATAAGAGTCTTTACTACGTTCATTACTCTTAATAAGAGTCTGAACTACTTTCATCGAATCCTAAAAAAGTCAAGACTTGCACAATCCTAAGCTATTTCTAGTTTCGATTTCTTTTAAATTCATTTCAATTAATACAAGTCCGCATTATTAACCCAAATGTTGCCAGAAAAATATGCATTAGTATAGATTGGGTAGGTTTCAGATGCAATTCGGGAGTTGATAGCTAGAAAGGGCAACGCAACAGCTTCTTACGAGATGGAAACTTGGAGATGTTGTTTGCCACTCGAACCAACAGATTGGCCGCCTTCAAGTGGTCGCCCTTCTTCACGTGCACCTGAAAACAAAACAAAAATCTTAATTTTTTTAAACCTTTTCTGAAAAATTATGAGATGAAAACAAAGTGATGCACATTCTTTATCCAATTATTATCCCCAATCCACATTTTTTTAATGCAGGATATACCCTAGTTTTTATCAGACTTGTTATGATTCATTGGGATTTAAAACTACTGATCGACCTGGAAAAAGACCAGCATGAGAGTTGCTCAACGGAAATTATGGAGCAGAAGATTAAAACCGTGTTGAAAATTCCAATTGCTAAAATCCAGCAGAGCATGTCCGAAACTTTTCGCTTTCGAGCTAAGATTGTCATTGAACAATTACAACAGTTCAGATCATGAATGACTCACTCTGACTAGGAGGTAGCTGTGAAGGAGCATCAAGTTGGTGGCCATCTCCTGAGGAATCTTGATGCTGTTGTCCTTCAGGTCCGCGAACATACCAAACAACACATCGTGTGCGATCCTGTAGTTGCCTGCAAACAAACAACAACAAAACACATACAACATCATTCACATCTTGTTGATTATTTTGTTGACTATCCTTGTGTAGCGCCTTTTTTCGCCTCCGGCCCAGCTCCCACCATTCAAACTTGGGCCTTTTTTTCCATGGGGGAGAGAGATGTCATCCCTTTTGCCCCACCCGGTCCCACCTTCAGAAAGAGGTGCGGGGGGCTGTGTGACCGAAGCAGGATTCTAACCCACAACCTTGTATTAAAGGACGCGCGTCTTCCCCACTCGGCCCCAATTGTTTTCTTAACGAACACTTTTTCAACATCAATTTTTACAACCAACTTCATAAAATTTTATACACTTTTCATATATCGTCCGAAAGTAATAAAGCATCTAATTTTAGAAGTTTTTGGTTTGACGACCGCGTGCTATTTTTAGTCAACTAAGACCTTTTCTGGCGGCTGATTACCAGTCCTTTCAAGGTTAATCAGCAAAAAATGCCTTAAAAGGCAATCAATGCACCCCAACGTCAAACTTCAAATCCACTCGAGTACTTGGTATTCAGCGCATATGGTCCCTTCGGTGTAAACTTCACAGAATCTTCACCAATAAATAATATCAATGGACTAAATTTATGATGGTAACTTCTCAGAACGGTAAATATCATTTATGTAATTATGACTGAGACTTTTACTTTCCAACTAAAACAGATAAAGTGGGAGTCCTTAACTGTCAGCCTTGGTTTTCAGTTCCCACCTTATCTAGCATCTCAAAATATATCAAAACAGATGCAATATTCTCTGTCAATCAGCTGGTAGCAACACAGTCAGCCACATAGACAAATCAGTTATGACAACAACACTCTGAAGTTCAACGAGCAAAATACCATTTAGCATCTGCTAATTTAGAAAAACAGTAACTCAATTACAGAAAGTTATCAAAAAAAAACTATTGAGATAATCAAAATGCAGAAACGATTAATTTTGAAATTATCTTTGGTCTTTTTCCTCCTTTTAACGGTAAGTAAAACAAATGACACTTCAATGCCATTTAACAGTTGATGAAACAGTTGATTTTGATCGAATAGTTATTTTGAAAACGAAACACGGAATTTGGAACAGAACACTCCGAACAAACATGATTGAACTTTAGGTGCAACAGCAGACGATAGGGATCCCAATCACGCGACTCCTCAAAAAGAGAAGCACTTTGGCAGACTTTCTAGGCAAGTTCACGGATCTTGTTAAGTGTAGGCGCTTCATAGCTTTTCAACCCCCCTCTCTCCTCTTCTTCGTTCTTTAATATTCCAGCTCCAAAACTTTCAAATTTCCAAAACTTTCAAAT
This sequence comes from Symsagittifera roscoffensis, assembly GCF_963678635.1. Taxonomy (NCBI): domain Eukaryota; kingdom Metazoa; phylum Xenacoelomorpha; order Acoela; family Convolutidae; genus Symsagittifera; species Symsagittifera roscoffensis. The sequence continues at coordinate 4,043,277 of NC_087066.1, forward strand.
TAAGATTTTTCAACCCCTCTGCTCACTACTTTTCTTCTCCGCGTAATTGGACCCTTAATTAACCGCTGCATTAACAGTATCATCGCTGCATTATCATACAATCTTTGAAAGTGGATATACAAGGCTGCGGGGACCAATAAAAAAACATGGCCTGAAAACAATCGAAACAGAGCCAAAAAACTCAGGGACATTGAAAAAACGGATTTATTTTTTTCCCCACTTTCAAGCCTACTAGAACAAACTAAATCTCCTTATAGCTTTTTGAATTACAAAAACTTTCCATTCTGGACACTAGGTCGATGGGTACTTTTTTTCCTGGCTGGGAATTCTTCAAAAAAATTGTTTTGAAACTTAAGGTCAAATGCTTTATTTCGCGCCAATTTATGTTTAAATAATAGTGTTTAAATGACAGATTTGTTCAAAGCTAAAAAAAATTAGATCACAATTTAAACATGTACAAATTAAAACTTGAAAACTCAGAAAATGGGCGAAACTTGACTTATTTTGAAAAGACGAAATTTCAAAAATAGAAGTCGTTCACCCTTTTCCTCGCCGTTTCCGCTTTCTTAATTGGAGAGAATAATTGCTTTCTTTGAGCAAATGAAATCAAACCGCGAATGATCAAATTTGACCTGAACTTGATCGAGATGAAAAAAAAACAAGTACGTTCATCGACGGTTTATTAATAAGTAGTCATTTAGTGAGAAATCTCTTTTTTCGATCAAAACTTTTTTTATACAATCGTCGAAAAAAATTTCGGATAGATTATAGACAACCTCGATCGCAAACAAGAACTGCTGACGTTCCACTACTTAAAAAAACTGAGTGAGTGAATAAGTACAAACTAACCGAAAATGTGCAGAGTATGTTAGCCAGCCGAAAAGTTGCTATTATATTACAACTGCGTAATTTCGGCTGGCTTATCTGTCACCATATTTGATTGCTGTTTAAAATAGCTCTAACAAGACAAGCAAGTCAATTATCTAAGAAAAAGTTTGAAATCCCAAACAAATTTCTGTTACGATGAATTTTGATATATTTTTGCATTTTTCAAAAACCAGCCAAACCAAACGCTAATCACTAGCACCAAGACAAGATGTTTATACCTATGTTCAGTAGCCACTCTTTGAGATTAAAAGTGGGGGTAAACAAAAACTAGAAAACGGCCAAAAAACATCCTACAAATTGTTGTGGTGATGGGCTTTAAAATTTTTTGAAACGGATGTAAAGTTACAAACACTTAACTAGAGCACTGTTGAAAAACTATTAATGAATTAAAAGAAAATAAACAAAACAATTTTTTTGAACAAAGTTCATTTTTTTCAACACGACAATATTACCTGCAGCACTTTCAAATCTTACTTAGTAAGTAAGTAAGTAAGTAAGTAAGTAAGTAAGTAAGTAAGTAAGTAAGTAAGTAAGTAACAAAAGTCTGTTACATTGATTTTTTCGCAAAACTATCCATATGCATGGTCTGCAGCCATTTGTCGCTTTCGAGGAGTTTTTGCACCACGCTAATTTTTTACTCTGTTCGGAAATCTTAAAAAAATCTATTTTGAAATAGAAAATCGATCTCTTTTTTTTGCGCCATCTGCACTTTTGCCATTTGATATTTTAGTTTGCTTTTTTTTGGCAAATGATCTTGAAGTGGGATTGAAAAAAAATCAGAAGTCAAAATGACGTGACTTGATTTTGTGTCTTCAGTTCGTTCTTTTGAACGTCAAAATTTGTTACTGTAACTTAGAAAAGAGTCAAACTTGGATCAATAGTCAAACGATTAAAAACTGAACTAGAAAAAACAGACTTAAAAAAACAGCACGAGTTAAAAGTGCGAAAAATCAATTGGACTTTGATGACTTAATAGCACAACGGTAAAATTTTGCTCCCTATCCCGTTTTTTTTAAACTACTGCATCTATTTGTAAACAATTTTAGAAAACCAGTGAAAAAAAACATGTATATTTATCCAAAGCTTAGAAACGTCACTTTACATCACTCAATTGCCATTAAAAAAAATTAGGTAGTTTCGGAAAAATTTAAATTGATCCCAATAATTTTTTTGAACCATTTTAATTTAAATTTTGAATTCTACGTATTAAATGGACGATACTGCTGTACACCTACGGAATGGTTGTTTTAAAGGAAACTACAAACACAATTTGAATCACAACATCAGATGCTATTGGAAAGATGTGACATGCAGACGACGCCGGGTGAAAGAATCTGATTCAAAGCCTGAACCAGAGTTCCCTTCTGATCAGAAACCGATGTTTGTACGGGACTACAACAGGCCAGGAGTAGTGTGGAAGATTAACCCAAACCTGTTCTTAGCTTCTATTCAGCCATAATATCCAAATCAGTGTAACAACTATCTTATTTTGATATGATGCATTTTACAGAGGCTCTTTTCCAATTTCACCTTCCGACTCCCTTCGTAAAACTTTTATATTAAATGACCTAAAATTGATGATACGCCAATTTCGAAGCGAAAGAAGTTGTTCAAACGTTTTTTGTTCACACGTTATTTTATAACATCAATATTCATAAAATCATTTCAGAAAACCAAGGGGGAATGGAAAAGAGCCTTTTCAGCTAACCCCAATCAAGATCTGTTCCAGCTATTCTGCGACTGTATATTAATATTTTTCCTCTTCTAGGTAATAAAAATGAAATTGTAGCTTTTGGAGATTTTGAACTCTATTTCGACGTCAAAATTAATTCAGCTTATGAACATTAAAAATCTTTCATTATGAACCCCTTTTTTCAACGCTTTTTTCGCGCCAGCTTCATTTACACAGCGGCGAAGCAGCGCTTCGCAAACACTAGCTCGAATTTACAAAAATTCTGCTAAGAACTGGTTTCGAATCTGCAACTTCGACACCTGGAGTCTCACGCCCTGCCCTCTTGCCACGAACGCTAAACAATTGGCAAACGAAGGAGCTCTATGAGCCAATAAATTACCAATGCGATGCAACTAATAAAAATAGACACAATTTTGCAAGTAAAATATAAACTTATAATATAACAAACCGAGCAAAGCTGCGCCTTGCAAACACAAGCGAAGAATTGCAAAAAAAACTTTAGAAAATTTTTGTTGAGATAAGGGGTATAACGTTGTCATATCTGCTCCAAGACCGTTTTTAATCATATATTTCACTGATACAGAAATGCAAAATTTTCAAAATTTCGAAAAAAAGGACTTTACGCTAAACCCTAGAGTTTTTCTACATGAATAAGGGTTTAACCGCTTAATTTAAGGAGAAAACTACAATCTCTCTTTCCATTGGAGTCTTTATCTCAGATTGGCAGTGTAGTTTTCGAAGAAAAAATTAACAAGTTTTCAACTATCGATCGAAAACTCAAAAAATTGACTTCCTAAATCTATAAAGTTTTCTCTACTAAAACAATGGAAGAGCCTTTGCTTTCTTCGACCTGATTTTTAGAAGTTAACAAACCATATTAGGGAGGGAAAATCTAAGCACAATGATAGTTTCAATGACGTATCAACCTCAGAATCAGAAGTTAATTTAAAAAAAAACAATAACTTTCCAAAAAACGGGCAAAAATTCAAAGATTGGACATTTTCTAAGGCCATATTTTTTTAAATCAAAATTCAGGGCATAGTTGCTTACGCAAGTAAGATTTGCGTAAATAATTTTTTGCTCTCGGATAAGCCGATTTGGCAGGGTTGTTTTTGAGAAAAATCAAAAAGTTTTAAAATTAATCAATATGTCATAGAATGGGCTTGTTCGAGGCTATATCTTTTTTCTACTGATTTTAGAAAATAACTACTTGAGAAAGGGAGCTCCTTATAAAATGTAAATGTGATTGAAACCTTCATCTCAGATTTGTACATTCAAAATTGAACAGAATTCAAAATAAATAAGCCAAAAGTCTCCCTACTGAAACTTTCGAAGGCCGTAGAACGTAGTGAAACATGCAGGCACATAAAAGAGCAGCCTGTTATTTGATTGGTACCATTTTTTGTTTTGAAACCCGCTACAGTAGTTTTGAGAAAAAGTGAAATTTCTGCGAAAAGAGAAAAAAATTCCGAAACGTCGCAAAAAAAACGAACAACAAAGCCCATACATTTACATAATACATGGTTTTTTTTTCAAACAGGACCTAATAGTAGACAAAAATAAGGCAGCAACATATGCCATTAAATTGTTACTGCCTCAAAAAGCTTAAATATGACTAAATTGAAATATAGCAAAAGTGCCACCAAACGAGCACTTTCATTTACAACTTAGGTTTTAAAAAAATTTTCTCTTAATAAAGCACTACGCTTTGCTAATCAAAAAAGTGTCCACTGTGTTAACTCGTTACAAATCAAATGTCGAAAAACATAATATTATAATGGCAATGCAGCCTTCACATTCAAAAATACCACCTTAACTAGCACTTTCAAATAGGTCGAAAGTAACACTATTATATGCGACTTAAATTGGGGAAAAAAATTTCAGAGTTTTGTCACACTACACTTTGCTCTTCTAAAAAAGTTTGCTGTGAATAAATTTACAAACAGAGGCGAAATTGCACTTCGCATACACAAGCAAAAATATGACCGATAACGCTACCGGGAAAAACTGAATGAGTGACGCACGCCAATTATGAGTCAACAGAATAGCTAAGTGACGCAAGCCAATAATGACGCACTAGCAGTACCAGTCAATATGAAAAAAAAAGAATATTACCAACTAATATGCCTCAATTTATAGAGCGGACTCAATTTAACTAGTATACGAAAAATTTCATTAACACATCCGACCCTGCCCAGGTTCCAACCCTCTTATTTTTTTGCGAGTTTCCTTCCCTACTTCTACGCTACAGATCCATGATAAATTGATGCTAAAGTGCAATTTGTAATATAATAGTCTGTGTTAATATCCATGGCATTGGCTATACTTAATAGCTGGTTATGGATCAAAACGAACACTTTTAAAATGAACACTAATATTTGCGACTTGGATTGGGAAAAAAGAAATCATACAATCACACAAGCTTTGCTTGTGTAATAAACCGTAAAAACATCAACACAGGGAAAAGAGCGTTGTTATCGGTCAACTGTGATAGAAAAAGTATCAAGAGACAAAAAAGTAAAACCTAGAAAACCGAAAAAAAAACTTAGTCATTCAAAAAACCAAGCCAATAGAAGATTAGATAAGTGTAAAGAACAAGAAAACCGAAAAAAAATTGATTTTTGATCATGTTTAAATTTTTGAAAATAATATAAAAGCTCTTCGATATTCAAGAACTGTTGATTTCCACTTTTTTCTTTAAATCAGTCAAATTTTCAAAACCTTTTCAAAATCCACTTTCGAAACTAGAAATCTATCATGTTTTTTTTCAAGCTATTCCCACTTTCCCAATTGGAGAGCGCAACTTAATTAGTTTTAAGCGGATAAGTTTGAGCTGAACTCGAAAAGTGCATACAAAACTTGGATTACTTCTAGTGTCGTAACTCAATTGCTACAAAAATTGAACACTAGCAGCTTATGCAAGAAAGATCCCAACAACACGTTATTTTGATTGAGCCCAAATCTCAAAATTGGCAGGGTAGCTTCTTGAGAAATTGAAAACATTAAAATGGGTCGAAAATTCCCGCACTGAAACATTCGAATGCCGTAAGCGTTGAGTGAAAATAGACTAGCGGAATACGCATTCACGAGGGAGAGTCGCCAATCTTTCCATTGATACAATTTTTTTGAAAAGTAATTCAGAGATAAATCACAAATTTGCGAAAAGTGCCAAAACTTTCCATAAAGCGTTTCAAATAATAATTAAAAAACCAAATCCCAAACGTTTTCATAATACATGTTTTTATCAAAAACAACTAGCCATCAATAAACCAAAAACAAAAAATAATGTACGCAGCGAAAGTAAACCAGATGGAAAAATGCAGAAGTGTCACCACATCGGACTTACCACTATTTTCTCAGAAAAATATAGACCTTCTAGAAACGATCATACATAATATGTTATGTATTTTGGACCTGATTTTAACTTTTTGAAAAAATTCTATAGAATAAAATAATGCCTAAATGAAAAAAGATAACTCTGCACTTCCCCAATCGCATCTGAAAACACACAAATTTCGAGCTATATGATCTCTAAAAAACATTGACTTCGAAAAAAATATAGACCAAATAATTATTTTTATAGCCCCGTCTATAAATATATACCAAGTGGTCAACATGCATCAAATGAAACGTTTGATTTGCGACTTAGATTAGAAACAAGTGGATACCGTAATATGAGACTAAGCTCCTCTTGTGTAAAAAAAAACATTAAAAAAGGCATCTACAAACAACTTAAGCTTCCCACTTCGGGCCGCGTTATCGATAAGCAACAAGCGGCCATAGACATCGACCACAGAAGCATAACTACTTTCCTTAACTCTTACTCATATTCTCAAACATACTTCAGCTTAACTAATGCGCTATAAGCAAGCAAATTATAGCTCATGCTTACCAATTCGCCAAGTGGAAACTAAACTTTACGAAACTTAACACAATAATGAACGAGCTAAAAAGGAAAAAGGACTCTTATCATAATACAAACTCCGCTTTCTAAAAAAGAGCCACCTGATTACTGAAAATAACATACGAAACTATCGGGTGACTGACTCATCGAGGAAACGATAGTATCCACCCCGCCAGCCCATATCTTTGTCGGAGATAACTACGGATAACTGGATCACAATCTATCTGGCTTACCGCTGTTCTGTTCCTCCCGAGCGATGATGGTGGCTGTCTTGGCTGCCTCCCTGTACTGTCCCAGTGCCATGTAGAGGCGGAACAGATACTTGGCATCTTTGGGCTCATTGTCGAACTCCCCCATCAGGAAGTCCATCAACTGGTGCGTCAACACTTCATCATCTGCCTCACCCACCTAGTACAAATACAATCATACGGTTAAGTTTTATCCCGCATCTAAGTTTAGCGGAAGAAATCGATTAAAGTGGATTTCAGTAGACTAAAATTTTGTCAATGCAATATACTCTCAAGTCCTTGGACAACGAACTAAATTTTAAATGGATTTTTATAATCCATTAATTTCTCAAAAAACTTTTACATTTTTTTGTTCTTTTAATGAGACAGATAACGATCTCTTAACGTAATGAATTATTATAAACAAAACTGCAGTGCGAGATGAAGCTTTAGTTCGGGGAAGATTTTATGAAATTTGAACCAAGTAAACAAACAACTACTAAAAAATAACGCCTTTATTCAATTTGAAATATAACTTACTAGGCGGATCCACTACCTTGACGCGGAGTCAAAATATAGAAGGACAGTTACCTCATAATGTTAACATTCGATCATAAAAAAGGAAACACGGTGTTGGAACACATCTTGATAAGAAAATGTTTTGCCGTAATTAGGAGAGTTTGAGCTGCAGATTCTCATGAGTCAGATATTTCAGAATAATTAGTACCCACTCAATAGTTAAATTGAGCATGTCAGCTGCTTTGAGCAGTTCAGCTGAAATTGAGAAGCGGTTCAATAGATTTTATTAAACCCCGATAAAAAAAGTCTTCATTCCGATTTGATAACGCTTGCTAATCGCAGAGAAAACATTGTTAACTCACGGCCTTGATGGCTATCTCAATGGGGTTTATGTTGGGGTCGTTCTCAGTGGCGGGGGTGATGGGACAGCGGAGGAGGTGTTTGACTGCCCTGGGGTACTGCTTGCTTTTGTAGAAGAACTTCCCAGCTAAGAAGGGGTCCTTCTCCTCTGTCTCGAAATAGACAGCCACACTCTTGTAGTCCTCCTCAGAGACATCATCGCCTGAAACACAGTAAATTCTAAAAAATATATATTTTGGTTTTTGACCTTATCAGTTAAATTCTGATTCAGTTGTCGTTTTGTTTCAGCAGAAAAATTATGTTGGAAGATATTTCGCTCGGGAAAATTCCATTCGATAAATGTTTGAGCTTTCAGAGTTCCAACCTTAATTTCCATGCTAATAGCGATCCGCTCCCCTTCCTTGCATTGATGCAAGTATAAAATACGAAACCCTAGATCAGCTATAACAGTTACCAGCAGGAATTTTTCAGAGTTCAATCTTTACTACACCTCGCTAGAAGAGGGAGCAAATCCATTGTAAAAAAAAACATTTCCAAGCAACCCATAACATGCCATGAAAAGATGAAAGTATGAAAAAAAAAGAAGAAAGTCAATTGGCTGAGATGCGCAGCTAGTAGTAGTAGTGCCTACCCAATATACTGGCGTATGTCTTCATGTGGTGGTGTGTGGATGCCAGCTGGAAGGCCTCGTCATGACACTTGGACATCACCAGGAACTGGATCGCACTCTCCATGTCATTCAGACGCACGAAGAACCTACACCACACAAAGAACTCCATTTCATTTCAGATGGCTATACATAAGTGTGTTTCTGCACAATAATTTAAGCATATTCCGCGCAGATAATTCGGAATTGATTTTCGATCAGCTCTTGTAAACAATTACAAAAAACGTTCCCACGTTCCCCCATATGGTATAATGCTCAAGGCTCGAAAACATATGAATGATCAGCTATCTCACTTGGCCACTAGCTTTGCCCCCTCTATGGACCCTGTCTCCCTCACTATGCGCACTGCCTCCTCCGGATTCTGCAGATGGTCCACCAGAATACTAAACACACACAAACTACTCGATTGACAATATCTGCCAACCATTTATCCTTCTTCAAATCTAGAATAATCTGGAAGGTTGTGAAAACAAGCGGCTGTGTTTAGAAAGTACTAAAGATGCTAACAATCAGGCGAAGTTTAAAATGCTAAAGAAAACTTGATGGAAGCACTTTTCCGAACTAAAGCAAAAAGCTCTATCGTAAATTGAAAAAAATCTTAGTAAGCTTCTTGAAGTATAGTGACGTAGAGTGAAGCAGTGATTACTGACCGTATGACGTTGTCGAAGTCCTTGGCAGAGGAGTATGCCTGGATGGCCTCTCTGAATTTGCCCTCTGCCTCTCTCGCCTTCGCATACTGCAGGTGCAGTTTAGGAGATGTTATATGTGGCAACAGCTCTCCCACTTTACCCCTGGTCACGAAACATTACACCATAATAACTTTTCTTTCTGCAATGCATTTAAAAAACAACTGGTTCAATCATTAGTTGATCCTTTTTTTTGGTGAGCAGGAATTCAACTAACCAATTCTTGCACTTGATGTAGACTGTGGCCGCTTTCTCATAGAAGCCTGCCTTCTCATACAACTGCGCACTCTCTATGTATTGCTGAAACAACAAATCAATCAACTCACAAGCATGCTATCTCCCTTTTTCATAGTCTTTGCACCAAAAAAGCATATGTTGATTCATTACAATGGATAATTGCGACGAAAGGAACTGATAAGGCCAGTTCGGCTTCAAGATGACCCAAAAAGTTTTTTTTATTCGAAAGTCACATGATTTGAAGTAGAGGCAAGCCTACATTTTTCGTCGTGTTTCTTTTCTTGTTGAAGTAGGGATTGATGAAAAAAAATTACTCGAAAAAAAACATTGTTTTCTCAACTCTTATCCTGTTTTCTCAACGAAATGCAGTAACTCTATAAAAAGAATTCAAAGAAAGCCAAACCGTAATAAACAAAGACCTATATCAAGAGTAAAAATCATCAAGGTCTATATAAGAGTAAACATAGCCAACAGACAGTTGGAAAAGAGTTAATGAACGCAATTAAACAGAAAAAACATACCAACTGTAAATAGATGACCTTTAAGCTTTTTGAATTTCTGCAAAAATTTATGATTGACACTTTTTTGATGAAAATAAACCAATTGGAGAAAACCAATTTGAGAATTCAATAGGCAAAAACTTCATTCCGCTGTGAAAACAGAAAATTAAATGCCTTTCGAAATTAGAAATCGGTCACATTTTTCGTGACCTTTACTCTTTTGCTGTTCGATAGTGGAGTTTGCCTTCCTTAAAAGAAATGAACTGAACTTAGGAAGAGTTTGTTTTTGCTCTTTCACACATGTTCTTTCACGAGAAGGCATCAATCAAAAAAGAAATCATTTACTAGTTTCGCGCACTTTTCCGGGCTCTTTCACAATTTTCTGGCACCTTTCCCCCTCAGAAAGAGCAAAAACATACTCTTCAACAGTTAGAACATAATGAAGATGGCCTCGAGCAAAAGAGCCGCACTCGGGCACTTCGTGCCCTCAGGCAGGGCTCTTTTTCCCTCGGGCATCTTTCAATTATGTTCTAATTACTACGAAGAAATCAAAAGTCAAACCTCGAAAAAGTAAATCTGAGTCTGAACAAATTCTAAGGCTTTTCCTGAAAAAAAAAACCAAAAAAAAAAATCATCGCAGCCTGCATAACAACCGGAGCTATTTTCATTGACTCTTAATTTCTACGTTCATCATTCTTAACAATTAAAACTGCAATGACTGTAGTGCATAACTCTATCTTTCACAACTCACCTTCATTTGTTCCAGTATGGCGGCACACTCCTTCTTGAGCACTCTACTGGGGTGGGTGTGTGCTATGCCTATGCCCCTTCTGATGTCCCCCAGTCGGATGGCAGTCCTCGCCACTCCAGCCGCACAGCCTATCTGATGCTCACTCTCCGCCTACACACACAACACAACAGAACTGAACCGGTTAATAACTGTTTATCCAGATGTAAGCAAGGAAGCAACCCTGAAACAAACGTATGAGCAGGGTAGTAGTTTAAAAGAAAAAGCACAAAGTCCACCCCTCAGAAAATGCCCACACCATCGGGGTACAATTTTATGAAACTTTTTGTGAAGGCGCTTTCAGAGCTAAATGTAACTAATTTCGATGGGAGAGCGCGTGCGTGCCAGGCACCAAAAAGATTCCAACACGGCTTTTTTGCACTTTTTTTCCGACATTTCGCAGCAGTTTCGGCAAAGTAGGATCCTGTTTGGAAAAAGCAAGGATGATAAATTCAATTTACCTAAATAACGGTGATAACGACCTAAAAAACAGCTGGTTTATTAGCTCGCCGGCAAAACATTCCTAGATGCGCTCCAGTTAAATCGACAAAAGAAGCATTAAACAGCTTGTAAACATGTCGAACATTAAATCATTAACTTAATTTAAGCCATGAGTGCAGCTGGTACAATTAAATTCCTACGTATTTAAAATCTTATTTAATTGTCAAGAGACAATCCAACGTTATCAGTAAGCTTCCATATATCAACAACGATGTGTCTTCATGTAAAAAAAAAACGTAATAATTCATGATGATATTCAAATGACATACTTGTCCAATGAGACTGCCCTGTGTGTTTGTGTCGTCTACATTCAGTCCCTGTTCGAAGTGCTGCAGTGCATTCAAGTAGTCTCCCTGGAACTCCAGCTGGTTCGCATACTCCCTAGAGATGAACGGTAGATCCTCTGGACTCAAGTTCTGGGCCAGAGTCATCGCTGTTTCCCAATGCAACAGGTCACGACGCATCTACACAAAACATTTCTTCTTCATGTAGCTTATGAAACAAACAGGATAAGTAATCTCGTTTTCGATAAAGTCAATAACTCTACATAATACCAAAAGCATAATAACCACTACATAATTATAGGTAATACAAGCTCTGCATGAGTAATTATTTTAAAAGCAAAAATCCGGAAAACTCGGATCTTCAAGATCATCAGATCGTGTAATCGATCCAATGTCATGACAATGATAGTGTGTGAGGACGAGCTCTCACTTGACCTCTAGCTTCACGTCTACCACAGCCTGACCAATTACGGCTGCAATAGTGGTACCACGTAAAATTCCCAGACGCAAAAAAACTGCCTGGAGTCGCGAAAAAAGAGCTTCACTCAACAAAATAACTCAGTCTGGAATGTGGAGAAATAATAAACTGAACATGCTTATATAGACTGGATTGCCTTTTATAGATCCTTTGCGAATCGCAAGTTTATTTATTAAAATGGTATTGTGTGTTTTTTCACAGACTAACTTGATTAAGAACAACAAGATCTCAAACCAAAATACACATGGCTTCTAAGGGACTCCACTAAACTAAGTTTCATCTTTCCTGATTTCACTTACATCGAGTGCCGCTTTCGGGTTTGTGCTCGCGAGGAAGTGCTCCTGGGCTCTGTCGAACTCCCCCACGAATGCAGCTATGTGGCCACAAAGCAGACGCTTGTCCTCAATTGCCTAAACAGAAAACAACAATGGACAATTGACTCAATGATTCAGAACATACGGCCAAATATAGGCAAAATAAAAATCAGCAATAAAAAACATGGAACATTAGAACACAAAAAAATGCTCCGCCATGCTGATAAATTTTGTTCAAAAAAATCATTACGCCTATACAATTTCGTTAGAGCTTGCTACGCAATGCCTGGAACAAAATTATAGCTTGCTACACAGTACAGAGAAACAAAAACTTGAATAATCAAATTTTTCAGCCAAACAAATCCGGTCAAATGAACTCTAGTGACTTGATGACTCACCAGCAGGTCCTTGCAGTTCATCACCATGCCCACATCGCCCATCATCTGGTAGAACCTGATGGCATAATCCAGTCTCAGATGAGCCAGAGCAGCCTCAGCAAACCCCTTCAGTCTGGTGACCCCCTGGTGAGACATGGAGTCAGAGGAGGAGTTCAGTTTCTGGCAACCCAGAATTGAGAGGGCGTCTTGGATCTTGTTCATTTTCAGCATATTGTCCAGGTACTGAAACGAAAACAGCAACGTAGTCTTCTTTTTATTCTTCAGTTTACTACAAAAAATGACTCTTCAAAATTGTATTTGAAACTAAGCGCCCTCTACCATAATGTTTTTTTCTGATCGTCCACATCGACTATAAAATTAGCACCCCATTCAATCTATTCCATCCTAATAATTATTCATTGCTATCCTTAAAACCTTTTCAAAAATATTGGTCAGCAGAATAAAAAGAAACAGAGGGGGGGATACTGGGAGGTAAAATGTAGCCGTATAATACTAACAACATCATCCGCATTGACCCCTTCCTGGCTCGCGTCTCTGTTGGTGTTGCCTCCAGATGAAGGGTTGTTGTTGTTGGTGTGGGTGGAGAGGGTGATGGTGATCATTTTGCCCCCTGGAGACTGACAGAACACTTGTCCATTGTGCAGCATCACTGGTCTGTGTCCGTGGTACAGAGGAGTAGCTCCACCCACCTTCTTGCAACTGGAGTCTGAAAGGAAACAGACACGTTTTTAATGTCTACCGCGGTAAAAAAAAACATGTTGAGGTCAATATTTTGAAGTAACTTTCAAGGAATACGCTTAATTCAATCGAGCATGTAAATCTGGTATCTATAAGTGTTTAACATACCATAGATGCTGTCGCGCACATAGACAAATGTGTGGAGATTCTTGTCGTCGTACGTCGCAAAAATATGCTGAAACAATTGAGATGTTTAATAATCGAAATATCTCAGCAGTGGCGTGCGCAGTAACTTTTCTAGGGTGGGGGAGGGGGCGGTTTTTCTTTAAAAAAAATGAAAATTTTGTCAACTTTTCTTTTTAAGTTGACCAATTTGATTTTCTGAACTATCCGAAAATACTATACGGACCGTACCCTATTTTTAACAAAAATTATATGTGCCGCAGCCAATCTACAACAAAAACAGGCTAAAAATGACAGGCACTTTTAAACACTCCTTCTTCAATAATAGCTATATTAGGGCCGAAGCCGCCTTTAAAAATTTTTGATGTTGGCCAGCCAAAAAGGATCTCGTTAAATTATACCAAAGGGGACCACACCATACGCCATCGGCACGCTACTGATTCTCAACAAAACTCAAATATTGCCCACAAAATCTTTGGGTTTGAAATAAAATCAACAAAATTTTAGAGAATGAGTTCCAGCAATTCACGCACCAATAAAAATATTTCAAAATGCAGCTTCAATGGCTAAAAATTTCGAAAAGGAAAAAAGTGAAGACGAAAATATTCGAATAAGTTTTTAAGAAAGTGACAATATTGTCAAGAGCCCTGTAAGGTAAAAACTTGACAGACTTATCTATGCCTTCAATTGCTCACCTTATCCGGCTCATAGTTCTCCCACAAAACCCCTTCCACCTTATTGGGCAACTCCTCCACAGCCACCAGTGAGTCATCGATGGGACAGTAGACGAATGCCTGGTGAATGTCATCCACAGCCAGCAGACGGGTGCCAGTGATCTCTGGGAATATGCGGGTGACTGGCTTGGCGTGTTGGAAGTGAGTGATGGGACACCAGTCTTCGAGGGAGAAGTAGTTGATTGATCCCTTCTGCAAACACAATACATACATACTAGTACGCTTCCCAATTCTATCAAAATCAATTTTGTTTCATTGTTTTTTTTTCGTTTACACGTTTCAGAAAGTATTCAATTTGATAAAGCCGAGTGGGGGCGCGCCCTCTCCTTAAAATTAGAACATATGTGTGACAAAGTTTCCTTAAGAAAAGTTTGAGGGCTGATCAATCGAAAAGGATATTTTGCTTTTGTGTGGCGAGGGTGCCGGAAAATTGAGGAGGGACCATTTGCTTCTCTTCCCTTTAAAACCTTTTTTTTGCAGATACAAAGCTGATTTTAATTATCCGGACAAAATGAACAAAACTTGAAGTAAAAGCACGTTTTCGCAAATTTGGTTGACTTTAGACGAAATGATGAAGACATAACTTGCTGAAAGTTTTAGCAAAAATAATATGGCGAAATTTCATTGGCAAAATTTTGGCCCAAAATTTCTTCTCAAACAGATCATTTTTGCCTTTTTAGTCAACCAAAAAATACGCCAGATCAATTGCTGTCAAAATTATATCAAAGTTGGCCTCTTATGTAACTCCCAGCAAAGGCTAAGAAGAGTAATATTCTAGATTTTGAAGAAAAAATTTAATAGCAAAAAAGGTTCAATTTTCCGAACATAGCCAACTGAAAGTTGGGAAAAAGTAATGAAAGCAAGGCAAGCGAAAAAAAACTGACTTGTTTTTCGAAAAACATTCAACTTTTAAATTTCGAAGAAAAAAATAGATGGCCTTAAAGATCTTTGAATTTGTAAAGCAATTTATAATATACACTTTTTTTGTTAAATTAACCCAATTTGAGAAAACTGGATCAATAGGTAAACCTTTTATTTCGCTGGGAAATCTGATAATGAATTACTATTTTCGAAATTAGAGATCGATCACGTTTTTCGTAATCTTTACACTTTTGCTTTTCGATAATGGAGTTTACCTTCCTTTTAACAATGGAAATGCACTGAATGTAAAAAGAAATCACAAGTAAAACCGGGAAAAACCCAAATTGAGGCTAAAAAAGAAAAACAAAAAATCACCAAGAGCTATATAAGAGTACTCACTACGTTCATTACTCTTAAAAACATTTTTAAAACGTTTTGATTTAAATTTTAGAGAGTATACCTTTCAAAAAAACATTGTTGGGCTACATAAGAGGCATTCCTTGCTATAATTTTGGCAGCAATTGATCCGGTAGTTTTGCGTAACTTTTGATTGACTAAAAAAGCCAAAAATGATCGTTTTTGGGGTAAAATTTTGGGCCCGAATTTCATTAAAAAAACGCATCATATTATTTCCTCTGAAATTCTCAACAAGTTTTGTCTTCATCTTTATTCGTCTGAAGTTAACCAAGATTGAGAAAAATGCGTTTTTAATTTCAAATTTTGTTCGCTTCATCCGGATAATATAAATTAGCACTGTACAAATGGGAGATGTCAAAAACTAGTTCGTTTTAGAAAAATTTTGTAACCAGAATAGAAGCGGTCGCTTATTCCCGTTGGCAGCCATAAGAACATAAAAAAGCCCAAAGACAGTTGGAAAAGAGTCAATGAACGCAAGAAAACATAAAAAAACCTGACAAAAATATATGACCCTAAAGCTCTTTGAATTTCAAAAACAATTTATCACTGGCACTTTTTTTGATAACATTAACCCAATTTGAGATAATTGGATTATTAGGTAATGTTTTTTATTTCCATGGGAAATCTGAAAATTAAATTTCACTTTCGAAGCTGGAAGACTATCACAATTTTCGTGACCTTTACACGTTTGCTGTTCCATAGTGGAGTTAGCCTTTCTTTTACCAAAGGAAATGAATTGAATCTAAAACGAAATTAAAAGTCAAACCTCGAAAAATCAAATTCGAGCGTGAACAAATGTTGATACTGTTCCTGAAGAAAACGAAAAAAAAACATCAGAACTTATATACGAGTCTGCACTACGTTAATCGACTCTTAACAATTTAACAAAAATCTTCGATGACAATCAGAGAATCAGAGATCATAATCATTTGTCTCTTCACATATGATCAAAATGAAAAGATCTCCTCTCATTTAAGCAAACTGGTCCATATTTGGGGTTACATACATTGGTGGCGTAAATGAAGAAGTGTGGGGTGAGTGCGATGGCCGTGATCACTCCCTCCGTCTGCGCATTCTCAGGGAACAGTTTACTGCTACTCTCGTCATCTTCCAGACTACTCATGCCCACCTAGATGAGAAGAAGACAAGGTTTATTTACAGCTAGCCAAGTAGTGAGCACCACAGAACTTTTTTTCACACATGAAAACCCAAATAAACCACTTGGTTAAGCATACGTGCTGCTACACAATGAAATTATCATAATAAGTTGAAAATCAACAATTACACCGGCATGCAAATAACTTCATAAAAAAGGATTCAACCAATGCTACACTGAAATATAAAAATCAGTTCGGAATAAACCAATGGATCTATCAATGGGTTTTTTTTATGTATGTCTATGAAAAAGTTCAAATTTAAATTTTCGTTTAGATTTAGTTTCTAAGCTTCACGTTTAAGCTTCTCCATTTTTTACATCTATGGTTTGCTATAAATTTCTGTCCCCAATTTGTTTTATTTGTTTTGTGCGTTCGTTTGTTTTTTAACATGTGCTTTGTTAAAGCAATACGTCTTACCAATTTATCATGTCTGAATATGTTTTATCGCAGGTGTTTTTAAGTTCATTTGTTGAAATTTTTTTTAAATCTCTATTAATAAGTTCTCCGAGCTTAACCTCTTCCCCAGAAACAATAAGTTCTGTTTTTATTAGCATCCGTTTGTTTTCATTAAAACAAATAGGTATTTTATCTAGTATTTCTAGCAATAACTTTGTTAGGTCCGTCATTGAATTTTCCGCACATTTGATACTTTGTATCAGCGGCCCATTGCTCTGAATTCATTTTCTTTTTAATTTATTTTTTACAAGTAAGTAGATATAGGAACAAATAGAAAGGAAAAAAGGGTTCCAAAAAAACGTTGAATTGAGCATTAAGACAACTTTGAATTGAAGTTTTATACACCGCTTACAGTCTCTTAAAATTTTTTAATGAGGTTTGATGCCTTTTTGGAAACCCATAAAATTCAATTGTTTCCAAAAAAAGATAGAAACAGAACCGATAGAACCTCTAATAAAATATAGAAGAAATTTTTTTTAAAATCAACTTGTCACATATCAATCCGATAAAACTGATAACTGCATCTGTCGCAGATATATTTTTCTGAAATTCAAAAATTAGACGTTGAACTACGAACTTGGTTTAAGATATTCCATAAACTGTTTTAATAGCAAGCGTTCGAAAACTTTTGACAGCGTGTTTGTTATACAAATTGGCAAGAAGTGTGATGAAACCTGCATTTTACTATTTTTGAAAACAGTTATATTTGTTTCAAGGAAAAATGAGAAATATTTTTGCATTACACTTTTATTTATTGCGAATTGTAAAAGCGATCCAATAGCAAGTTTGCCTGGTTGGAGGCAGAAAACTTGTAACTCCTTAGGCTCTGGCATTTTATTTAACGGTAATTTAACTATTTTTTATATTTCTTTTTTTTTGTGAAACGAAACTAAACATTGCAGTCATACTTTCTTTCCGGTTTTTGTGGAATACAATCATCACTGCAAAGAAACATGAATTGTATGGTTTGCTATTACTGCAACATCGTTTGTTTGTTTCAATATTTTCCAAGTCTAAGTTGAACTTACTCCGAGTGAAATAATGGAAATCACTTGTCTCTAGTTGAATGAAATCAATTTATCATAAGAAAGCATTAAGTGGTCTGTGTTGAAAAGTAATTAACCAGAACTAGAATAAAATTACCTGGTCGTTTGAAACTAAGGAATGGTCGATAAATGATATAATATTATCCGTTACACGCGATGCTTTTGAGGTATTTGGTATAGTTAAATCATAATTTGCAGCAAAGTTATTTAGTTTTGATGAATCGCCTGCTTTTAAAAGATCTATTGTGTAGTCTCTAAAAATAACTATTCCCTTTTTTAAAGCAACGCCTGATAAATTTCACGACAAAAATCATCAAAAATCTTGAGAAACAATTTTTCTTGAGCAGTACAAATTATCGATCAGTGATTTTTCCCCTAAAAGATGATTCACTATCAAATCAAGTCGACATTCATGAGATTTTTAACCCTCTGCATTTTGAATGGTAAGGAAAGCCAAACTGCAACACCTCCCATATTTTAAACCTGTCCATTCTGGGCTTAGAAGGTGAAATTAAATAGTCATTGGGCTTAAGAAAGAATTTACCACAGCTTCATTCTTACTTTCTGATAATTCTCTATTGAAGTACCACTTCTTGTTTAAGATAATTGATTGCAGTTTGATATAGCTTTGCAAATAGGCTAAAATGACGTGAATAGGAAGTTTTCTACCGAGATACTGAGGAATTAAAAATATCTTTTCATTTTTGGGTCCATAATTCAGCCCTCTCGAAATCATAGTAAATTATTCTGGGTAGCGGATATCGCTGTAAGATTTATTGCAGTAATACGCCAACGCAACGCAGTAATACGCCAAAACCCTTTCATTCGCCATCACAGAGGCGAAGCAGAGCATCGCACCAATTGCAAAACCAGATTATTAAAATTGTTAGTAGAAACAGAAGGTAACTATTTAAAAAATCTAGTTGAAACTGAATTCATTCAGTACGATATCAAACAGCTTAAAACTGTAAAAGGACCAAAACAATGTTGAGCAATTCATCAAAAAAAATTGATAAAACCAAGCTAGCAGGTTGCTGTAAAAAAGCACAAAACGTTCGGAACATATGATTTAACACAGAGGCAAAAAATTAACATGAGCCTCCAGTTAGCAAAAACTCGGCTACGTCTAGGATTCGAATCTGCGATTTCCTGCAAGCAAGAGATTTTGAGTCTCCCCTTAGGCACTCAAGCTTAACAACCGACAAACACTAGTGACGAATAAAGCAGCTACATATGCTAACGAATTGTCAATTCGATTCAGCACCAAATACAAATAGACTAAATTTTGCAATTACTAATTTGGAAAATAACAAACTGAAGGCATGCACACTAACTTTGCATGTAACAAATTGCGAAGCATAAAGCTACATTATGTATAAGTCAGTCATTTCAAAAAACTGCGAGATATATTGAGTTAGAAAATATCTGAAATCGAGTTTTATGATTGTTATGTTGCTTGAAAAAAATTGCTTTTTTCGGTCATTTGATGACTTAAAAAGCATCAACTGTGTTAATTTAGCACTATTCGAATTTCAAAGC
Organism: Symsagittifera roscoffensis; assembly: GCF_963678635.1. Classification (NCBI taxonomy): domain Eukaryota; kingdom Metazoa; phylum Xenacoelomorpha; order Acoela; family Convolutidae; genus Symsagittifera; species Symsagittifera roscoffensis. Next base: position 4,062,791 of record NC_087066.1, read on the forward strand.
ACATGCTATCAAAGTACCGCACCAAAATTTGCGACTTAGGTTGGAAAAAAAGAAGGTTCGTACTAATACACTAGCTTCGCACGTGTAAAAAAAAAACGAAAACTTTTTTTTCAAACTAGTGTCGTTTTTTGAATGTGATGCGTTAAAAGGATCCTAACGAAAAGCAAAAATTTCACGGCAAGTTCGTCCTTCACAGTAAAAATGGAAAGACGGACAACAGGTTTTCTTGATGTGATGAAAAGACAAAAAAAACACAAACATTTATTTGAACTTCTGAAATTTTTTTGTTCTTGTTCCCAAAATGCACTACAAAAACTTTGAAAATTGAAGATACGGAAGATACTCGTTTTGCTCGCTCGAAAATTGACTACAAATTAAAAATTTTAACGACTGAAAGGGCTTGAAAATGATATATCTATTGACTGAATCTGATGATTATTTTTGATAAGACTTTGCATCTAAAACAAAATTTCTCTCCAATTTCAAGGGTCGGAACAAAAGAGAAACAATGGCTATATAAAAATCGGAAAACTAATCATTTCATGGATATACATGAATGCTTAACATTCACGATTTGCATATTTCAAACTTAGGCGTCAAAACTTCGACACATGAAATGAATAATAAGCATGAAAAGATATAGCCATTGGAATAGATTTGGTGGAAAACAAAAAAGGCCCAAAAGGAACAAAAAAACCATTGCGAACTATATAAGAGCTTCATCGACTCTTGAATAACTAGGCGTTTGAGCGCCGACAGTAATTGATATTTCCCAATAACCATCACTCAAATTCTTAAAGATATGAGAAAAAATTATTTACTGAAAAAGATCTAGTTTTCAATCATGTTTGCTGTCGCAAGTTTAAGTGGCTCCATTTCTCCTTCTCCCTCATTAAGTAAGCACTGTCATCATGCTGAAGACTACCTCTTGTTTTGATTAGCCCCACTAACGATTTCGATTTATGGAAGTTTACATGGGTTAAAAGTGAATACAAAATGGGTTTGTTCATGGATAGCTGTTGCATGATATGTATGAACAGGAGAATGAAAGGAAAGGGTTTAAATGGGGCAATACGCTAAATGCAGAACATCGAGATCGAATTTCCGATATATGACTCGCGATCGCAAACCAACCGTTTAGACAATGAAAAAACATCGCAGGTGTTTTCCATTGTATGCCAACGTGAATTTTCATACGCAAATTTTCTCTTCACATTTTTTTACCTTTTTTTTCTAAAACAACAGGAGTTCACTGACCATAAAAATTTGTATCTGACACGTAATGTGAAAAATATTCTGTTCCATATAAAACATTTTAAATCCATTTCCGAGAAGCCTGACACATAATTTCAATTTCCATCATGTGCAAGCTCATACAATGTTGCTGAAAAAAACACAGATTTTACAATTCCCTCAGAAACACTTGAAAAATGAATATTTTGAAAAATCTTAGTAAAAGATTATTAAAATTAACTGCTCCAATTGAGCTCCTACTGATCGCCTGCACTCGTTCATGCCACTCGTACCTATTACTTAAAAGTCAATACTCTTTCAGCTTTCACTTCTTCATGCTGTTTTCCCTGCATGATTTTCTACTTGTTCAAAAAAATGTCAAGTGCGCATTGAAAAACTGACAGCAAATTTCTCACATATGAACAACAGCCAAAAATAAAACAGCCAAAAATAACACTGTCTGAAAAACAGCCAAGTCTGAAAAAAACTATAGAAGTTTAGTTCAATCAAAAAAAGCCACGTTCGAAATAAAAAATTGAATCAAAAGCTAAAAAAATTGAGGCGCGGGAAAACGCATGCACAAAATCCACACGCATTCAGACATCTGCAAAACAAAACCATGAGCATACTGATTCTTCAAAATTAATCCCTTGTTTTCGCTACCTGCTAGTAATTTACTTAGATTCAACTTTTTAGATGCAATTATATCCCGAATTGACTTCGCCAATCTTCATCGATAAGACAAGACGTTTTTCGATTTCAAAAAAACATGGTACACTTGAGATTCTTCATCAAACGATTTATAATCTGTTTGGGGTTGGCGTTTCTGCTTTACAATTTAAAATTTCGCTCATTATATTTCTCAATTCAATCATTATTACAGACGGAAACAAACCTAGCTGAATCACAAACGCATTTGAACCCAATCGGAGAGAACTCGAAAGAACTAGTTACAAAATCAGAGTCACAACCAGAAGTTAACCAGTCCTGTGGATTTGGTAGAAGAGCGTTCATTGACCACAACGCTGCACTCGATATTCTGCGACGGACAGCGAAAGAGAAATGCACAGTAAGGAACGTAGCTTTAGTCAAAACCCACAAGGTAAGAACACACGTTAGAAAAACTCGTTCTAATTCAAAAAAAAAAACGTTCAGTTTCCATTATTGCCCCCTCCAAATGGAACAGATTTCAAAAAAAACGTTCAGTTTCCATTATGGCCCCCTTGAAATAGAACAGAATGTTCCGACCAGATTCATAAAAATACAAAAAGGAAAAATTAATGAATAAGACATAATCGAAATTAAGACTTAAAAAATGGATGACATAAGAGATTTTTTTAATCTTATTTTTTTATCCAAAAAAATTCTTTTTTCAAATAAAAGAAAACTTTTATAGCCAAGGAAGCGCTAAATGAAATTTCAAAAACTAGTTATCTTTTCAGTAAAATCAAGTTTTTTTTAGCCTAAATAAAAGTTAAATTTTTATATCAGGTTGGAAACTCGATCGCATTTCTTCGCTCAAAATTAGAGTAAATCTCAAAAACTTCCATCCAGCCTTTCTCGACACCGGGACAACTCTTTTTTTAAAAAATGTTTGATATTGTTCGAATAACGACTGAAATGGATTTAATTTGATAAATCACTCCACCCAATCCGATGATTACGGATCTGATGAAATATCTCGAACTAATCGGAGACACTCGTACGATTCTGATGCGTTCTCGCGCTAAAGTGAGCCAGCTATGTTTGCAAGAAACTCCGCAAGGCTTCAAAAAAGTCTTTCGCTCACCACCTTGAGCCATCTGATGTCGGATGCAAACAGTCAGCCAAAACAATTTGCCAATGTTTAAAAACCGTTGTTTTAATCCTCGTTTGATTAGTCTTATCAGCGCATAATCGAGGTTTCTGCTCATCGGTGACATTATTCCTACTTCAAATTGAGACAAATTAGTTTCCGAATTAAGTATTTCACTTTAGAAGCTGCCAAAAAACCGCTCATTATCTGATTGGCACTCTTATTAAAAAAGATAGTGGTTCTTCGGAACCAGTGTGACAGAAGGGTCCCATTTCACACACATTCTAAGCAAATACAGCGACTAAGTTCATCAATAGACGTCGATTGATCGTTTTCAGGACGTTTGCTGAGTTTTGATTAAAATGCCTCATTTGCGCTGACTTATTCGATGCATTCATTATATTACATAAATGAAGAGATTTTTTGAAAAAGTTGGGGCACTGTATTTACACTAGGGATCCTGTTAGTTGCTTGGGACCCGTTCTTGGCTTCATTGACACGTTCCGATATCGTTTTTGCCGTACCTCACTTGGTTTTTTATCACAATCATCTTGGCCAGTATTTCAGCAGGGCAAATCATTTTTAAGGCCGAAATATTCCAAGTTTAACAATAATGCTGGTGGCAAATTTTAATTTTCTCATCTCCCACCACGAAGTGTATTTTGGTTGTTAACTCCGTCTGAACGTGTTAATTTTGCGGCTAGATGGCGTTTGAATTAAAAATTGCTTTCCAAGTTTTCCATTTTCGTGGTTCATATTTTTTAAAACAACTTTTAAAAAAAATCAAACTCTCCTTTATTCCGTTTTAGAGACAAAACGTTTTCTTTTCATCGGTAAGCGTTATGATCGACAATACTCAAAGACATCAGGAGCTCCTTCAACTAAAAAGCTAATAAAAACTTTTAAAAAAATAATGATTTCAACTAATTTTTGAATTAAGTCAATTAGGTTCAGTACAAGATATTTTTGTCGTACACCTCATATGCATCCACTGGTGCACTGGTTCTTGGGGCTCCCACATAAACAAGACAATTCGGAAGCCGCTATCAATCCTGCACATGCTCGAACGATCGTCAGTCGATCTTATTGTCCCCCATCAAAAACTTACTCTCTTCAAATCAATGGTTCTGCCCATAACAACGTACACATATGCAATTGGTTTGCGAACAAGACAATTACCAAGGCGCTGGACTGCATACAATGCAAAGCAATGAACTGGATTACAAACTACATCGATCTTCATAACACCGAGCGCCTAGACCAGCTCAACCTGCTACCACTGTCCTTATATATCGAGATGAACGAATTGTTGGTCTTATCGAAGATTATATCATACCGGTACAAGCTCGATTGACAGAACTTTGTGTCCTATCTGCCAGAAGAGGCAAGATATTCGATATCCCCAGAGTACGTGAGGCAGAACGAGCTTTTGGCACAGAACATACTGCTTGGCAAACCTCGTCGACGACCACATCAGTTTCCTTTCACACGGTAGTCTCAAAAACAGCCTGGTCTCAAAACAGACACGTCTCGAAAACAAAACAAAACTATTACTTGGTCTTTTACCATTCCTAAGTCAAGTGGAAAAATTCCGACACCTGGGTAGTTTTATGACCCAGTAACAACTGCAGATATTGACTTTCTAAATTTCGTTCCATTCCACATTTAAGGGGAGAAATCCCTCATCTTTTGATGTAAAGCCTTTAAAAAAAAATAATGATCTAATTTTGGAAGTTTGCGGATCTTAACTTTTTTTAGTTTGATTTCTTATTTTTACAGCAAAGCATTGTACCGTCCGCACAAACATGAAAACTCAATTCTCAGACAGAGAAATTTTCATTTCTTGGCGTTGAATTGTAAGTGAAAGTATTGTGTTCCGTGCCCAATATTTTCTGGATGTGCAAAGATGTGTCTGGATGTGCAAAAAATGTCACCAGGAAACCTCAAGAATAGCATCTTCCGTTCCAACGGCTGGGTATCATTTGACAGTTTAAACCGGCGGGGCGATAAAAAGTTTCATTTCCCTCTTGTTTCGACCTCGAACACATCTTAGGAATGTGTTGTCTCGAAAAGTAGCTCTCTCTTTCTCCGAGGTAAAGAGCCAATTATTTTAGACCTTTCACACTGGCCTTTTTCTCCACGTCCACCACATTTCCAACTCAAAAAAACTTCAATTCGAAAAATCTAAAGCAAACACATTGAGAAAAATCTAAAACAAACGCATACGGCTAGAGAGCAAATAGAGCAAATAATTTGAGTTGAGCTGCAAACAAAATTGAAACTAACAGGAAAAATCGTATGCCTCTTTTCAATGAGCTGATTTTTGCTTTTCGATTTCATTTGTGTCTGAGTACTCTGAAAATAGGTCCTGAGAGTTTTGAAAGTGTAGATCTTTGTGATTTAAAGACAAAAACCCACATTTCTTGAAAAATTTTGAACATTTGAATAGTAACTTGATCACCAATATGCTGAGCACTAAATTCGTTTTGTTTTTGCCTTTATTGTATGAGAACGAATCATGTGGCATTTAGCCCTCAGAAAGACAACAAGGCTTTTTTTGCTTCCTCCCACCTGCGAATTTTTACTACTAAAATATTGTTCGGGTCATCGGATTGTTATGAAAACTGACGCAGGGAATTAATTACACCATGACAAACAGATTTGGTCGTCATACTTCAACTTGTAAAACCACTAGTTGAACCGTAAAATAATCAATGATCATGCGAGGCGGGGGTAAAAGGATAAAGAGCTCACAACAATTCGTATTTCAGTGTGCGAGTGACATGATGGCGACTATTTTGATGCGACATGCAGACACACACTCGTTGGAAATGCTTCTGCCCCAGAAAAGAGCCTCCGTTATTGGGTGAGATATCATGATCATTTAAAAAATCCCTCTTTCACAGAGATATTCCTTACTTATTGTTCCGGCCATTTGAAAAATGGGGAGGAACTTTATATTCGTCGGGTGTGATTTAAATTTTTGTCCCCGCATCGAGAATTTGAAATTTTTGGTTTTTTGTCTAATTTCGAGCGAGAAATGCGAGCGAGAAGGCTCATTTCACTTTTCAACCAAGAGAAGTTACCAAAAACAAACAACCTTTGGAATGGTAGGAAAGATGAATCACATTTTAAACTTTTCAGCCCTGATTCGAACGACATCAAAAATGTTTCGAATAATTGTCAGTTTCGAGAAAAATTGGTTTAAATTTTTTGAGTTTTAGTTCAATTTCGAGCAAGTAAAGCAAGCCGCGAGCAGACTTTTTTATAGAAGGATAGGCCATGAAATTTTTGTTTTACCTAGTGAAATAATTTTTAAAATATTTTTTCAGCGCGCTCTTAGGAATTAACAATCAAAAATATCTTAAAAAAACGAAAACACAAATTTTGGACTTTTATTTTTTTTGTTTTCTTGTCGTATTTTAAACAAAATTTAAGCCCAATTGGCATGTTTTACTGTGCTTATCGAATATACCTAAGTTCTAGGCTTTCGGGAAAAGTTTTGATGATCACACTACACACAAAAAAACGAGGAAAAAAACGTTAGTATTTTTTATAAGAAAATCGTCGAAACATCTGCGCTATTTGCAGAGCAATCTGCTATCCTTGTTTCTCTAGAACTTTATATGCTTAACCACTTCATTCGCTCTCTTATGAGTAGAAATTAGTAACTAGCTACCATTAGGGGAAGTAGGGTTGGTACAGAGTTCTCACTCCATTCTCAATTGTTTGCGAAGCTCGGCACAGATGCACCAAGTCAAAACACAACTTTCGAAATAAAGCAAACATAGCCAACAGACAGTTGGAAAAGAGTCAATGACCGCAAGTAAACAAAAAAAACACTTGGTTTTTGTTCGAAAAATTTCAACTTTCGAATTTCGAAGAAAAAATAGATGGCCACTGAACTTCTAGAACAATTCAAAATCGACATATAAAAAAAAAATAACCCAATTTGAGAAAAATGAATCACTAGATAAAATTTACATTTTGCTGAGAAATCTATTCGTTTTCGAAAATAAATGATCTTCAACTTAAAAGGAAATGAATTAAGAAATGACCAGAACTTGAAAAAATCAATAGCAAAAAAGTAAAACTTGGACCTGAACAAAAATTTCAGTTCTGAAAAAAAAACGAAAATAAAATACCATCACAACTTATATAGAGTCTAACTACGCTCATCGACTCTTGAACATTTTGCCTGAACTTAATTTCGAACACCAGCAGTAATATCCCGTCTCAAATAGTCTGAATGAGGATAGGGTTGGGAAGCTTTTAAAATGCCTAAACACGTGCATTTTCACTTGTTATGTTTAAAAAAAAGACTTAACCGTGAGCAATGTTTCAGCTACTTTTTCAAGAGAAATACGTTCACCGATGAGCTTCCTTCAAGACGTCGAGACAACAAATTTCAGGTGCGTTTCAGGTACAACTAAGATCACGTCTCAATTCAAAACAGTTTTTGATGCGAAAATGTTGCCTTTTTTTAATTATACTGCAATAATATGTTCTTAGTAACAAATTTGATACTTCGATCTCTAAAATATAGATGGGTTTCACCACAAAAAGTTCTTCCGGAACAGCTTCTGCGTTTTTTTCACCAGCGTTTGAGCTTTTCATGAATGGGCTTTTCATAAATTGTGATCTTTCATGGCTGTCTTTTCTAAGACGATAACTATTATACTTGCATCAAGTTCCAAACAAGCAAGAATCCCTTGCAGATGGTGGTATGGAAATAACAATAACTCCAGTTTCTTTTCACAGCTGATGACTCTGCACACCTTTTTCAACTACCCCTTCTGGGCTCTACTAATGCAACCGCCCACAGCCCTAGTTGGGATGATCAGACACCCATTCGACCAGTTCTCCTCCTTCTTCGACTTCTTCCACGTCGGCAGATCCCTTCAGACAGCCTTTCCCTTCTTAGACTCCCACTCCACTTTCGACTTCTTTCTCAACTACTCCACTCAGCTGCTGGATGGAAACTTGAGAAACAGGTGGCGAAATCTGGTTAGTCGTCATCATCATCATTCTTCATTTAGACACCTTTTCTTTTTCAGAGATGTTTGTAAAATATTGACTTACTTCTGATTAGTACTCGGGTACTATTTTTGTTAAACCGGGTAGGTTCGAAGCAGATCAGTTGATCTAGTTACCTATCCTTTCAAAGTTGCAAATCACTCACAGAAACACGAAGCTTAGAATGAGTTTCTTTGAAACCCCAACTTTTTGTAAATTATTTTTATGAATCAAAAGAAGACAAAACAACTCAAAAGTCTTCCCTCTGCCGAAGCGTTAGAAAACCATCAAATTGAGTCAACTAGTCTTTAGAGTCTTTTAAAATTTCGACTAATTAAAACTAACTTTGTTTCAGGAAATTTACAAAATCGGTCTCAGAGATGCCATTTTATTTGACTATGGTGCCTATTTCACCACCAACAGAACACAGTTAGCTCATGAAGTAGTGAACAATTTCTCAGTCATAATGCACCAGGAAAAGTTCGACGAAAGTTTAGTTCTTCTCAAAACTGTTCTCAACTGGGATTACAAAGATATTCTATACCTTCGCAGTAACAACAACCAGGCAAAATTAAAAACCGCAGACGAAAATAATAAAACGTCTTCTGAATACCAGCGACGATTGAAGCTGCATAAAAAACTTTCACCTCATGATTACATTTTACACGAATTGAGCTTAGAAAAATTCAATCATCAAATTTCTCTCATCGAAAACTTCGACAAACAGGTGCAAGAACTGAAGAACGTGAACAATCAGATCGGAAAATGGTGCACTGAGAAACTTAAACAGCATCCAATATTTTACGATGGACAATTTCCAAAATTGGTTCGTTTCAAAAAGGCAGTTCAACTCGGTCAACATTTACCTGCAAATGTCAATTTTACCACTGAATTCTCACATGAACTTATATCAATTAACGAAGAAGATTGTTTCAAAATGCAGCTTTCTATGTTAGATTTTGTGGAATATCATCAAAAGAAATATCATAGAGAAATTTGAATGCCGATTCTTCAATCAATCTGTACACGCTCAAAGCAGGCGAAGTGCTAATTCAATCATTTATTTGGTTTTCGAAAGAAAGGTTTAATCAACTCGATGTGAACTCTTTTTTAAATCAGTAATTTGCTATTATTTAAACTTAATTTAATGATTAAACATTACAAACATCCTCAATCTAGGTCAAACATTATTTCAAAGACCACACGTCAGCTCATATCGAAACTCCCAATGAAAAATCACACTCTTCACTTCAAAAAAGCACATCGTTTTAAATGGGGGAATCTCTCATGCCAGAACGACCAAATGTCCGAAAAATCTGTCAGCCAATCAGGGTCGGGTTTTCAAAAAATTTTTGAAAATTTTGTCGACCTGTTTTTAAGGTCGACCAAACTGATTTTCTCAGGGCTCTCAGAAGACTATAAAAACCCTATTTTGACAAATAGCGTTTTTGGGTACATTTTGAAAAATTTTACAAAATTTTTTTTATTTTTGGGCGCGCGCTCCCATTCAAAATTCGTAAATATTGGCGCCGAGGGCGCTTTTAGAAAACTTTAGGGTTGGTCAGCTGAAAAGGAATGTCTTAAAAGAATACCTAAAGAGAGACCCTTTGGTTGGCGAGGAGGTCGAATCCCTGATACGCCCCCCCCCCCCCCCCAGCCCCCCCCCCCCGCCCCCGTAGGTCTGCCCCAGTAGCCAACCATAACTCGGTACTCAAAACGAAATAAGTCAGTCTCAAGAACGTTGATAGGCCATAAATTTTCGCTCATTTGGTCGTTCTGACAGGAATATAGCCCCAGAGTATTATTTACCTGTACCTAAAAGAATTCAAACTGAGATAACACACTCCTAATTTTGAGCTAAATTGCTCTGAAGATTTGGCATCTTAATCTTAGGTTCAGCCTGTGATGTTTAATTTTTTCTACTCCATTCAGTATGGGCAATTACAAAGAGCATAAAATGAAAACATAAGCTGTCTATTGTCGTGAACATAAAATTAGTTTCATTTTCCCTTTCCTTAAATTAGGCTTTTTAAATTTAACTAATGTGGGCTAGTGCATGTTAAGTGTGGCTGACTCACTCTGTGTAGCTGTACACTGTTTTGACACCTCACAGCTGCGAACTTCTCACTCAGCTTCACTTCACTCACTGTTCCCATGTACTCCCGCTGAGTCACCTTCGTCTGACCAGCTAAACACACTCGACACTCACCACAACACATCATTACTCCTTACGACAGGAGAACTTAATTTTAAACCCAACCAGTCTAAAAAGTACCAAAACAGACCAAATATTATCACAAAATTCAACATTTTGACATAAGATTATCAGAAATTTCAAACAAGTGGGTAAAAATTTCTAAGCACTCAATTACCAGAAGCATTACAGGAATAAAAACAGTTTTGACTTTCAGTTATATTAAAGCTTTCTTCACTCAGAAGAAAGTCCATGCTGTAAAAAATTTTAGACAAAAATAAGCAAGCAAACGTGAAAAGTTAACGATGCTGGCCGGACTCGAAACCCGGCCTTTTTTCGTCCCAAGCATGTGTGTAATTTCTAAGCTACAGGGGTAAAACAAGTTACAGCAAAACTATTATGCCAATAAAGAAAACCCAGTGAAATGAAATAAAATTTTAGTGGAAAAAGTCTAGTACCCGGCTGCAATATGATAGCTAATCGCAAGTGTAATTAACTATAAGTCAAACAATTCAAAGAAAATGACCATTTCTTTTGTTTCAAACACCCAGTTTGATTGGAAATTTACAATGCAGCACAAAAAACAATAGTACTCAAAAGATCTAACTCACACATCGAAAACAGACTATCCATAAATAGTTAAAGATTCACGAAGTTTGAAGCCTTAATTGTTCTAAGCAAAAAAAAGTCGCTAATCAATTAGAAATGTTAATCATCAACAGAGAGGCGAGACAGAGCCCACATAGCCTGAATTATAAAACAAAAATAACTCATACAAAAAGACTATCCATAGAAAATACAAACGATGACTAGTAATTGATTGATCCTTTAATCAAAAAATACAAAAATAAGACCAAAATTTAAAAAATAGTGAAAACGGAAGATTGTAAAACTTGGGTATCAAACCCACTGCCTATGGCTTCATAAAAAGCCACATCAACATTGAAGCCTAGCTACCCACTCAATAACAACTGACTACTAGTGAAAATCAGACAGCAATGAAAACTCAACAATATAGCGGATATAGTTCATTTAACAACTTAAAACTACAAAGTTGCAAGGACAAACTTTAACAATATTTAAAACGAATTGCCAGCAAAAATGACACAAGCTGTAGTTGAAAAAACTCAACAAAAAGCAAGAAAGACAAATTCTTTTTGGATCAAATATAAAAGAACACAAGACAAAATCAGAAACTCGAACTTCAGGAATTGTTTCTCATGGGCACTTTTCCCATCTTTAGGAAGTTGAATCAAAAGGTAACTTGTTCATTCGGCTTTCAAATATGAAATTTAAGATCCACTTTCAAAACTAGATGTCAATTTTTCGCGCCATTTCCACGTTCGTATTTGGAGAGTGCTTTTTACGTCCCATTCAGCAGATGAGTTTGAATTGAACTCAAAAAGTGCATTATACCTATGCGCATCAAAATTTCAAGACTTTTTCCTGAAAAAAAAACAAACAAAAAAATTCAGCAAGACCGATATAAGAACCTTCACCACATTCATTACTCTTACTAACTAGCTTTTTTCATATTTTATAGGAAAAAAGTAAGTCTAGTATAGAACCAAGACACTTCCAAGACAATTGCTATCTAAATCTGCATTTATAGTGAAAAAAGTGAGCCAATCTCTGTGCAGGTGCCCCAAAAAAATCCGACCTTATTAACTTTTCGAATGCTATACAGTTTATTTATTTACTTTGTTTGCAAAAAAAAACTTTTTACAGAAAATTTTTTTCGGAAAATGTTACTATTTTTTGGTTAAATTACGGTTTTAGTGTTGAGGAAGAAATTTTTTTCAAAAATGTGTCTGTTATTTGGTAAAACTACAGTTTTTAGTGCTGAGGAAGAGCTGATTTCAACTCAACAACTTGTTTTAAACAGCTGAAAATTAAATTTTTGAAAGCTTAATTAACAATTCTTTGCTCCACTTGCTGGCTTTACGAGCCCTTAATATGTCTTAAAAGCCAAATTTTTTAATCGTTTCTCTCAAAACCGAATCTTTTTTTAAATTTTTCAAATAAAGACTGAATTACGTCTGAACGGACTTCCATAATATATATCATTCGACCCAGTCTGTTTGTACAGCGGATGAAAAGATTCAGACTAGAAAATGAACGAAATTCAACGGTTGATTTTCAAATCTATTTTTTCGTCAATTTTACAAGTTCAAAAGTCTCGGAGATAAAAAGTTCTGTTCATGTTTAAAAACATGATGAAACGTTAGTGCCTAGAAAGTAACAGAGGTTAACAGATCGATTTTTAGTTTAAAAAGATATTCATCATTTTACAAAAGTTAGTGGTTGTCCAGAGACCAGATTATCACACATTCATTCACTTACATTTAGACCGCCTGTTCGATCTTACGGGTGCAGTATTTTCTCCTGGAAAAAAACAATAGCAACTAATGGAAACCTTATCAGAGTTGGCCGAACAAAAGGGAGATGTCATATATCAGTTTGTTTTCAGAAAATTTTATAACCAGAATGAAGGCGATCGCCATTTCCCCTTCAGATCATAAAAATGCACGAATGAGATCAACTAAAAAATCAGAAACATTCAATAACAGAAGGCATGTATTTAATAAACAGTAATACAGATACCTCGATCTAGCAGCTCGTAGAACCACACGCAGTTGTTCATTCCAACAGCCAAGTGGAATGGACCCAGAGCAAGGAAGGCAGGCTCCAACTCAAGAGAAATACTGATATCCGGCTCCTGAAACGAAAAGCTCATAAACCCAAGGCTAACAATAAAGCTAAAAACTAAGCAACAAATTCTCTATTATAATGTTTTAACATAGGGGGAGCCGAGCTTCGCAACACTTGCAATGCAACCAAAACACTGCCTTACACGATGTTGAAAAAGTTGCCAACTGTTTATTGCACTCCTGGTCGTTTTTAATGTATATTTTTAAAGTACATTTTTACATGCGTTATCAGAGAAAAAGTTAGGAGAGAAAAACCGATTAAAAGATGCAAACTGGCCTGCAGAACACTGTTCGAAATTGTAACCTCCAACAGCGAGCTCAAAATCGCTATTCTAGTTCCAAATGCCTCTCCGAGTGAGGGTAACTTCGCCAAGAACACATGAAGAGATCCCGCTTTAGTCGACACTGCTACTAGCTGTCCATCATTCGTATAGGCTACCTGAAATAATGTATGAATAAGTAAGCACTTATATTTCTGGTTATTTCCAAGATAAGTACCCGCTAATCTCAACCATTCTCTGAGCACTTGGGTGTTTTTGACGATTCCAAGCTGTCTTTTATGAGTCATATACTACAAGTTAAGTCGATATTTGGAAGACACTAGGGTTGTTACTACTATGCGGCGTTTCATTCCCATTGAAATTCTTATCAAAATTTATTTCAGTATTATTCAGCCTATCGTTCAATATAGTTTGCTTGTATATGGTTGCACTTGCTACGATTCCGATTTTTATGATGCAGAAAAAAAATTGTCCGAGTGATTTTGTACAATAGAAAATTCGACAGCACAAGGAGATTTTTTCTTTTTTCTTCAAACAGAATACTGACAGTGTACGAGCTATTTGTTTATGATCTCTGGAAATTCTGTTTGAGATCCTTAAATAATATCAATTCTACGGAAGATTTGAACAACTTTCTTCATATAAAAGACAAGAAATAATTAAACATAGCCAATCGAAGATTGGAAAAGAGTTATAACATATAAAAATATGGCTTTGTTTAAACAAACTCAACTTTCGAATTTCAAAAAAATAAAAGCCCATTAAGCTCATTGAATTTCTAGAACAATTTATTATTGGCGCTGTTTTGATAACCTGAATCCAGCTTGAAAAAATTGAATCAATAGGTGAAGTTTTTATTCCGCTGATAAATCTTACAAACAAATTCCACTTTCGAAACAAGAAATCGTTCACGTTTTCTCACGCCATTTCCACGTTCGTATTTGGCGAGTGCTTTTTACGTCTCTTCCAGCAGATGAATTTCAATTGAACTCAATAAGTGCATCAATATTTTAAGACTTCTTCATAAAAAAAACAGCAAGACCTACATAAGAGTCTTCACTACGTCCATTACTCTTAACTAGAGGACATCAAGGGTCAATTTCAATTATATTTTATGCAAAGGTATGTCAACGGGAAATTGAATTCCAAATAGAGGATACAATTGCTAAATCTACAGAACGAAAATCGTATTTTGCCTGATAATTATTTGAAAATGAACAAGGATTCGATCACTTGCAATGCGCATCGAGTACGAGAAACGTATTTTCTTGAAAATCGAGATTTAGTGCATACTATATTTTCTTCTTGAGGTCAATACTTTCGCTTTAATGAAGCTCAAAAAATAAAAGTTTTTTTTTGTGTGTACGTGTCTTGATAAGTATATAAAGTATTATAAGGATTCAATCACTTGCTTCGCGCATCGAATACGAGAAAAGTATTTTCTTGAAAATCGTGATTTAGTGCATCTTCAAAAAATCGCGATTTAGGTCAATACTTTCGCTTTAATGAGGATAAAAAAATGAAAGTTTTTTGTGTTTACGTGTCTTGATAAGTATAAAGTTTTATCAGAATTAAGAAATTTTTAAAAGAATGCTAGCATACAGATAAACTATTTGCAATTTTTCTCCCAAAGAATGAGATGCTGAAACGTGCCAGTTTTCAAGATACTGCAATTTTTCCAAAAAAATTAAGTTCGTGAATCTTTTCATTAGCTATAATCTGAGCTACATTTCCAATTTACAAGGCCCAAAACTTTTTCTGAATAACCAATGAAATTAGGCGCTCTGAAATTTGTAGCTGAAGAGAAATCGCAAAAATAAAAAAAGAAAAAAACGCAAGTTTTTTAAAATTTATTTCCAATCCTTATTCTCTTGAGGGCACAAAGGTACTATCATGTTAAGGCAAGTTCATGGCATGCAGCTTTTGTCGTTAAGAGTTCAGATTAATTTAAATTCTTTACTCTATTTTTGTCTTTTAAGTTTACTATAATTAAATTGAAATATAACTATAAAAAAGGAGCTTTCGAGGGCAACTCATAGTGAGAATTAATGATACCTTTCGTCTCTGGAGATCATTGACTCTTTTCCCATTGTATGTTCGCTATATTTTTCTCCGGGGATTTTTACGCCTGCGTGTATTTTTCTCAGGGTATTTATCAGCAGATAAGAATTTGTTTATTCCTCTAAACTTGCAAAAAAATATGTCTCAGTATAATTCAACAAATAAATAGGACTCAGTCTAGACCCATAATTACCTTGTCGACTTCAGTGGGTCCTGCAGACTGCTTGGCCAGACTGGCCCGGGTGGAGGCGCCAGAGAGGGCGAGGGAGGTGGAGGACTCCTCCTCCACTGTGATGATCTGCTCCGTCTCTCGCAAGTCAGACATGTCGTGCACTTTCACGCTGCAAACAATCAGAACGAGTAAAACTAAAATAGAATACTAGTTGTAAAGATGTTTCTTCCGTTTTTGAGTAGCCGTTTCAGCTTTATTCTCGCCAAAAAAAGCAAAATCAAAATAACTCGGTTTCAAAACTGAGAATTTCCTAATGTGGGTTCTCAATACAGGACAAATGCCATTTAAGTCAGAATCTAGATTGAGAGTTTTGATATATCATTAACGAATCCGCTGAGGAATCTCACGTCTCGGGATACCCAATTAATAATATGCCAATCTTGAAACAATTTCACTAGCAGTGAAAGCGAATGACAACGCATGAACACAAAGAACGAAAACTTCTTTTCAAAAAATAATTCACAACTCGATCTTATCGTTTGGTCACAACAATTAAAAGTCCAAGGGACAACCATGGCACATCACATATACAAGTATTGAAAATATTGTTTTGAAGTTCACAATTGTCCGTTCGGTATTTGCCCTGATGAGTCCTATGGGCAAATCAGGGCAGTGCCCCTGGGCATCTGAGTCATCGAACAGAAGTGGACGTCTGTTTCTTCTGCCACTCTCTACCGCTATATCTTCACTTTTTTCTTCATCTGAGGCGTCAGAATCTTCTTCTTCATTACAGATGGCATCAAAGTTGGGTTTAAAACGTGATATTGCTCATGAAAAGTTCAACGAAGTTTTTTGTGTTAAAAAATGGTTCTAGATACACATAATTATGGTTCAGACTTTAAGTAAGCCACACTATTATCCCCTAAAAAGTATCTGGAAAAGATGCCTTCTGTCTTTTTATTTCCGAGACGAGTCTCCATATCTTTCTTGGAGACAGTCTTCATCTTCGAAGCGCCATTTGAAAACATCTTTCCACTAGGTGACAGAAGGGAAGCGTCTTTAGCTTCATCGGGAAACTCATCTTCCGCTTTCGCCAAAGAAATAAAACCAACACAATGCAACAACACAAGTACTGCAATGGCGGATCTAAAAGTTACTTGTTTTTAATAGTTTTCACTCTTGTCCTTAACTGCAGTGTTCTTTAAAACTAGTGGAGATCGAAAGCCCAGTGCTAAGCTGAGTCATTCCATTCGTGGATTGCTCACCCATATCTTAAACTAATAGATCACCCATATTTCAGACTCAGAGGCGAAGCTGCACATCGCGAACACAAGCGACAAAAGGGCAAAAAACAGCTCTAAATTGGTCAAAAAGTGAAAAAGGAAGGTAGGACTAATAAAAACTCTGCTGTGCCGAAATTGAACTCACCATCTAAAGTCCTAACTTGTCCTTTAAGCCAGCATGTTCTTTAAATGAAGCCTTTAATCTTAAATTCGGCAAAGTATTTTTTGACAAAAGTCTCCGAAAAGGGGTCTAAATTTCAAAAAATAGACAATGTTTAAGGCGATTACTTTTTTTCATCAAAAAAGCGACACCAGCTGTGCAGCAAATATTCACAAAATCTGCTATTTCGATTACAATCTTCACCTAATTTGCGAGAAGTGCAAAAATTTTCATAGGCGTCTTAAAAATTAATGATACAAAAACCCACATTGAGTTAAGACTGGGGTGTATAACTCATAGAGTAATTTCGGATAGGGTACACCGTCTGCTCGTCACGCTATCTTATTTTCGGCCGGATAGATTCGTGCAACTTCTTAGTCTAATACCGATCCTAATCTTACTCTTATACTATCTAGTCTCAGGTTGTTTAACTAGTCTCTGCTAGGCTCAATAGATCTAGGGTATACTGGTTTATTGCGGCTGCTGAAGTGCTCGGGAGAGTCCAACTAATTTCTAAGTTAAATTCAAATCTCTCTGGTGCTGAAATTACAAGTAACTTCAGCACTTACAAATAAGTGGGTTGTTAGTTAGATGGATCATGATTGGTTAATATTAAATACTTTACATTGGTAAAACATTTAATTTATCCAATCATAAAATATAGTTTAGATCAGGTTCCACCCATCCGGGTTTTACAGAGTTTTTTAGAACAGTTCTCCTGTAATTCAAGGATGGATGATGGACGTTGGTATTTGGCGAACATCATTTTTCTTTTGTTTCCTTTTTGTTAAGGAAGTTCCAGGGATCTGGAATTGAGGACACAAGACGTTGTGTTCTTCTTGTGACAACGACTGAGTCTCTGCAACAGCATCAATTCTGGTTTCAGAATGGTTGGCTATGTCAGGTTTTTCTGTTCTTCGGAGAGAACTTCTTTTGTGTTTGATCTAGCTCGGGAATGGCGTGGAGATTGTGCGTGGAGGGGATGCCTGGTTAC
The DNA here is from genome assembly GCF_963678635.1 of Symsagittifera roscoffensis. Classification (NCBI taxonomy): domain Eukaryota; kingdom Metazoa; phylum Xenacoelomorpha; order Acoela; family Convolutidae; genus Symsagittifera; species Symsagittifera roscoffensis. The sequence continues at coordinate 4,080,691 of NC_087066.1, forward strand.
TCGGATCTGTACGTATACTTGAACATCGAGGTGGTCATTGGTCTAGTTCAATGAAGTCCTTTTCTGCGAAGTCAAGTCGTACTCTAAATCCTTTGAGTTGTGATTGTGAGCGGCATATCGATTGTAGTTGGTCATTCTCTCTCGAGTGTAGTGAGGTCGTCTTGTCTTTTGATGTTCGTCCTTGGTGTTGTATTCTGATCTATATATTGCATCATGTAATTTTACATTTTATAAATCTTTTATTAATTTAGTATTTTTTAATAATGATTTTTGTTAGTTGTTTTCACAAAAGCTTTTTGTTTTAGTTCGGTTATTTTGAAGAGTTACTCACCCTTGAGTAGCTCTTATTAAAAATAAAGGTGTGGTCACAAAGCGTGGATGTAGCACGGTGGGTTAGGCCGGCTATAGAGCATGCTCAGGACGTCCTTTCCTGGTGGGTTAGGCCAGGTGTGGGAGTATGATTTCATGCGGTTTTTATGAGGGGTCCTGTTATGTGACAACATTTTATGTTGGGTTTGTTGTGGTTTTACTTATGTTTTGTTGGTTATGTACTTTTACTAAAAAGCAAATTGTTTGTGGTATGGGTTTGTCTTTCGACTTTTTTGTGTTTTATTATTTCTTTCTAAGACTTTGTAATAGTCTTCAAAAGAATAAATTATCCAGTTTTAAACTGGTTTAATCCGGTTTGGGTACCGTTGGTTTCCTTTTCTTAGTCATGCTGTTATTTTATGATTTGTGGTATTTAGTAAGCTGCGTTGGTTAGTTTTGTTTAGTATATGATTCCTTTCCAACCGGGTTAAAGGAAAGTTTGAAACTTGTTATTATATGTTAGAGTTGTTGAGTGTGAAAACTTGAAACTGAAATTCATTATTTTAAACAATTCTTCGTGGGCGAGCTGTGCGAGTGTGGATAGAATTTCTGTGCGAATGAATGAAAATATCGAAAGGTTAGTACTGCAATTGCATTTTATTAATTTACTGCATAGAATTTGGAAATTTACTGCTAGTAATGGGGGAATTTTAAGATACAAATTTTCATCATATGTAGATTTACTGCTTTGGGGGAAAATTTTATAAATTAATTTACTGCATTGGTATTATATTTATTTAATTGTTGGTGCAAAAGTTAAAAGGGTTTTAAACAGTTTTGAAGAAGTTTGCTATTTTTTATTTTTCTTTTTGTAAATTTTTCAGATGATCGAAGATGAAGGCTAAAAATCTAAAGAAAACATGAATAAGGAATGGTGAGTTTTTTAATATTTTAATTAGTTAGTAATATTCATTTAATTCATACTTACCTGTTAGTCGTCGGGGAAAAAACCGTGGGGGAAGATATCGTGAATTAGTTCTGAAGTTGTTAGTAGTTTAGCTAAGATGCGGATGATATTTTTAGTTTGAAGCAGTGGCCAAAGCAATTGAAGTGCCTTAATAGTGGTTAGTTCTTCAGTGCCTACTGCAAACTCATAAGGTGTGTTTTGGATTAAGTTATATAATTTGTGGTTAAATTTAGTATTGTGGATGAATTCTAAAATTGGGATTTCTATAGGCTGTACAAACTCGTGCGGGATAAGGAAGGGTCGGGATTCTTCTGCGTTGAAGGTCTTGGTGATGGGGCAGAAAATATACATTTGGGTTATGGGGTCATAGTTACGGAGAATACCATGGAGGTTAGTATCTTTAATACAATATGTGAAATTTAGGAAATACGGTGAAGTGTATTTTGAATTGATGAATTGAAAGCGATGGTGTGGTTGTCTAGAGGGTGTGTGGAGGTCAAAGTGATTTTGGATGAAACGATAGTAACTGTATGTATGTGTTTGTTTAGTTCGCAACATAATATCGTGTGAGCAGTGTAAATCTCTTTCGTGTGGTGCAAGGAAATGAAAGGTTAGTGAAAAGATTTGGAAGCGTTCTTTAAAACTTTCGTACGCTTGTGTGCTTGTTAGTGCTTCTGAAATAATGTGATCAAACTTTCGGTCGAAGATGTTTAGTGTAAATACATATGGTGTCTTGATGAAAAATTTCTCGGTGATTTGTGGGTTAGCGAAGCGATCGTCGTCTAAGAATTGATCTTGGTTAGCTCTGATGATGTTGTGATCGTAGTATTCTAGTGTATATTCATTAGCTCTAGGTGCAGTGTGTATTTTTAGTGATTTTTTATGTCCTACATAAGTAAACTGTCTAGCGGTGAGTGGTGTAGTTAGTCGATATAGCATGTCTTTGTTTCGGTCTATATCGATGGAAGTGTTGGTTAAAGGTAAGCAAAGAGGGTTAGTGAAATGATAGTATGAGGTCCAAGAGAGAGTGGGCATTAAAACGTATTCGTCTACAAAGTTGCGTGTTTCGTTAGCGTCATGAGGGGTGTTTAAGGTGTATTGTGGAAATGAGGGTAAAGTGATAGCTAAAAATTCTCTAGTGTTAGTATGCTGGGGGTGGTTGATGTATTCACGGGCTGTTCCTGGTTTTGCTGGGAAAGGATGGTTGGGGAATTTTCTTTTAAAAGTGCGGTAAGCTCTATTAGTGTTGAGTGAGGATTCAGTTGATGTGGATGATGGTGCTAATGATTCAGTATAATTTGAAGAGGGTGTAGGGGGATTGGATGAATTTGTAGTGAAGGAGATTTGGTTTATGGTCGGGGTGTTAAGGTGGTAGGGTTGTTGTTGGAGGGTAATAAAATTGTCTAGCTCTGGGGAGATTCGGGGGGTGTCTGGAGATGATTGGTCAGAATGGTATGAGGAGTAGGTTGGGGTAACTTGGGAAGCATAAGAGGGTGTAGGAGTGATGGGGTCAGGGTTATTTGACAATATGGGTTGAAAAGGAGGTTGAGAAAAATGAGAAGGGTTATGGAAATTATTGGATGGAGATGGTTCTGAGTCGGCAAATTCGTCGGGGGTTTCAATATTCGGGTTATTTAGCTGTGAGATGGAGTATAAAACTGAAATTTGTGAGTTAGTGTCGGAATTCATGCCTGATGTTACATTGCTAGATGGAAAATCGGGTGGCGGAAAAGCAAAAAGTGGTATTATTGGGATTGAAGAGGTAAGGTTGGTTGGATGGGAATTTGATCGATGGAGTGATCCAAGTTGGCGGCTCATCGTGGGCTAAAAAAATTATTATTTTGAGATTGAAAAGCGGTGGTATGGGGTTGTTCAATAATTTGTTCATAAGTATTATCATCTTGTGATTGATGTGTCATTATATGTTGGATGGGACTTTGTGATGTGGTGAGTCTAAAATTTGGATTATGTGTGATTGCTAAATTTCGAAAATTTCGTGGGACTAGGGATAGTGGATGGTTATTTGGTAGGGGTGGTAATTGTGGTGCCGTTGGCTGTGTGTCGACATTGTTATGTTCTTCGTCGTATGTATTTTGTCGTGTTGTTATTTTTGTGTTATATTCTTTTATTTGTGCGTCTAAAAGAATTTTGTTTATAGATGTGGAAAAAATTCCAAAAAATCCTGCAAAGAGTATGCGTGCTACGCTTGCTTGTCTGTTTACTTGTGTGTGTATAGCACATGTATTGTAGATTCCTTTTAAGAGTGAGAAAAGAAATCCAATAAAGTTAAACATTGCGTATAGAATAGTCAATTTTTCTAAGATGTAGTAGGGCCATCCTAGAAAATCTAGGATCTCATTTTTGAGTGTAACAAAGCTAAAAATGTTAATTGGTGATATATCTTGGGGACGGTATTTTTCGCCATTTAGATATATATAATCTTTAATGTCTTTAAAATATCCGCTATAGTCTTGCGTGTAGATATCGGCAAATCCTGCAGTTTCTGCAAGTTTGCGTAAATTTTGGTCTATTGATTGTCTTTGTATAGTGTCCATTTGTGTTAATAATTCTTGGAATTGTTGTGTTCTAATGTGATGTTGAATATCTGATTTTGAATAGATTCCTATTGATTGTAAGTCTATATTTGGGTTTCGAGCGATAGCGCGAATGCTTTCTGGTGAAAATTTTTTGAGTGATTGCATTAATGTGGGATATGGAGTGAGAAGATAATATTTATTTTCATCAGGGTTTAGTTGTACTACATTGTGGCTATTTTCTGATCCACATGGGACTGCGGTATCCCAGAAATATGTTCTTCGTGAAAGTGTATCCACGAAATGTACTTTATTCTTATAAAAGATAGGGATTCTTTTATAACATCGTTTATCTTCAAAAACGTATAGTGGTGATACTTTTTTAGTACAAGTATAAAACCATAAGATGTTTCCTTCGTAGTCTAAAAAATTTGATCTATTTCCTGATAATAAGTATCCTGCGTAGGGTATTTTTAATACTGCTAGTGCAAGTGATTGTAGTATTTGTGTTCGTTCTAATTCGCATAGTTGATGTAGTGTTTCTAATTCGGAGAGTGACATTTCTTGAAAAATGCGGCTAATTGTATAGTCTAGTTTCATATCCAAATGAATATCATAGTGGATATTACCAAAATATGTAGTATTCATTAGTGATAATTCTTGTAAGCGTGTGCTTCTGGTGTCATAAGGTTTTAGATGTCCACCAGGTTGTCCGTTGCTTTTTTCAAAATTAACTGGTATATAGGATGTTCCTTCGTTTGGGGGATGACCTGTGGCGTATGGGTCGATTTTTACTTTACCAGTGGTCATGTCGAATCCTTTTTCATATTCAACTAATATTTCAGAGTATTGTGTTCTGTGAAGTGGATTCCTGTATTTACATGCAAGTTCTGTTTCTTGATATATTTGAAAACGTGTCAATTTATTTTCTATATTATCTATGTTTCTAAAATCGGAACTTAGTTTGCGTGATGGATGGACTTGTTCATATGGAATTGATTGTATGAAATATTTTTCGTGAAATTTTATCATACGAGCGTGTATTTTTGCTACTTGAAATGTTGTACATGTGTCTTCGGGGAACCAAACAATTGTTGCTTGTGTTCTTGTTGTAGGGTCGCAATATCCTTGATCATTTTTACAAGGTAGTCGGATTCCTTGATAGATCATTGTATTATCAGATAAATCTCGTGTGAGTTGTATTTTTTCGAGTTGTATTTTCCAATCGAAAAACATTATTTCTTGGTATCCTTTATTTTTCGTGTCTGCTTTGCAGTTTGATGGGTTATTTATACCAATGTGTGGTATCCAATGTTTGTCATGTAGGTCATAGGTTAATCGTCCGTGTGCGCCGTTATACGGGTAATTTTCGTCTAGTTTTATATGTCCTTGGTGTCTTTCAAGTTGTGATTGATGTACAGAGTCTGAAAAAACTTGAAAATTAACTAATTTTCTTTGGGAGTTTTTGTTTTGTGTGATGTTTAGTCTAAGTAGTTCATTTTTACAATCGTCGGGATTGAGATGTAAAAGACGTTCTATATTACTTTGGTAGAATGATTCATGGTCAAGTCGGTTTTTGTTTCCGTTCGAGACTTGTGAACAATGTACTTTCTTTTCGGAAAATGTTGCTGTGAATTTATAACCTGTAACTGTTGTAGCTCGGGCTTTTGAATAGAGTGTTGCTATTATATCTGTGGTTTCTATAGCTTGTGGTTCTGTTTCACATTGTGATACCTGATTGATTGCATATTTATGTAGTGTTTTTTGTTCATTTTCTTCGCAATCGTAATGTGTTACTAATAAATCTTGTGGTCCTGTACGAGGGGAAGGGTTTATGTTTTGATTTGAGGTTATTAGAAAAAGGGTTTGGAGAAAAATTAATAATTTTAGAATATACATGTGTATGATAATCCTGAGTATGGATTATAAAATGTAATGTAACCAATTGTGTTTTTGGTGTATCTGTCGTATTTGTATATTACTTCAGTAGTTATAAACGGTGGTGGTAGTGATTGAGCTGTTATGTTAGGTGGATTTAATGGGTAGGGATGTTGGGTAATATTATTTAACTTAACTGTGATTTCAAACTTTAATTGTAAACTGTTTTGTTGGAGTATTTGAATATTGTGATCACGGATATCGTTGTGAATATCTTGGCGATATTGTAATCTATTAAGTGCCCAGTTATGAAGGCGGTTACTTTCTTGATGTTGTCCAAATAGTGGTGGAGGTGCTGTGAATGTATTCCAATCTAATCTTAAAGGAATATTTATTGATGATTGTTCTCGGTATCTGGCGTCGAGATTATTTGGAAAATTTAAGTTAAAGGGTAGTGGTGAAAATTGACTTGTTGATGGTGTTGATGGCAGTGATAATGTTTCTGGTAGTGATGAGGATGTTGTTGTATCCGTAGAAATATCTATGGTGTCATTGACTAAATTTGGTTCACCTTGTGTAAATGAATTTGTAGTCCAATATGGCAGTCGTGATGTTAGGTTTGGGGGGTTAAAGGGATTTTCACGTATCTGTTCAGATGTTGGTGTTGAACCTAAGTAATCTGATGGTAGACTTGAAGTGCTTCGTTGTGAAAAAAGTGTAGGAGTTTCTGGTGTGATACCAGTGGTGTTTTCTGGAGTGGTTTGTGTTGGGGATTGAGGTATATCAAAATGAACTCGGGGAGTTTGAAAATTTCTATTTCGTCGAGGATGTATAATTTGTCTATTTATTTCTGTTGTGTTTTGGTTTTGACTAAGGTTTCTTATTCTACTTAGTTCTTGTGGTAGTGTTGGGTAAAGATTATATGTTGGTTCACTTAGAGGTGCTTGTCGTTGAACTGGTTCTAGTGGTTCAGATAAACGAGCGTGCCGTTCTTCAAAAGTGTATGGATTGTCTTGAAAAGAAATTCGTGTAGATGTTTGATTATTTTGAGTAGTTGGAGGTGGTGTTGGATTATCTTGGGATGATGTCGGTGAAGACTGATTCTGTGACTGTTGGGTAGCAATTTTTGATGGATTTTTGAATTGTTACTTTAGTGAGAAGGTTTATGTTTATTATAATATTCTTCTAAAAAAAGAATTAGAAAAATTGTTGCTAGGGCAAATGTGATGATTGCTTTCTTTATACATTTACATATTGTCAAAATGAGGGATGATAGAAATGTTATGAAAATTACAAACAATAAAAAAATATCAGTTCTACTGAAAATTGTTCGTATCATTTAGACAAGTTGTTAAAATCGTACCTGTGGATATATTCAAGGGTTTTGGAAAGTTGGAGGAATAGTTCAATTATTGTGTAGAAAATTAAAAAAATGTTACAAAAAATTATTATGATTATTAGAAAAGATTCAATGATATCAAAAAGAAATATTATAAAGGCTTGAAGTATTGAAAAAAAATGTTTAAAATTGATAAATATTTGAGCGACTGTTTGAGAGAAAAGCATTTAAGAAATGATCTCTTGGTCGAATATTTTTTGCTGTTTGAGGCGATTTTCTAGTGTGGTCGAATTATTTATTAGTTTTTTGACAAGTGGGTTGAGTTTTGTAAAAAATTGTTGGGGGCAATTTTCATGGTGACTGGGAGGTCGTCTTTTTCTTTATTTTTGTTTGTCAAATGATCCGGGGTATGGTGAGATTTTTATACTGTAGGCTAATTAAAATCTTCATTTTGTGACTTTAGGCTAAGTTATCAAATTTGTTTTGGGGGTATTCGTGGTCTGAGTTGGGGAAATATTGTTGATCTTTGGGTTATTAGATAAGGGAGGGGTACGGTATTATGGTGATATTTATTTTAGCTGTCAAGTTGGAGTGGTTTGCTTATTTTTGACCTGGAGGTTGTAAAGTTATAGTTAGAGATGTGCCTGGAGTTCTAGATTATTCGTCTAATTGATCTTAGTTTGAGTTAGAGAAAGTGGCGGATTGGATGAATCCTATTGGTCTATTTTGAACTAGAATTATTGCGTACTTTGTGAGCATGTTATTTTGAAAAATGGAAATGAAAAATGTTACGGAGGTTTCAAGATTGTGAAGTATAAAATTTTAAAATTACTTTTTAAATTCTACTTTCTTTAATATTTTAGATTGGGGGATGAACATTTTGTAGTTTTTACGTGGTTGATTTCGGAGTCTTGTTGTCTTTCTATGTTCTGATTTGTCTATTTCTTCTTGGGGTATTATTTGTTCTGTCATTTTTCTATTTTTTCTTTGTTTTGGAGATTCTTTATGGTTTTGTGTATTGTTTTTGGTGGGGGTTGGTTTTGTGTTTTGATTTTCGGTGGGGTTATCATTTTGTTCTGTGTTTTTCAGATGTGATTCATTTTGAATGATTTTTAATCCTGTGAAAGAATATAATTGGGTTAATTCGCGGAGTGCGTATTCTTTTGGGTAATAAGGTAATAGGTTGTTTCGATGTTGAACGATTTCTTTTTTGTTTGAGTCGATAATTTTATATGTGACATCTGTGGGTTTTGCAATTATTTGATAGGGTCCTTTTCGGAGGGGTTGTAATTTTTTAGAAATTCCTTTGTGAGTATTAAAATTAGGTATTAAAACAAATGTTCCAATTTTTAAATCGGAAGCTGGTGTAAAACGTGAATTGATTTGTTCATTAATGTTTTGTCTTTGTAATAACTTTTTTGTTATTTTTTGGTAAATTTCATTGTGTTTCTTATCTCTATTTAAAATCCATTCGGTGTGTGTACCGGAGGCTAATTTAAGAATTTGTGGGTGATGAAAATGATCTTCATCGTGTGTATGTAAAGGTAGGTTATAACAAATTGAGTCTTTATTTGGTTGACAATAACCTTGTGCGTTTTTATGTGAATTTGCTGTAAACATTATTGGTTTGCGTGGCTTTTGGTTAAAAACCATTTCATATGGTGACATTCCTAAAGTTGTCGTAATTTGTGAATTATATGCTAAGGGAAATAATTTTACATCTGCTGACCATTCGGTATATTTGGTATCATTTCCGTTGATAATACATCTGAGATATTCTTGTAATGAACGGTTCATACCTTCGACTAAGCCGTTTGTCCAAGGTGCATGAGATGTACGTGGTTTGTGTTTAATGTTATATAAATGACATAGTGTGATAATTTCATTATTTATGAATTCTGTACCATTGTCTGTAACTAAAATTTCTGGTAGTCCGAATTTTGCTATCCAGTGTTCATAGAGTGTTGTGTAAGCGTAATAAGCGTTACAATGTGGTACTGGGTTAAGTGCTACATAATGTGTAAATGCGTCAACAATTACCATAATGTAGGAGTTTCCTTCTGATGAGGGTGAAATTGGTCCTTTAGTATCAAATGAGATACGATGGTTAAAGTGCAAACTTTGTCCTTTAAAATCTTGTTTTTGTGCTATTTGTTTTTGATTTGGGTAAGGTTTATTTAGCTGACATATTATACAATCATTGCATAGTACTTTTATCCAGATTGGTGCATTTGGGAAGTAAAAATTTTGTATAAAATTTGAATATGTTTTTTCTGATCCAGAGTGTCCTTTAATATTTTGTGTATGTGAAATATTAAAAGCGATGAGAATCATACTTAAAGGAAGACAGGGGACTGTAGATTCATTTAGGTTATACTCTAAAAGGTCTGTATTTTCGTTAATTGCTGTGTTTTTAAATTTGCGAAAGTATCGGAGGAGTGTTTTGTTTCCTAGAATGGTGGGATCTGCTTTGATAGGTTTAGTTTTATATTTGTGCCATGATTTTAGTTGTCGAATTACGGGGTCAAGGTTTTGATATTGTTTCAGTGTTGAAATTGTAATTGTTTCTGTTGGGGGGAGAAAAATGTTTTCGATTTCTAATTTAGATAAGGGTATTGTATCAAGTGGGTCGTGAAGGTCAAACACTTGATTTATTGTGTGTTTTGAATCATTTGTTTGTGGTCCTGATAAATTTATTTTATCAGTTAAATCTTCTTTTTCAATTAGTGGAAAATGGTCTTTTTTAGGTAGGTGTTGTTTTGTTCGTTTTTGTTGGGTGTTATTTTTTATCCATTGAGAATATGGAATTGGTTTAAAAGTTGATGTTCCAAGTAGGTCAACTTCATAATGATTATTTTGACAATCTAAATAAAGTGGGAAATGTTGTAAATTATTTATTTGTGATTGTTCAATATCAGTTTTTACTGCATATTTGCATTCTAATCGAGGTGATGTTTCGTTTTCTGCAAGGTAGAATTTTATATTTTTGGGTATTTCAACTGTTGTTTTTCGTGTAAGTAATTCAGGTGGTGTATTTCGACTTAAGGTGTCTGGTAATGCAAGATTCTTTCCTGCAGTCCAAACTATATGTAAGTTTGGAAACTTCATTAGAATTAGTTGAAATCTGTAAACTCGGTGGTTTGGGTTAGATTTCTGTGTAAAAAGAAAGATGATTGGTTTGTGGTCTGTGAATAAAACTGTGGGATGTTTTGATCCAAGTATCAGAAATTCATATTCTGTAAGTGTATATATTATGGCTGTACATTCTCTCATTAGAGTTGAGAGTCGTAGCTCTGCTTGAGTGAATAATCGAGAATTTGCTGATATCAGGTTCATTTTATTTGTACCATTATGTGATTGTAATAATGCTGCGCCGATGCCAAAGTTCGAAGCATCGCACATTGCATAAAATGGTTGATCAGGGTCTGGAATTGTGTTTGAAATTTGTTCAGTTAAAAGTTTCTTTATTTCTTCGAATCGTGTTTGATGTTCTGTATTCCATTCAAAGTTGTTTTGTTGTCTAAGGATGTTATAAAATGGTCGTAGATATAATTGCATTTTATAAACATATTTACTTAAAAAGTTTAACATTCCAAGGAACTCTTGGATTTTCTTTTTATTTGTTGGTGGTTGAAGTTTTTGAATAGCGTCAATGCGTGATTTCAGTGGAGTGATTGTTTTTCTTTCTATGTTATGTCCTAAGAATTTAACTCTTGTCAAAAAGAAGTGTGATTTATCGGGGGCGGCCTTCAGATTTTCATTCTGGAGTATTTGGTGATATGTTTCTAAAACTTTAAACATTTCGTCTTTTGTTTGTGATTGCATAAAAACATCGTCTAAATAGGTGATTGCGTTTTTCTTGAGTATTAGTGGTCTAAAAATTTTGCTCATAAAGGCTGAAAATGCTGCTGGTCCTATGGATATTCCATAGAATAAGCGGTTGAATTCATATTGTTGGTTTCCGATAACAAATTGTGTTAAACGTCGTGATTGTTCATCTAGTGGCATTTGATTGTATGCACTATTCATATCGGCGGTTGTAAAGTATTTGCCGTTTATTTTTGTTAAAATAACTTGTATTGGTTCAATGGGCCAATTACATTTTGATTCATCTATGAGTGAATTGAGGTATCTAGCATCGAGAACGATTTTTAATGATTCTCCTTTAGCTAGAATGATAACGGGGTTGATGAATGTGTTGCCTTTTGGTTGTTCTTCTTTATTAACTGGTGATATAATATTGTACTGTTCTAAAATATCGAGTAATCTGTTTACTTTATCATGTAAGTGAATTGGTACTTTACTTGCTCTCTGTTTTTTGAAAACTGCGTCTGGTTTTAATGGGAGATGTAGTGATGAACTGATTTTGCCAACATCGAATTTTGATGTTGCATAGACTGATGAATATTTAATTAGCTGTTTGGCTAACTTTTCGAATTCGTCTTGTGTTATTTGTGAATGTTGGAAATTAAACATTGTTAAAAATTTCTGTTGGTCTGCTGTGTAGTTACTTATGTTGAATGTAGGTTTGAAATATGGAGTTTTTGTGAAATAATCCGTATTTCTGTTTTCGTTACTTATTATATTATTTATAGATAATTCTTCATTAAGAATTGTAGATTGGCAAATATCTAGTAATTGGAGTATATTATTTACGCGATAGGCTTTTTCGTGTATTGGTGATATTGTAGCGTTAGTTTCACAATATCCTAAAAGTCCTAAAGGTAATGTTACTTGGTAAGGTGTGTTGTTATAAACATGTAAGGAAATAATATCTGAATTCGAATTTTTCAAATATTTTATTGAAGAGATTGTGATTTTGAAAAATTTATGAATAGGTTTGAATTCAAAATCTGACATATAAAATTTTTGTTTGTTTTGTTCTTTATCATATTGGTGAACTTGTTTGATTGAAAAATTATAGATGTTTCCTGATAGTGGTTTCAGGTGTTTTCTTTGTTGGTTAAATATCGGATAAAATTTTGAAAAGAATGGTGGTTGTTTATTCAATCTTTGAAAAAATGTTAATGATGTTTCTTTTGTTTTTGTATATTTATCTTTGATTAATATTTTACTATTTAGTATGTTAATTGTTGGTATATACTTCGAAATAAATGGTATTCCAATGATATTATATTTAATATCAGTGATATGAAATATTTGTTTAAATGGCTTATTTAAAATTTTGCTTTGCTCCATTGTTCTGGTAGGGAGGAGAAATAATTGGATTTTTCCGTAGTTTATCAATGTTGATCCTTGTGCTGTCGCTAGCTTACTGGAGGTTTCAAGAGGTGTTAGCTTTGGGTGTAAAGTTTTTATTTCATTCCATGTGGGAATGTTTATTATGTTTGATTCTGCTCCTGAATCAATTAAAAAATCTATTTCAAGGTCTGGTGGTTGAAATTCTTTATTTCTTGGGCTTTCTAAGAGAAATGGTATTGTCCAAATTTTTTCTTTGGGTTGTTCTTTTTGTATATTTTGATAAATGTGGTTTGTATTTAAGCATTTTGTTTTGACATTTTGATTGGGGTGTTCTGTAGTAATTTTTGCATTTATTTCTTGCGTTGTTGGTGTGGAATTTATGGGTGTAGTGTAATAATTTTGAAGAAATTCTGATTGATTTTCATATATGTGTGATGGAAAGGGTTGTTCATATATGACAGATTCATAGTCATTTTCGACTTTTATCATATTGATAGCAAGAGTGTTTTCTGTATCACTTTCTGAATCTGATGATGTACAGTTTATTTGATTGAGTTGTAACGTATCAGTTACTGTGTCATCAATACCTGGGGGGTCTGATGTTGTTTCTGGGTTAGCTTGTACTTGATTGATTTGTCTTTGATGTTTAGGTGTACTACTTCTATGACGATTATTAGAGTTATTGTAGTGATTATTATTCCGGTGTGGTGATTGGGAATAATTTCTATAACGATTATTATAACTTGGGTGTCGATTTTGTGAATTATTTCGCGATCTGTTTTGGTAATTATTGTTTGGTCTGTTATAGTTCGATCTATTATATGAGTTATTCCTTGATCGATTGTTCGGGTAATTCTGGTTTCGGTTGTTTGAATAACTTCTGTTTCGATTATAGGAGTAGTTTCTATTCCTATTGTATGATGAATTTCGTGATTGATTGTTTGGATGGTAATTATTTCTTGATTGGGAATTAGATCTAGAAACAAATCGTTGTGTATTTGAATTTGATCTGGAGTAGTTATTTCGACTATTCGGTCTATTGTAGTGATTTTGTGATGAATTATACGTGTTTCTTCGTTCTGGTGATCTTCCTCTATAACTTGAGTTATATGGGGATTGATTTCTTGTATAGCTTGTATTGTTCGGGAGTGGTTTTCCTGAACTGTTGTTGCTGTATACATTTTTGTTTGGTAGATTTTGATCTTTTTTCATGTATTGATAGAATGATTTATTTGGTTCTTTGTATTTTTGAGGTTTATTTTGGCTATCTTGCTGTTTTTGTCTACATTCGGAAATACTATGTCCGTATCGTCGGCAATAATTACACCATTTTTTGAAAGATGGTTTGCCTTTAAAGTTTGGGTTCTTTTCGTAAATATTAAGTATTTCAGTGATTTTTTCAACGAGATCTGTGTCTGATTCTTGTATATTATTAATATTAGTGGGAGTCGTTTCAATTTTGTTAACGTATTGTAATTTCAGATTTTCCGTTTCTTCTAGTTTCATCGTGATTTCTGCTTGTTCTAGTTTGTCTACTAGTTTTCTAAAATCTAAATCGGGTTCTCGAATTGAAGAAGGATGGGATGCTCTCTTTTTTATTGCTATTTTCCTTAATTGTGGTGTTAAGGTCATCATTAAGATTTCTGTCATCTTTGTGTTTTTATAGTCATGTGTATTTAGTGAGTATGCTTTTCGAACTAGTGTTTCGATTCGTACTGCTATTTGCTTGATGGTTTCGTTTGGTAATCTGCGAATTTCATTACATAAAACTCTTTGTTGTTGTTTGTTTCTTTCGGAGTCAAACATTTTTGAAAATTCTTGTGTAAATCTTTTCCAGTTTGATTTTATTTCTTGAGGTAGTACTGAAAACCATTTTTGGGCTGCGCCATCTAAGGTTGTTTGTATCAACGCTGTGCGTCGATGTATCCAGTTTTGATGTAGGGGTGTATTAATTGGTTCAGGTCCTATATTTAAAATCAAATTTGCTGTTACTGCATTTAAATAATCTTCTACAGAGTATTCAGGGTCTGTTCCTGTAAAAACCATTAAAGGTTTATTTGATGTTATTGATGATCCACCCATAAGGTATGGATTCATTGTCATTTGTAATGATTCAGCTGCATTTGGCATTTGAGAAAAATTTGAAAGTTGGTTTCTTGTTATTTCATGTTGTTGAAGATAATACGGGAGTGGTATTTCATTTTGCATTTGTGATGGTTGATACGAGTGTGTAGTCATTGGATTTTGTTGTTGAATTGGTTGAAAAGATTGTATATTAATTGGATTTTGTTGTTGAATTGGTTGTTGATATTGTGCATCTATTGATTGTGGAGAAAAATTTCTATGATTTGTACGTGTTTTCTGTATTCCTTGTCTACGATATTCTTGAGTATTTGGTGCAAATATATCTGGTTGTAAGAAATCTTCATCTGAGGATAAATAATCCATTTGATAAGATGTTTGTTTTTTATTTTTATTTTGTTGAAAAAATGGGTAATTTCCACTGCGATCCTGTGGAGGATTTGGTTGAAAATTTGTGGAATTATATTGGGCCGTTGGGTTATCCCAGTTTCGAGGTTTTGTATATTGATTAAAATTTCTTTGTGGTTGATAATTTGTTTTTGATGGATGTGTATAATTATAATTATGGTCTGCAAAGTTGTTTCTAGTGAATGTTTTGCGTGTTTTTGATGGTATTGTCATGGGTTTGTATGTTTGGTAATCCATATGTGAATATTTAGGGGCAACCGAAGGTTTAACGGTTGATTGTAAGGTTACCTGTGTTTGTGAAGGATTTGTATTTCTTGGTGTTGTTAAATTTGGGCGTATTGGTGAAATACTTTGTTGTGTAGTTGTTGTGTGTACAATTTCTTCATTTATGAAGTGTGATGGTGTCTGGATATCTTGTTGAGTAAGATTCCTAGTTCCATTGAGGTTTTCATTGTGTATGACTGTAGAGTTTAAACTATTATTTTGTGTATCGGGTAAAAATGTATTATAGTTTAATGGTGTTGCATCAATTGTTAATGGTATTACTCTTACATAATCTCTTATGTAAGATATCGTACTTATTGCTTGACTTGAGATTGATTGTGGGAAGCTTATAAATGCGGGATGAGACCATTCGGGGTCCCAAACATAATCTGATTGTTCTGTGATAGCGGTATCATCGTTCGAATTTTGGGGTCTAAAATTTTTTCTTGCTTGTGCAATTAAATCAATATTGTGTGTGAAATAATCTATTATGAACCATGCCAAAATTTTTTGTAAATCGTGTTTGGTATGTTGTGAAACGTCGTCTTTCGTGAAATTTTCTTTAATGATGTTTAAATAACTAGAGAGTAGTGTGATTTCATGTCGTACTCTTAAATGTTTAGATGTTTCTGTCGGTGAGACATTTGTTAATGGGATTTCGTTTTCTAATATCGAAATATAACTATATATTATTGCGAAAACTTCATTAGTGAAAATGGAGTTTGCTCTTTGTGAGTTATGGTATTGGATGCTTTTTATATATTCTGAAAAAACTTTTGAAAATTCTAAATCAAGATCGTCTGTTTGAATAGTATATGTTCTATTATTATGGTTTGGTGAGGTGAATTCTATGGAGTAGATTCCATACTGTTGTGTTATGTTGCATATATCTTTTAGATAGTGATCTATGATTTGTCTTTTGATTTTTACATCGGGGAACTCTGTTTTACATGGACTGATTCCGGGTTCAAATAAATTTACGAGTAAATTTTGACAAAATATGTGTTGTCCTCTATCAGTATCTGCGTCTACTATAAAGGGAAAGATTTCATCATCATCTGGAGTTTCGTCACCTGGGGTGTGCGTTGAACTCATTTTTTCGTTCGATAACTGTTAATATGTAGTTATTAATGTGTCGAATTGGTTGATTCCAATTGTATAGATGTACTGGTTTTTGTTTGTACTGTTTTTTTATTCTTCTTTTTCCTCTTTGTGATGAATTTGAAGTTGTTTCTGAGTCAGAAAAATATAATTGATCGTGAAGTGGGTAATTTTTATCTATTGATTCTTTTAGTTTGTAAAGTTCGTCTAAACTGTTGGTTTCTGATTCTGAAAATGCGTTTCGATTTTTTGAAAATCTTTTTCGTGTTATTTGTCTTTGTTTAGTTATTATTTTTCTCTTTAGTGTTTGTCGTTTTGTGCGAATGTATCCAACTGTTTGTGTATGAGGTGTGATTACAAGGTCGTATTTTTTGTTATCTATTTCACAATTGTGTAAAATGATTGTTTGTTTATTTCCTAGGTTTTTAAATGACATAAGGTTTAGAATGACGGATGCAAAAGGTTGTTAAATGATTTCTATTGACTTAAACTGTTAGTTCTTACGATTTTTTGGTTAGCTTAACCTGGGTCTATTTGTTCAGGGTTGGAGAGAAAAGTATATCGATTCCGGAGAATGATTTTTACTTTCTCGTGACTAGTATAAGCTAAGGTGTTAACTTACTTAATCTTACTTAGGGGTAGTGATTGTGTTCAAGGGTTGGAGAATAGTAAATCGATCCACAAGGTTCAGGTATAATTAGAACGCGAGTAGTTCGTTAGATACTATTTTAAACTTACTAAGTCTAAGATTTATCCTGGGTCTGGTAAGAGGAGGGGTCAAGTGAAGGATGAATAACCGAAGTTCTTCACTGTTTATCCTAATTTGAATGATTAGTTTTGTTTAAAAATTTCTATTAGTCTTGGGTCTTTAGAAAGGGTTGGGTAGTGAATCGACGTTTGAGGTCGTTAGACACTAATTAAGTGGGTGGGGGAGAACAAAGTTGTTCTGTTTGATCCAAGGATAAGCCTTGATGATCAAATTTAAAATTTAATTAAGTAGAAAATGATTTAAGATCCAAGGATAAGCCTTGATGATCTGGTTTTAAAATTAAGTGACTTTAAGTTTTAATAAATTTTTTAATTTTGTGTAAAGGAAAGATTTAGTGTTTTGATGATATTAGTGGGTTTATGATTGCTGTTATGTTTTAGGTGATGAAGCTGGAACAACAGGATGATTTATGATTACTAACCATTTATTGTCATGCTACTAATTTTTATTTTTATTTTCCAATAAATATTTTTCAAACATGTTTTGTATAATACTGCAGAATTTTAAGAAAACGATCTTAGATCTTTTTATCAATCGTTATTGTATAATATTAATTTTGTTTAGCGCCTGTATTGATTTTGAAGGGTAACTTCAAGGTTTTATGTTTGCAAATGGAAATCTAAATTCATTGCAAGTAGTATTCGAAATATAAAAGTTTGTTCTGGCTTTTGCCGAACTATCATATAACTATACGGCAAGTTTCTACTTTGTCGTATGTCGTCTTTGGTTCGATGTCTTCTTCCAATTCCGGGTAGTTCTATTATGGTTCGGAATATTGGCTCGGATCTATTGAGTCGGAGAGACATTTCAATTAAATTATTGTCGTATAACATTTTGTAAATGTTTTTGTCTAATTTCTAATCTATTTTTGGTTAATTCTAATCTAGTAAGGTCTTGTTCGAGACTTATGGTCGCACCAGATGAGTTAAGACTGGGGTGTATAACTCATAGAGTAATTTCGGATAGGGTACACCGTCTGCTCGTCACGCTATCTTATTTTCGGCCGGATAGATTCGTGCAACTTCTTAGTCTAATACCGATCCTAATCTTACTCTTATACTATCTAGTCTCAGGTTGTTTAACTAGTCTCTGCTAGGCTCAATAGATCTAGGGTATACTGGTTTATTGCGGCTGCTGAAGTGCTCGGGAGAGTCCAACTAATTTCTAAGTTAAATTCAAATCTCTCTGGTGCTGAAATTACAAGTAACTTCAGCACTTACAAATAAGTGGGTTGTTAGTTAGATGGATCATGATTGGTTAATATTAAATACTTTACATTGGTAAAACATTTAATTTATCCAATCATAAAATATAGTTTAGATCAGGTTCCAACATCCCATACATTTTCATAATACCTGTTTGTATCAAACAAAAACTAGCCACCAAAAAACTTATGACAAAAGTTAACCAGATATAAAGTAGCAAAGGTTCCATCAAATAATGACAACCTTTATTTGCAACTCAGTTTAGAAAAATGGATACCGTAAAAAAGACACTTCGCTGAGTTGAGTAAACAATCAAACGAATCGACAAGATAAGCTACCTACGTGAAAACTACTAAATCCAAACTACAGTTTGAGCTGCATTTTCCCATTTTCTAAATTAATCGAAAAAGAAAAATGCCTATACTTTGTTCCTAAGTAATTTTAACTACGCAAGCGCAATAGAACTTAAGCAGTATCTTTAAATGCCTGACATCATTTAAGTGCAAATATTTGTCAAGAATTAGAACATGTTGATTTTTAAAAAACAAGTCGCTGTATTGACGCACTGTTATTTCCAACAAGAAAGTGATTAAACAGATTTTGTTTCCAGCTCGACTTTGATCATCGGAATTTTGAGGGAAATTACCGAAGTTTCTGTATTCACAAAACAAAAGATGATTTTTTCATCATCTCGCTTGGAATCACATGGTCAGACCATAACTCCTGCCATCAGATCAAAAATTGGCTAGGTAATCGTTTAAACTTTTTTCCCATGGTACAATTTAAACAAAACTTAGGGTTCAAATTGCACAGGCATTTATTTGTTATTCATAGGCTAGTTTTGAAAGCAACTGTCGATGTACCGGAACAAGAGGTTTGATTTATCTGACAGCAACAACAGTAAATCGCTTTTATTGTCGGTATTCCACCCCTCCCCCACATTTCTACTTTTCCATTCTCTTTGTTGTAATGCATTAAGTTTTATGACGACTAAATGCGTGAAGTTACGATGTAACCTATGAAGAACAAACCTGCTCACTATTGACAATTGTCAGTTTGTTCGCCCATGCCAAATTTCCTAGCATTTTGACGACGTTAAAATAGTTTTCCAAACTTAAATTTCAAATGGGGGGGAGGTTGTGAAAGATCCGGTCTTTGTTACTAACCACGAGTCCCCAGCCACTGCCACTTTGTTCATGCGCCAGTTCAAATCCACAGCTGACAGTGTGCTCTTGTGCGCTTTAGTCTGGAACAGCTCCTGGCCTATCTCCTTCATGTGGGTGGAGATCATGATGAAATAGCCCAGAGAGAAGCCCAACATCAAGTACCCGTCGCCATACCTGAAGTCAGATAGGTTGATGGTATACATTTTTTAAGTATCTCAGACTTGTAAATTTGGCGAAAAATCAGCTCGTGTTCGAAAAAGGTTATTGCAGTTTGGTCATGTCTAACTTGGCTAAAAAATAGTCTAATCGATATACTATTTAAACTATTTACAACTTTAAACTTGACACAAATTCACCTATGTAGTGTCAGAACCCAATTTGCACAATTAGGACATGCACAAAAAATGGAAATGAAGCTCGAGTAAACGTTTTCACGGCTTAAATCAAGCTATTGTAAGATATTAAGTAATAGAAATAAGCTATAGTAAGCCTGCTCGCTCGCTATATTCGCTAGAATTGAGACAAAGCAAAAAATTTAAACCTGTTTTTCTCGATACTGAGACAACTTTTCAAAACTTTTCAATGTCGTTTAAATCACGACTGGAAGGGCTATAATATGATATATTACGCAACCCATTCAGATGATTATTTGTGATACCTGATTTTGCGTAGACAACAAAAAAAACTAAAACATCCGAATACCGAGCTCCTCCCCATTTTTCACAGGTTAGAAACAATAAGGATAAGAATGGGTAGTCTACCATTTGTAGGTGACGATGGTGCCGTACTTGGACTGAAAAGCCAGCTCGATAGGATTATCCACATCATGCAGATTGAGAAGCAACAGAGTCTTGCCCCCAATCACTGCCGATATCTGAAATGAATTAAGTACACTTCCAACTTACCCAGTTATACCCTGACCTTATTCTACCCTGAACTGCTCCATAATTAGACCCGACCTAATTTTTAAAACACAATAACCGCATAGACAAGCAACAAGATGTTCATAGCAATACTTCACAAACATTGAGGTCATACAAATCTTACATGCAGCAGCATTATGGATATTTGGGTCTGGCATTTAAAGAATTTTACAATGATCATATTTAAAAAGATCTTTTTTTTTGTAAAAGAAAAGATTAGTTTTTGTAAAAAAAAAACGTCTGCTAAAATTGCGCAGCATCTCATTTATCAAATTATTACGACTATGACCAAGACGAGTGTAGTAGAATTAGGAAAGTATGTTCACTTACAGTATTGTCCTGTCCATCCACATGTAATTTCTCGTCCATCTTCATGTCTGAGAACTCCACCATACTCGGGTCAGCACGCACTCCCAGCTAAACAAACCAGAATACAATAACAATTACAAAGAAGAGTAGCCAGTTGATAGACGGGGAGCACAATGTTGCGACCCCGCAGCCACTGGGAAACTTCTTCAATACTTCTGACAATTCTTGGACTCGCGTACAACATATGACTTCAAGTAGACATATCAGCTTTAAAAACTTTCAAGTTAAATGATTCGAAGACAACGCCTTCTAATTTTCCGGTTACCGAAAATTCGAATCAGTTTTTTAGACTCAAATCAATTTTGGTAGAAGTTTTTTTGATACAGAGTCGAAACTGCAACTCATAAACTCGAAAATTCACTAACTCAAATAAATAGAATTAGATGATCATTTTTAAAAAAAAAACTACATCTCTACGCAGTGATGTACATTTAAATAATATAAAAAAAATTGCAAAAAAAAAACATAAATATTTTGACAAATAATCAAATTTGCTGAAAATAACTGAAATATTTGATTTCTTGGCATTTAAGCAATTTACCATTTTTTTCTCGAGCTCGCATTTTTTGCCGCCTAGTTATTCTAGAAAACGTCATCAAAACTTTCAAAAATTCAAAATTCTTGATATTTTCTAAGAAACTGAAAATTGACTCATTCAGACATCAGTTTAAGTCCCCCCTAAGCAATCTTTCAAATTATTGTATTTCGATAAAAGTTTTGCATCTATATTTTCCCATCTTAGTTTTTCCATTTTTATAACTCGGATTCGAAATTTTTTCATGAACCTCAAACGAAAAGCAAAACATACCAGCTTTTCAACAGTTGAACAAAAACAGGCCTACTTGTGTAATTAGTTCAACATCTAAGGTTTGAGGTAGGTTTGACGCTTCATTATCATGAGATCAGATAAGATACAGTTGCATAGTTCAGTTGCTTCAGACTTGAAAGATTAAAAAACAGCAAAATCCGGAGCAGAACAAATATTCTTGAAAACTATTCTAGATGGGTCCAGAGCGGCAACATCTTGGAATGATGACGCCACCAGAAAACAAATCTTCGCAGAATCAAACGAGAGATCTCAACATTTCTAAGGCTAAAAATCGTACAATTGAAAGAAAATACTTTTACACAGAGGCGAAGTTGCACTTCGCATACACAAGCAAAAATATGACCGATAACGCTTCTGTGAAAAACTGAAAGATTAAAACTTTGAGTCTACAAAAATTCTTTAGTGACGCACGCCAATTATGATGCATTAGCAGTACCAGTCAGTTTGAAAAAAAAATAATTGATTAACCAACTAACATGCCTCAATGTATAGAGAAGTCTATGTAGCAGTAATAACTTGAAAAAACTAAATAAAAAAATGAATTTTTTTTTTAATTTGAGATTTTTTGTGAAAATCGTCCCCCCACACGCCATATTAAGTACGAAGTGATTAATTTCGCTCCTAGTAACGAATCAATACTGGCAAATAAGCCTCCTCCTTCAACCAATTTGGAACAATTTCTATGACGGATTAAATCTCCGCTTACGCGTTAATGGCGCGAAATACATCGCGCGTTAATTGCCCCAAATTGGTCAAAATGGCCAAAATGGCGATTTTTAAACCCCCGTAATTTTACGAAAAAAATGATCACAGGTGAAATATCTTTCCAAAATCAAGCTCAGGACAACAATACTATTTGAATGATATTAAAATTCCGTCAAAAATGTCTAGTTAAAAATGGCTCGTTAAAAATTCCGTCAAAAATGGCTAGTTAAAAACTCCATCAAAAATGGCTAGTTACCACGAGCACAAATATTCCGTTGTTTTCGTTACGAAAGTCGGAACAGTAAAAGTCTGTGTTAAAATCTTTAGCATTGGCTGTTCTTAGTAGCTGATTATTGATCAAAATGAACACTTTCAAAATGAACACATTTTATCGCAACAATATTGGCGAATTAGATTGAAAAAAAAAGATAGTTCATACTATCGCACAAGCATGGCTTGTGTAAAGATGGAAAAATGTTGACGCAAAATGACAGAAGATTGAGCAGAGGTGACGTGTAGCTTCGCACCACATGCGATACCACTCAAAAACTTCGAAAAACCACATCAAAATTTTCCGAAATTTGGAACCAGTTCCAATTTGGAGAAAAGATAACGGGAAAAACAAATAACGACGTTATTATTTATTTAAACCATTGGACGAGCGGCGAATAAGCCGATAAAAGCTAAATAAACTTCCGTTGAGTCGAAAACAAAAATACTTTTGAAAAGAAACGAAAACAAAAGACTTTTGAAAGCTCTGGAATTCAATTTTTTTAATCGCCGTCGAAAAATACGCAAAAGATAATTGAATACAATAAACCAGTAAGCACATCAAAACAAGTCGCAACAAAAGAAGTTAAACTAGTCTTGGGAAAAACAAAAAACGAAATTACAAAACACAGGCGAAGTCGAGCTTCGCATCATTTGCGATAAAATACAACAAAGGCGCTACACCAGATAAACCGAAAAAACTTCAAAAATGTCGCTACAATTAGATCTATGAAAAAGAAAAGGCTCTGGTTTCCAAAAAAAACAATAGCACGAGAAAAAAAACAAACAATTATATTCAAGATAAAACAGTATTCAAGCTAATGTGCCAATAATTCACAAAGAAAACTCAAAATTTGCAAATATCATCAACTTTCGGCGCTGTTGAACACATTTTCAGTTTCGGCACTGTTTTACTTCGGATCTGTTGAACGCTCCAAAAAATTAGCTTACAGGAAAAGTCTTCTACCCGATTACACTACTTTTGCTAATCGTAAGGATACTTTTGTCCTTTTTTGCTTTCTAATGAATTTCGAGGTTTAGGACGAGCTCAATATTTGTCTTGCTTTCATCAACGCTGATTTTGTTTTCACCTCAATCTAAGTTTACACTTTTAAATGAAAATCGGTCAACTCGTCATTCCGTCTAAAGGAATCTACCTAAAAAGAACAATTGCTACAGGCAATTAAACACAGGAGCTAGCCGCTTCTGACCCAGTCACAGCCTCCTGTGTCACTCGTACAACAACCGGTTACTCTACTCCTGGATTCATTAAAGACTGATCGTTCACCTGAACCTGGTCACTTCTTGAAACTTACCCAGTTTATCGAATCTGAACCCAAATCAGGCCCCGAGGCAAAACATTTGTGCACAGTTAATTGACTAAATCACTGCATGTTACTTCATTACTTTAAACTTAGCAAGTCAACCGCTAGCAAATCATTTTCGATCATCGGTAAAAAATGAAGTGGACTCAGTGAACCGATTGAAATTATGGCCTCAAGAGCCTCATCATCATCACACCAGTGGTAAAATTTTCTTTCGTGTCTCAAATTAACGATGCATGTCATAAAGGTCAAAGACAGGAAAATATGCGTTTTGTTTTTCTCTAAGACTCTTACACAAAATCTTATTTTATGTTCCGTTACGACAAGAAAAAGTCCTGTCCTACAACAACTTGCAACAGAAATATACAAAAAACTGTTGAATATGCACTTCAAAGTAAATTTTATGGTACATTTTTAACAGCAGAAGGTACTTTTTTTACATAAAGACAACTAGGATATGCAGGTTGATTGAAGTTCAGATTATAACAACAATCGTTAAATGACAACTGCTCTGCTCTGCTCCTTTACATATCAGAATGGAGAAGACAAATTACATATTTCAACAACAAAACAACCAAAAACATTTTTTTGAAGCAAAAGGTAGAAAACAAATTTACTTTCTTTTATTTTGTTTCAAAAACAAGAGTATACTTTTTGAAAATCCGTTATAATTGACACATTTTTTTTTATAATTGCCACAACCGTTTTTTCACACGAACATACAGCAAATTTAGTTATGTTATATTTTGTGCAGAGCAATTTCTTACTTCTGCTGTTTACTGCTACCTTGACAACTTCAATTTTTAGAGAGTGTTTATTAGACCTAAGAGCACTAATGACCTGAAACTGATTTGCTAATGATGCTCCAGTTACACTGGGTTAAAAACCTTTTAAAACAGACGATTATTTTCCGTTCCGTCTCCGATGCTGAAAAAGGTGGGAGAAGATCAGAACCAATTAAAAACTTTCAGCATTAATCTGACTAATTTAGTATGACCCTACCCCGTAAATGGAAAACTACTCTAAAAAAATTTTTCTGTATTTGGTTTTCTTAACTTAATTCACAGTGAAAGTCCCTGGTCTGGGCATTTTCTGAAACTACAATCAATATTGATCAAAATGATGAATTTATTGGGTTTAACATAACCAGGCAAAAATGAAACATAGGTTACTTATAATTCTTTTTATGTCTAGCTCCTATTGATATTAAACAGGCCATTTTCTTACAAACAAACTTTACAAACTCAGAAAAACAAGAAGGAATCACCACAACGGCGCAAACTTTTCATTTACCCTTTCAACTACTTGTTCTTAAGTTAAGACCAGAAGATAGCGTTTTTTATGTCCACGCATCCCCGTCAAATTGAGCATTTATACGAATTGGGAAATAAGGTATTCACTGGAAAATGAGATATCAAAACGTTTAAATGAGACTTCGTTATCGAAAATTTGGATAGAATTCAGCTAAGGATTACTTTTTTAAACGAAGCTCGCAGAAAAACTTGGCAAACGGAAAATATATTTTATACGTCTATTACACAAAAAAAAATTCAAAAACGAAGTGAACAGGCATCTATTTGGAGACAATTGATTGAAAAAATCTCTGATTGTCATTTTCAAAATAGTAACTCAGTGTGAGCTAACGATCGATATGAACTGATTTATATAGCTAACACTATTTTCAAAAACTAACGTTATGAGCAACCCTCAAGACCGATTGCCAGTTAAATTTAACTTATGAAATTGCTTTTTCGAGTAGGAAGAGTTGAAGCTTTGAGCTTTGTTACAGTCCAATGTTCCATTTTTCACGATTTTGCAACTGCAGAGCGTTTTTGCTTTCCATGTAGCAAATTGAATTCAAAGGACTTGAAATTCAAACACAGAAGCAAAGCTGAGCTTCGCGCCACTTGCGATACAACAATTATAGGATGAGTGCAACATGATGGTAAAAAATAAGCAAACAGAATTTCGAACGATGATACAACTGAAGACGGAAGTGGAAAAACGAGAAAATCATTTACAAATTTGAATTTGAGCACACAAAAATTAGTGCCAGAGTCTTATTATCTCAAAAGTACTGCATCCTAAGAAAAAAAACCGGTAATTCGGCCGAGCGAATTGAAGCCGACATCCAATACGCTGAAACATGTAACAACCACATAGGATCCGCGATATCAATACAAGAAGCGTGTGCAAAGTAGACTACATAACTTGGAAACTCAACCAACAAAGTTTAGGACGACAACCATAAAGCCGAAAAACTATCAGAAGAAAATTAATATCAAAACTCTACAATTATACAACCAGAATTTTGAGTTCTAGATATAGCATGAGTAGTAACTAGTACCCGGTATTTAAATTCGAATTTTCATGAAATTGACATGTCAGCAGCATAGAAGCACCATAACTTTCTTTAACTGATTTTGTTAAACTAGTTGTTAACCCCAAAAAAGACTATATTCCGGTTTGATAACTCTTGCTAATCGCACTCGTAAAAACTTAATATAATCTTATTTTTAACAACGACAAACTATACATACGTCAAAATAATTTGATAGAAATCGAATGAAGGGCTTTCTTCGAAAACTTTGGGAAAACCTTATAAGAGAGAAGTACTAATTATGAGAGATTATTGTAAAACTAATAAAAATTCTGAATCTGGGCAACTTGCACCGAATTGTAAATAAAAAAACTTCAATTGATTTCAAAAAGATTTCTTATCTGAGAATCTTGAACCAAATTGAGAACTATTGACGGTAGCGTTTAATTTCAAAGCCAGGGATGTAGAAAATTGTTTGCTATAAATATAAAGGCCATTGAAAATCACATGATTTATCACTAGCAGTTTCAAATCGCGATCATAGGCAAAGGTCAACATGAATTTTGTTAAAAAGGTCCAGATAACTTGATTTGCAAATTATTGAATTTCAAGGCAATTCAGAGGCGAAGCGGAATTTCGCAATTTCTGTGATACATCACGAAAAAAGGATGACAAGATACAGTGCTGATTTAAAGAAGCTTCTTGTGATATATATTTCTCATCAATTAACAAAGTAGTTTCAGCGTAATTCTTGATTAATTGAAAAAAGCCAAAAACATTCTATATGTAATATCCGTCTAAAATATATTTTACGTTTTCCAAGTTTTTCTACGAGCTTCGTTTTGAAAAAGTAATCCTTAGGTAAATTCTATCCAGAATTTCGATAAGGAAGTCTCATTTAAAAGTTTTGATATCTGATTTTCCAGTCGAATTCCTTATTTCCCAATTCGCATAAATGCTCATTTTGGCGGGGATGCGTGGACATAAAAAACGCTATCTTCTGGTCTAAACTTGAGAACAGGTAGTTTAAAGATTAAATCAAAAGTTTGCGCCGTTATGGTGATTCCTTGATGTTTCCAAAATGATCAATTGTTGGAGTAAATTTTTGGTTGAGAACTTCGGAGAAAAAATTGCACCATATTAATATGATGAAATTCTAAGCAATTTTTGTTCTGTTTTTGTCTAATCTTAACCCAATTTGAAAAAACTTGTTTGAAAATTCAAGTTTTAATCATTTTGTCTAATTTGGATAATTTAAATCAGCACTAAGTCATTTTGACAAAAAATATGCTAAAAATATGACAAAAATTATGCAAAAAATATCAAAATTTTGATTGAAAATGTTCAAAAAAGATCTGCAATGAGCTAGAATTGATTTCCGATTTCAAGACTAGGAGTCATACGTCCCAGCATCTGCTCCGCTTGTGTTAAAACTAATTCCAACAAAAAGTTCAAAGATTTATCTCATTTTCGAATATCATTTTGGAAAAAACATGTTGCGAAAGACAGTTACTAGTATTTGATAAGCATTAAACAGGAGTAGTTTATGATCGGTGAGTAAGCTAACAAAACTGGGGTAGAGTTGAGTAAAAAACAACATGCATAAAATTTGAGGCTACCATTTGAATTTTAGTCCATTTTCACATGCCACGCAGCAGGCACGCAAATTAAAAAGAACTTCACCCTTCAAATGACAACAATTAAAATTGTTATGCCGATAGCCGCAACATTTAAAGCCGAGTAAACGGGGTATTCGGAATAAATGAAAATATAGAAAACTGGAGTTAGGTTCGAATACAGCAACTTTAAAACAGAACAAAAATTTCAATTTCATAAAAACTCAAAATATGTATGTTGATTCACAGAATTGCTTTCTTTTTATCCATTAAAAAATTGTTTGTTGGAAAAAATAGTTCCAAAAAATAGTAAACTCTTTAGTTAAAAACATATGAAAAAAATTCATGTAACGCCCACATAGGATCCACGATAGATATACCAGTCACGTATGCACAGTAGACTACATAATTTGGAAACCATCAGCAGAAAATAAATATCAAAACTCTATAATCATACATGCAATAGTTTGAGTTTTAGATATAGCATGGATTAGCTGCTAGTCCCTGACATTCGGTAGTTAATTCGAATTTTCATGAAATTGAACATGTAAACATCATAAGTGATTCACGTGATTTTGGTAAACCAGTTGTTAACCCGAAAAAAAGTATCAATTTCAATTTGATAATGCTTGCTTATCGCATGCGTACACAAACATAAGAACAAACTAAACATGCACAATATTTCATTTGTTTCGAAAAAAAAGCTGAGCTAAAGAAGTGATAAGTCAAAGCAAATAAACTAGCTTTTTTGGAACGGCTTTTCATTATCGAGTTTCAAGAAAAAAATATATGGCCCTGTAGCACTTTGAATTTTAAGAATAATCTACGGTTGACCGTTTTTTCCAGACAGAAAACTGGATTAATAGGTAAATTAATTATTCCGCTCAGATTTCAAAAAATTAGTATCCACTTTCGAAACTAATCTACTTTCGAACCCATGGGGCCCTTGAAAGCAATAAGTTGAAGCTCTGCTGTTATCAAACGCTTTAGCATAAAAGTTATATTTGAATTAAGTAGTTAAATTTTTAAAAATAAAAACTTGGAAAAAAAGAAAAATTTAAGCATGAATTTTCAAGTTAATCAATTTCTGCTAAATTATCATATCAAAACAATCTTCCTTTTTTTCACAGTAAGTATCATCCTCGTGAAAAAATAAAGCCACCATAATAATCAAATAACATGTTGGTATATAGTTTTTCGCTACTAGGCTGCTTAAAAATAGCCAACAGACAGTTGGAAAAGAGTCAATTAACGCAAGTACACGATTAACTTGATTTGTTTTTTGAAAAAATTTCAACTTTCAAAATTCAAAGATAAAAAAACAGAAGCCCACAAATATATTCGAGTTTCAATAACAGTTAGAAAAAAAGAAAAGGTAAAACTAAAAAAATTCGGCTATAAGTCCGAATCATACTCCCGACCTCAAATTCTAGCAGGTCCTAGCTTCTGCGCCATAGTCGCTTGAAAATAATCAAACACTAGTCTCAAAAAATCCAATAGATGAGATTGATAATGCTATGCAGCAAGAGTAACAGTAAATTAGCACCTATTAATATTTGCTATTTGGGCCCGAAAAAATGTCGATTCGTAATATATCATTAAGTTCGATAGCTCGCCTGTGTAAAAATCAACTTGTTCACAAAAAGGTTCCAGTTTGAAACAAAATTAACGTGAATAAACATAGAGAGCTAATTTTCAAGTCAGTAGGATGGAACAAAGATATGAACATTTCCTAAGGTACAGTTGCGAAATGAACTCGAAAACCGAATTTTGAAAACTTCGACTATATAAAGGCTTTTGAGTGGAGCCTTTATATAGCTACTTAACATACAATTGACATTTTAATGATAATAGTTAACTATCCCCCCCCCCTGTGCATGTATTATTTTTTGACAACCATTGCTGTATAAAAAATGCATTTCAAAAATGTCAAAAATCTATTGGATTTTTATTTTCGCGCGTTCGTATTTGTATTACTCACTGTTTATATAATACCTACATGAAAATTTTTAATTAAATATATTTTCTGAAACTTGTTTTCAGCTATTGAAAATGTGGCAGCCAAAGCTGAATTTCTGAAAATACAAACAAGAAGGGGGGATAGTTAATGAGAACCAAAATTTTGAAGGTAAATGTGTTTTTAAGGTAAATTAACGCTATTGATTATAACTAACAGCTATCTTCAGGTACAGAACAGCCATGTAGCGTGACAAGGTTGGTACTGCTGAGGAGTCTCGTGAATAAATTATTGATAAAAGTTTTGGGCATGCCGCTATGAATGCCATAGGCATAAGCTTCAATAGGGAAAGTATCATTAATTATTCAGTTGTGTTTATCGTTATCTTCTTTACTTTCTGTTTAAAAAAATACTTTTCAGTCTAAATCGAAACAGGCGTCTGTTGTATGTCATTCGTTTGAAATCAAAAACCAACTTCTAGTCAACTTTCCCCAGTATTTGACCAACCTAATTAACTATTTCTTTTGGGACTCCAAAGAGCGAAACAAATAAATTCTGATTTTCCATCAAATCGTTTCCACTCCCTTCATATGTTCAATCTAAATCTTCTTTCAATTTCATTTTAATCAAATGTGCACTAAAAACACTCTTTGGGACGAAGTATTATTGACAAGATCGGCTCTCATTGCGTTTTTCACACATTACCCAATCATCAACTCAGCAATGAGTTATTTAATTGTTGGGGAAATTTCTTCGCAATTTCCCTCCTCCAGTAGAAAACATTTTTAATACTAGCAATTTCAAAGACACTAGTTGAAAAGGAAAAGATAATTGAATAATCGCAAGCTTAAAGATAATTGATTGAAATTGCTTCAAAAAAACTCCTCGCGGCTTTTTTCTGAATTTCTTTCTTTTTTCTTTAAAAATTAACTCGGCATTTCAATGAGAAAACATGACAGATGATACTTATCGGATAACTAACCCTAAGTTTCAGCATCACTATTTGCTGCAATGATTACTACCCCCAAATCTCAACTGTACACTATAACTACTGATTGATTCATCAATCAGTTTCAACAAAAGCACAGTCAGTGAGTCCTATTGTGTCAATGAAGCGACACACAAACAGTCAAATATTGGCTCAGTATATTCCAATTATGTTCGTTACTGACTCTAATTTATTTAACATAAGCTTACTTACCATCGGATTCTATTAGTATTCACATTTTGAATCAACATCACAACTATTCTCTGCTACAAAATCCTCGACTATGGTAAATTTTGACATTTAGAGTTCGTTTTTTTTACCGTATGACTTACTTTTCAGTCACATCCCAGAATTAAAAAACACTCAAACACATTTGGTCCTAAATTCTATGTAACTTTATGGTTTTAAACTCAACTCGATTTGGTTCTAAAAATTTTAATACAGATTTTAAAAAAATGATATCCTAGTAAGAATCCTATTGTCAAAAATGATTGCTTCCGGTAGTCATCAGGCCCTACTTTCCCACCTTAATGAAGTTCCGTAACTGCACCATTAGAAGACAGGCATCAATTATCAGCTTACTTCTAATTACTTTCCCTGGGTTTCCTGGTCCACCTCAGCCTTGTCCCGCTCGGAGCAGTAAAAGGAGTAGAATTGACAACTAATTACTCAGATTTCAGTCATTCTAGACCAACCACTTCCTCTCCTTCCCTTCCACCCCTCGGAGAGAAGCTACGGAACTGATCGCATTTTAACCCTCATTTCTACCTCTATTCCTAAAACCCAACACCCCCACACCAATACGCAGATGAGCTTAAAAGCCGACAAAAAAAAACAAATAAGAACCTGAGTCAGGCTCCTCACAACACTAATTTAGATTCCCCCACACCGATAAGTGAAAAAATATTCAAGGGGTACTAAAACCAAGACAAGGATGTTCACTTAAGATATCTCACTTTTGTTCATTCGTGTTTCCTCCAAAAGCGCCAACTAATATATATTTTTAATTTTTACCTTATTTTTCTAAATCTTTTTCGTAATTCAGAACTCGGAACAACCTGCACTACTGTCGCAGCTGATCACGTGTGCTAGTTTCTAATTTTTTTCTGCCCTTTTTGAGTGGTGCCTTTTTTGCACATTTTTTGCATTATTTCGATTAACTTTCTGTTTGTGGTCCATCTGAAGTTAATTTTATCTGCTAATTTATGACAAATCCTTTTCTTCACTACGTGTGGCTCTGTTGCGTTTTTAGTTTCCACCTCTGAACTCCTTCAGCGAAAGGAGCAGCACAACAACAGAATAATATTGATGGTAGAATTTACACTGCGGCCGATTTAAACTCTTCAACTGTTATATATATTTTACTCTTCTTTTATTCGGTTTTATTGCCTCTATTTTTGCTTCCTGCTGCCAATAAGAACAAACACAAGACCAAGTTGGCTGATTGAAAATGCAAAAACAACAACACACTACAGCGCCATCTAACGAATATCACCAAATACCAGACACGAACACACAAACTTCAGATGACATTTTCTTGTTTCTTCTACAATAATAATAAATATGTCAACTTTACGACCAAAAACCTATTAGACATTGGTCTCATCTTCTTCCCTTAATTACTTTTTCCTTTTAAACTCGAAATAAAGGACAATTCTAGTTAGAAGCCAACCAGTCTTAAACATGCATTCAATTACTAATTTTATCAGAAAAACTGTTCACTAATTAACAACAATATTCAAACAGGTGAACATGAAAATACTTCAGTTCCTTTCAGCGCGTGTTACTTTATTAGTTCTTACCACGATTTTAAATTGCAGTCGTCAAATTCGTTGCAATCAAAATTTTCAAAAGCTTCTTGACATCAGTCATTTGAATAATGACTTCATTAATATTTCAAACTACCGTGGTTTGTTTACTGTCACACCAATTACTGTCACCAAACACTCACTTGTTTTCTACACTGACTTGGAACACATTTACGTCTTCGATCTACTCAATTCCTGGCTCAAAAAATATCCCCTCGCACAGTTGAGTGATGGCCTTAAAGTTACAAGTTACCATTGCTCGTCCGTAACCAGCAAGCTAAATGTAATGCAAACTGCCAAAAAGGGAGACGGCTTAACCTCTAACTTAATTTTGTCTATCTGCTTCGAAAAGTGCCAAACTGCAGTGATAAATTCTTTTTGCTTTCTTGTTCCAATTAGCGTACAAAATTCTGAAGTCAAATACGACCCAGAAAAAATCATCAAGCTAGAAAACTTCGCCCAGATTTATCTCTTCGACGAAACTTCTGAAAACGAAGACCGAATTTTGACAGCCCATGGACTAAATACTGGAACTTTAAAACCCTCTGAAGTCATGTTTGGATACAACCTGGAAACAAACGTTTTGAATATTCGGTGGAGAAACGACTTGGAATTCGATTTCGGATCCAAAATTATCGAAAATAACCAACAGAAAATTCTTTTGAGCAATTCGCAAAAAATTTTTAAAAATGAAAACGCTATCGGAATTTCGATTTACACGCAAGATAATTGGATACAATCGGACAATGAAGAAATATTCACCATTATTGTTAGTAACTTTTCAAACCCCGATGAAACTAAATCCGTATCCTTATCTGCTAAGTGCCAATTTCTAAAAGCCACACCTGAAAAATGCAAGAACAAAGATTTGATTCAGTCCAAATTAGCTCTAGCAGATATTTCTGAATCACGAATAACTGTTACTCGCTCTTTAATTCACGATCTGAGCTCAACCGAGTTCTGCTCGATTGATATCGACGACCTGATTTATCAATATGAGCAATGCTTAAACTCAGCTCAATGCTCAATAAATGGAAAAGAAATTCAGACAACACCAGACATCAGTGCTAAAACTTTTCTCGATATTGAATCATTCTCCGTGATAGACGTGACGGAAAAAGATTTAATGCTAGCAATTACTCGAAATCCAATCAATGACAAGTTATTACTAGAACGATTTGTGCTGAAAAAATTCAGAAATGCGGATCAAAATACAACTTCTCTTTTTCAACTCGATACCATTTTGATACTTGAAAACAATTCTGAATTAGAATTAAAATTAACTCAAAGCCAACTTGTTCTCAAGCAAACATCATCGGCAAAACAAAAGACAGAATTTCTCAAGCTATCCCAATTTTTCCCTCAATGCGACTCAGCTTCAAATTGTTTTCAATGCCAGTCAAATGTTTTCGGCCTGCGTTCAAAATGCAAATGGCAAAACAATCGCTGCGAGGAAACGTCAGATCCAAACACCCATCCAATTTGCAGTCCCGTTATCGAATCAGTTTCGCCGACAATTGTTCACCTCACAGAATCTTACGATATCACCATATATGGCAGCTCACTAAGTCATGAGTTCAAGGTCAGTTGTAAAGTGTTCACAGAAAACAATCCCAAATCTGGAAGCCCACATGATGATGTGATCATTGCTGCAAATCAAGAACTGAACTCTTTTAACTTCGCAAAGGAGGTTCAATTTAACATAGGCGGAAATTTGGTACATTCCCTCAAATCACTCAAATGTCAAGCCAATTTTGAAAAAGTTTACAGAGGAGATTTGGAGATGACATTAGATTCAGGATCTGTTGAGTTTCCTTCGCTGATCAAAATCACTGATCCTAAAATAACAAATGTTTATCCCAAAATTATACCATTTACTACTGGAACACTGCTGACAGTCGAAGGAGAGAATCTCTGGAACGGTGACGTCACAGAGAGAGATCCAGAGCTAGAGATCACCCAAGTTCATGATGACAACAGGTTTTTAATTGCATGTGCACATACAAACAGGACTGCAAACTCAATAACATTCCTGGTCAAGAAACCAAAAGAAAGTCGGAGCCAACCAAGCCAAACCTTGCAACCAGGAGAAGCTTTCGTCAGCTTGCAATATGGATCACTATTTCGAAGGTGGCAGCGGGACACACTAACCATACAGGATCCATCCAACATTCAAATGATCCAGGACAAAATAATCAAATCAGGAGGCATGGATGTCGTGTTTATTGGCAACGCCATTGAAGCTATTCCAAAACCAGTTTTGATAACAACAGTTTTGAATCAAAGTTCAGCTGCAGCTGAGATAATATTCGAATCAGGCGAAAAAAATTGCAAATTCCAACCCTCGCAAAGTGAAATTCCATTCGCTTTTCTAAAATGCAGAGTAACTCCAATTCCTCGTTACTTGACCTCAGATAACCTTGATTACGACATCTCGACTGTAGTTAGCTTAAAATCATCAAAGTCACTCAAAGATCTTCATTGTGTTACACAACAGGAAACATGTGGTTTCTTCGATGACCTCTTATCAGGCGAGGAAAACGAAGTCACTTTTGTGGACAATCCGACCATTTACAAAATAGACGGGCCAAACTCTCTCAAACTCAACTCAGCTCAGGATCGGTTATTGAATATCAGTTACAGCGACATGGATTTAGACTGGCTTAAATACCGAGTGGTAAGCGTATTGATCGGCGATAGCGGCGAATGCGTAATCAAAAATTATACCAATACGACTTTAACTTGCGAGGCGCCGAGTAACATTCCGCGCCAGTCGCCAATCATGGTCTACCTCGGAACCGAATACAGCGTCAACGTCGGCATGTTCTACTACGAAAAAGAAACGAGCATGTTCTTGTTGTACCTAACTATCGGCTGCAGTATTGCCTTTCTATTTATTTTCCTTTTCATTAGTTTTATAGTTTGCCTGCAACGCAAGTCAAAATCTCAGGACCAAAAAGACGGTTACAATGGCCCCACATTGAGTACCGCCAACAACATATCTATGCACTCTCTTGACCTCGCAAACGAAGATCCCGTTTCCATCATACCCGAAGAAGAACTAGAACAGCTAAATGAGTTCACAGATAGCAAAGGCATCCAGATATACGCATCGCAAAGAGTTTCTCCTGTGCTCATTTTGGGAATTAGTGAAAAACCAATAGGCCACGGTCAGTTTGGCGAAGTTTATCGTGCTGTTCTGAAATACCCCCAGGAACTAAACAGGAACCGAAATACTGATCTAATTAACATTGCTTTGAAATGCGTGCGTAAAAGACCAAACAGTCATCAAAACAAGCAAATTTGGAGTCAGTTAATTCAAGAGGGCGATTCTATGACTGATTTCTCACATAAAAACGTCCTTGGAATGCTTGGTTTTAGTTACATCTTCCCTCCTAACAAATCAGACGCCGAGTTTTGCATAGTATTACCATTTATGAATGCAGGGAACCTTCATAGCTACTTGCGTCAAAATGGTTCCCAACTACATAACGATCTCTTGGCCGATTTTGCATTCCAAGCAGCATGTGGTATGGAGTACCTACACGATAACGGAATTTTGCACCAAGATTTAGCAGCTCGAAATTGCATGTTGGACATCGCCGAAACCACTAGTGAAGTCACTCTAAAAGTGTCTGATTTTGGACTGAGTACAGAAGCCACCAGTCAGCAGAAAGCGAGCGTCCTCCCTATTATGTGGTGTGCACCTGAACTTCTCAAATCACAGAACTCAGAACGGGTTTACTATCAAAACGGAACCGAGCCCAGTTACAGAGACTTCTGCTCGCTTCCCGTTTGGAGCAAGGAGGCGGATGTTTGGGCTTACGGGGTCCTCGTCTGGGAAATATTCCACGAGGGAAGGAATCCTTACCAGCATTTGGGTAAAGTGTCCACTGACAATATGAAGTATCAAATAGCTTACAATCAGGAACGTCCTAGAATCGAAAGCCATGTTGAGATGGACACAATGATTGAGATCATGAACCTATGCTGGAAACAGGATCCGAAAGACAGACCAACATTTAGGGAAATCCGGACTCAATTAGAACACCTATTTGACCTGGCAGATGAACAAGAAGATGCCGAAGAAGCAGATTCGAATACCTTTGCCGCATTGCCTACAGAAAGAGATGCTTCAGCTATCAACTACAGCCACAATGACGCCTATCAAGATGACGACAACCCCAGGGTAACCTCTGAGGTTTAGTAGGAAGCAAATACTTTAAAAAATCACTTAATAATCATTTTGAATCAAATTATTGTTTTCATTATAACATAGTTATACTAGCTGATTTAATATATTTTGAAAAGCTTTTCTAAAAATACAATTTATCCAAACAAGGAGAGGAAACTTTTGGCTCATTGTGCTTGCAACTAAAACCCATGGAAAAAAATGATTAGAACGACAAAAAGTTCGTCATAGTGTAATTTGGTGTAAAGCGACCAAGTAACGTTCGTCATAAAACAATTGATCATTTAGACTGAGAGAGCTTGCTTAAACGCAAAAGAAAACTAGCTTTAAGAGCTTTATTTAGCGCTTCCTTGGCAAAAAAATATTATGAAGATTTTGAAATTATTGAGCAAACAGATATTTTTAAAGAAAATTTTCAATTTTCTATTATTCACATTTTGAATACAATTGTCGTCATTTATGTCTAATTCGCTAAGTTTCTACGCGTTTGTATTGTACAGAGGATAGCTGGTTAGTGTGTAAGTAGCAGATAAAATTCCAACCCCAAAAATTAAAAACTAAAAAAAAAACTTAGACAACACTTCATCATCAGCGTATAACTGCTTACATATATATTTGAAAAAATATCCCTTAATCCCATCATATCAATTTCCACTGGCAATGCATCCATCGAAACGACAGAACTCTAAGTACTATAGCAAGGCATTACATACACACACAAGCAAACAGACGAAAAATTTTACGCCGCAACAAACATTGACATCACCGGCAGCAAGCTCTCGAAGAGCTCATTGAAATTAGAGTCTACGGTCGCTCAAGCTTCAAGCTGGAGCTTCAAACCCTAATACAATCAACTCTTTATGTCGACTTCTTGTCAAACAGAATCACCTAATCATTCCGCCAACATGTAGACAGTTAACTCAGTAGATACGCATTGATAAAAAATTTTCACGCCTCAAAAAGGTTATATATCTTTTGCGGGTTTTACATCTTTTGCTTTCATCGGACTATTCGATCACAAAAGCCATCAATTGACAAACTAACTTCCAAGGAAATATATAGAAGGGGAGCTGTAGTTCAAGCAGCAACAAAAAACGCATCGATGAGGTCAAAAACCCAAAAAGAATCCTATAAAAACAATTGGAAATAAGTTTGCAAAAAATTGCATCACAAGGGTATCAATCCTCTGCCGCTACGTCATAGGCAATCACCTGGACTCTCTTCAATCCAGCTCAGTTAAAGAGACCTTATGCGCAAGGAACTTCCACATATACATGAGAAAAAATTACCAGGCAGAAACTAAATTTTAAGCGGACAAAACCAGAATAATAGCATTTGAGCTGTACCTGAACACTGATAATGAAATTAAACACAAAATTAAACAAAGAAAAAAATTCACTATTTTCGAAAAAAAAGCCATCTTATAAAAAGCATTGCTTTTGTAAAATGATAAACTGAAACAAAGACGAAGCAGAGCTTCGCATCGCTTGCGATAAGAGGCCAATAGCGCATAACAAGATAGCAGACACCAAACCACTTGAAAAATATCAACCAAAATTCTATCACTTTTGTCTCGCATGAAGTTAACGCCGATGAGCCAATAAAGCGATACCCCTTATGAAACACACATTTCCTGGTTTAGATTTAAAATGAAGCGTGGATAGGGGACGATTAAACCAATTTAGCATCAGCCTAAACCACAAGCCTGCAAAAAATGATCCTGCAAACATGAGACTGATAATTAAAATATTCCCAGAAAATTTTCAATTTGCAAATCACTTAGACACTGCTAGGACTCGAACCTTTGTTCTTTGACTATCAAGCATGTGTGTTACTTCTGCGCCGAACGAGCAAAGTTTGCAACTGGAGCTCAAGATTCTCGTACAGAGGCGAAGCGGCGATTCGCAACATTTGCGCTACAATGAAAACACAGCATAGCAAACTAGTGGTCAGAAAATGAGACGAAAGTCGCTTTGTAAAAAAAGAAATCGGAAAGTAAAAAAAAAGATCTAGAAAAATATTGATAATTTGTCTCAGTAGGTTATGAATAAAAACTATTTGCCAAAATAAAAATATATGAAACTAGCATCGAAAAAAAAACACATGCGTAAAAAAACCTTCAGCAGGAACCATTTGAGCCAAAAAATTTCACTAAAAAGTCTAATAACTCATAAAAAACACACACTTAAACAAAAAACTTTTCGCTCATCAAACAAAGAAAATGAGGCCACTTATTCGATATAACATAGACGGAAACCTATCAATCCGGAAAAAAATGTTGGTCTTAGTACCGGGTTGCAAAAACCTCTCTAATCGCAAGAGTGTAAAATAAACTGAGGAACTCTGCGAACAATTTTTATTTACAGTGAAAAAACTTGGTACCCGGTGGCATTAACGCTGCTCATCGGAGGACAAATCAACAACATAAACCTTAACAAATCACACAGGAAGACTCCGAGATTCGAACCAAAGCTTCCGGCTTTCCTCCGAGATTCATGAAAAAAATAGACAGCAACGCATCGTATTAATCAACTGGAATTAATTCCGAATTGACGTTGAACTTGGTTTACCTACCTGGCAAATGTGGTCTCCGTTGGCGTCACTGACACTGATGTTCTTATCCTCACTAGCCAGAGCCAGCTTCTCGTCTCTACTCCAGCACAGGGACACTATCTTCTTCGTGTGTTTGGCCACTGGTGCTGGAAGTCTCTTGTCCGCACGGTGATTGTACACCTGCAAAAGATCCAATTGCTTCCAAGTTCATCACGGCGTCGACAACGACAACACATAAGATTGCGACAAAAAAAAATTAAAACAATTTATTCAGTCTCTCTTCTAAGTCCCACAGAAAAAATAAAAATAAATAGTACCGCGTCACTAATAAAAACGGAAAACCGAAACTAGACTTTAGCAAATCGTTTGATTTCAATTGATCACGTAGAACTGCGAGCATTTCCTCTCTCGTCTGATATAATTAAGTCAAATATTTAGAAAATACGAAATAAAACTGAGTGATTTATTTAATCGCCCATTTTTAGTTGAGAAATATTAAAATCAAATCATGTGATCAAAAACCAAAATAATTTCCGTTGATTAACATCGAAAAACTATCTGATATATTCTGATTGGGCTTCATTAAAACACCTAATTTCTCTCATAGCGGGTTTGTCCCGTAGCACCAAGAATAAGAACTGAGAACATCTATATACCTGCAAGTTGCCTTTTGCGGACCCAACTGCTAATTTAGCTGATGCAGACCACTGTATTGCAGTGATGGGTTCTCGGAGTCCCACGTCCAGGTCTATGGTTCTGTTCATGGTGGTGTCCCAGAGGATCACGTGACTATTCTGGTCAGAGGAGATAGCCAACACGTCCCCATCCGGATCCCACGCCAGACCAGTGCAGTGGCTGGAATCATCACATTCCACTAATTATTTAAATCAAAAACACTCATTTTAAATTCTATGTTCTGTCTGTACACTTTTACTCAACCCTACTCAATAACGCCTTTTATCTCTAGTTGATGAGAGAAACTGCAATAAATTTATTTAAAAAATACATATATTCGTTTAGAAGCCTGAAATCAACAGCTCAGTCTACATTTGCGTCTTTTCTGCAAAAAATACATGCCAGCTAGTTGGACTTTTAGGAGACAAAAACCTTACTTTTCATCTGAGTTTACAGATCTTTAAGCAAACTGGCCGTTGCAATAAGCAAATATATTACGCGCGTCATATAGTAGCATTATACTCAAGAATTATGCTTCTCAAATAATTACTTCTGTCATGTTCATCTTTTAGTTCAGAAGTTGTATAAAAAGGGCTGAATTATTATCCAACTTAGCCTGGCTGGAATTTTCGATAATAACTTCGAAGTTTTTTTGACTGAAAATGCCTGTAAAAAAATAAAAACCAAGAAGCTTATCTTTAACAAGCACTGAGGAGGGCTCGATTTGCTCGCAAAAACAATTAGCCCCTTCTTTTAGGCAGTTTTCAAGTAAAATTTTTGCTCAAAAACTTAAATAACGGTTTTCCATTGCTGGCTGTTTTTATTAATTTTAAGTATCTTGATCCCACAAACACCCCTCTATCCTGTAGAGGATTTATGGGGGGACAGCTTCCCCTCAGGGATTCGACCCCCATTAAACTATTTTGAGACATCCATTTTTGGCTGATGGACCTTAAAATTTTCCTAAAGGCGCCTTTGGCCTCATAATATAATATTTTTTTTGAGGGGGGGGGGGATTACGCGCGCCAAACAAACGCGATTTTTTGGTTGAAATTTTCAAAAAATTGCCTAAAATCGTTTTTTCAAAAATTTGCCAACGCCGCAGTAAATTTAGGGTTTGCCAACGCCGCAGTAAATTTGGTCAAATTAGGGTTTACTTAGTGATCTATGAGAGCTCAGAAAATCAATTTGGTCGACCTAAAAAAATGGTCAACAAAGTTTTCAATTTTGTTTTGAAAATCCTACATCCCCCCTCCTCCCCCCCCCCCCCTCGCGAGAAGCTCCTGGATCCGCTCCTGCCTCCATCTCCTCAGCTTTTAAATCACGTTAGTAAAAATTTCGGCTCTTTCCATTATAGACCTCTTAACGCTCAAAAATCTTTTTTTTAAAGGAACTGTAATGTTATTTTCTGGTCTAAGAGGCTGGGGGAAGGAGGCCTATAATGGACAAGAGAATGAAGTTTAGCTATAGTTTTTAATAATTAAATGGAGCAATACTTGTAAGGCGGTCCAACTCTTTTTCAATCAACTTGCTCGAAGTCTGTGAAAACTGGTCATTTGATACTTGAAACCTTCTCAACGACAATATTTTGATAGCTCAATAGTACAGCACTGTCAAAAAGTTGAAGTGCTTCCTGTTTCGAAGTGTAAGAATATCTCAATTTGAAGTTCTTCAGAAACTTTTATTAATACCTAATTTCAGGGACCTTAATTGAAAATGAAAATAATTTGAATCCAATAAACATGCATTTGTTTAATACTGGTCATATAAAAGAAATGAGATGCACAGGTAACATTTTTCTGAGAAAAAAAACATCCTATTTTCTTTTTCAATTTTTTTTACTAAATGTTAGATTGCCGAGGAAGCGCTAGAAG
The DNA here is from genome assembly GCF_963678635.1 of Symsagittifera roscoffensis. NCBI lineage: Eukaryota > Metazoa > Xenacoelomorpha > Acoela > Convolutidae > Symsagittifera > Symsagittifera roscoffensis. Next base: position 4,122,319 of record NC_087066.1, read on the forward strand.
AACCGCCAAAAACTTGTTTTTCGGCAGTAAAACTAAGTTTTTTTACGGCTTTTTTTAAAAAAAATTTCCACTATAACACCTACTCGCTCACTGTATTGCTCGAAAGAAAGATGAAGAAGCAAACATTTCAGACCGGTTATTTAACATGAACCTTGATAAAAAAATAAATGTTATTCTAATCACGGTTGAAAGGGCCATAATATGATATATCACTCTACTTAATTTCAAGACTAATTGTGATAGCTGATTTTGCTTGTTAAAACAGTTAGAACAAAAAACTATAACACTCCAATTTCAGAGGTCGGAACAACTAAAAGCCATCAAGGCGTTGTTTTTGCTTACCCAGATACTTTAGTGGCGAAGTCGTAGTTGGGTTCGCCATGTCTATTGAACACGTTCACATGTCCGTTAGATCCACACGTGACCAAGTAGTTGGCTTTACTCGTCTGCCACTGGAAGTTCACATCCCCATTTCCAAACAACTTCTCAGTGTGCCAAAATAGACGCTAAAACATTATTGATGTTAAAAACAAGAAAATGAACCAACAGATGTTGAAGCTTCCTATACTTCATTAACCTCGTTCAGTCATTTTTCCATAAAGTGTAAGATAATTATAATGGTAGGGGGGGGGGGGGGGGGGTGGTGGTAAAGTGGCTCAGCCTCTGCTTTAAGCTTGAAGTTACGGATGTCTGAGTCACACCATGATCCATGCTAGTTGCTTGAACAAGGTCCATTTTTACCCAAACAAACAATAACCAAACTTTTGCATGCAAGTTTTAAGGAAAACACAGAGCCGTTTGAAAAAAGAACCGAACAACTCTTATGTTAGTCTTTTCTCTTGTGGATAAATAGTCTTATAAAACGTTTTGAAAAATCTTGCGTCTAAGCGGAATAATGATTGAACTTCGTTGTGTTTGCAACTCTCGCAGTCTGAATCCAAATAATGGAGAAAAAAAACGATTCTATAAGCTTCAATTACTGAGTGAAGAAAACTTGAAATCCATCTTTTTTTCACTTACCTTCATTTTTCTAACTACAGCAGAATGTTTGCGACACTTTTCATGTAAAATCTGAAATTAGCACATCAGTAGGAAATCCATCTGTTTTCGAACAAGGAAACAACTGGCCTCCAGGGCGATTCATACTTTTCAACTCAGTTTTATCATTTGAAACATTGAGATCAGCATGTATTTTTTGCTGGGACAAAACTAGTATGAATGTACCGGACTTAAATTTGCACGGAGACGTGTTCCATTTGCTCATTTGAAAACTTTTAGCAAATGAAGTCTTCATTTTGAAAAATACGAAACTCGTTTCATTTAGAAAATTTGTAATAAAAAAAACTCATTAGAAGCTAAATAGTTAAGAATGGCCTTGTTATTTTATTTAATCAGTGACATTCAAATCCATTGAATCTTGGTTTAGGGAAGTGGTAACGCCAGACCACTTGAAATTTACTTAAAGCAATCCACGAGAACGAAAAGAACGGGAGATTTTGTTAACATTTCTGAGCTAATATCAAGGATTTCACAAAACGAAATGATCAAATTTTTCGGCAAAAACTATGAAACAGCAAAAAATAGGGAAAAAACGTATAATACAATGAATTGCTCTCAGTTGTGCAATTTATAAACTTGCCAAGACATGGGGCGCAAACTCGAAAAACAGCTTTTCTGAAATGTTTCAGAATTTTCGGATTGGTTTCCAATTTTTTTTTACTCCAAATTTAATTATTTGCGTTAACTTAAAAGTTTACTTTTAGTCTAATTTTACTGTTTAGTCTTAAAATTTATCTGGAAACACTATTAATAAAATGGCAATCTTACATAATAAAAATAGCCGAAATTTCAAGCAACCTTTGTGCTGTGGAAACTAAGCCGTTAACAATGCAGACATGAATTTTGATTGTTCAATTTTCTTGAAAAATAGGTCTTGGTTGGTATCGAATTATTGGCTTAAGTCGTCCCAAGAATGTGCATAAGCTCCGCGCAAAAAGCACAGAATCCGTCAAGGAATTTGATTTTAAAATACGCCAAGCTAAAATACTATTTTTAGACTACAAGTTATTGTCGAAGTCTTATTTTCCGATTGGATAAAGCTTGCAAATCGCCATTGTAACAAAATTGTATTTGGCTAAATTAGAAAAGAAAATTTAGGAGTTGAAACAATTCATACAATCATAGATGGAAAAAACACAGATCTTTCAACTTCTTAAAAATTTTTTTCGAAAAAATTGAACTTGAATTCATTTAAGTGATGTGATATATGAAAAAGTGTAGAACGATATATAACTTGACTTACATTTCAATAAAACCAAGGACACGCAAGAAGCTGTTCAGCTTGTCGAGGCATGCCCTGAAGAACCTTTACATAAGTTGCGAAAAGTTTTCGACTAAGAGTACAACCAGAAAAACAAGCTCAAGATTAAACTATTGCCTTGATGAGGTTAAAATCAAAATTATTGTAGGAACGGTGTAGTTGATGTTCTGAAAAGTGTTTTAGATTATCCACAATTAATTGATTCGAGTTGAGATAATTAAAACATTTTAACAGACATTCCGCCAAGATGGCTGCATAGTAAGAGCACGAGACAGTAAGGAAGGTAGGATTTTTAGAGAACTGGCCCGCGTTACCCTCCGTATAACAAAAATATTCAAGATGAAGGGTGTTTATTGGGCTATTTCGTATAAGTTCCAGCAAAAAAGTTTCCAAAAAAACTTGTCTGAAATACAAATCGAATACAGCGTGATTTTCATAAGTCTCAAGAATTTCGGATACATGATCAAATTTTCACTCAAAGAAAATCGTTTCAATTATTCGTTTCTGCAAACAAACAAATGTTTCCCTTATTGGATCAAAGAAAGCCGTTGACAATATTCAAAAAAAGAAAAAGACCTATAACCAATCCTCGAGGATCCCCCTTTTTACACAGTTTTTGTGAATTTTTCTCAGCTGAATACACATTGTTGTCTATTTGTTAGAAACTTTCCATTGAGCTTGAAACTTTACACCTATAACCATCTTTCCATATTTTCAATTAAAATACTGCGGCCAATTGTATAAAATGCTTTCTTGAATTCAATGAAACAAGAATAGCCGAATCGTTCTGTCAGTGCTTACCCTTGTGAAATCGGTTATGGTTAATATTGCATGAACACAGGATCGAATATATCTGAAACCGAATTGTTTTTCATGTATAGTTTTGTTTTTGGAGGCGAACCGGGATAAACGTTTGAACAAAACGTTTTCGAAAATCTTCCCGATCGGATATTAAATTGACTGGTCGATAATTATCCGGACCATTTTTCACACCATTTTTATGCAATGCAAATTTTTTTGATATTTTTAGAAATTTTCCTGCTTGAAGCACTGATTTTAAAAGTAAGCCAAGTGATCATCTAATACTGGTGCAGCGTACTTGAGCCTTTGATTGGAGATCCCGCCATGGCCAACATAATTTTTATTGTTCAGATCTTTAATGTTGAGGAGTACTTCATTTATTGAACAGTAAAGAAAAACGAATTTCCGTTCGCTCTGAAAATTGGTTTTAATGTCTGAGTCTCTATACTTTTAGTTAACTTCTCGCCTACGGTCGTAAAAAATTACATGGGACGCGCTTCTTTGATTTCTGTATTCTCGCCGACTTACTTTTTTGTGACTTTCAATGTTTGTATGCTCTGCCCAGCTTTTATGCAATCTGTTTTGTTTATTCATCAGGTTTTTGATTCTCATGGTAACCAAGAAATTATCCTTAAATTGCTTTTCAGAGGTTTTTTGGACAAAACAAATCAAATTGTTTCAGCAACATTTCACATATATTGGTATAAAAAGCGTTCAAGTTCAGATATTTCAAACAATTCAGTTTTTGGTTCAGGCTAAAGAGGAAAATTATACTTCTATCACTCATAGTATAGGTAATTTTATTTACAGTTAAGCCCATACACAATTATCAAATGATCGATGCAAGAACTTGACGTCGAATTAACCCTGGTAAATGAATTATTATTACTGATTAAATCAAACGATTCCAAAAGCATTTTTTACTAGACAATTTTTTTCTGAGAGAATATCAAAGTTGAAATCACTCATCACAATCAGTTCACCCTATATCACTTTAATTTGAACAGGGTAGTTTCTAACTTTTCCAAAAATTCATTCAGAGGCATCGAGGGCGGTCAATCAATTATAAATACATTTTGATTCGGTAAATTAGAATTCTGTTATTTCAAAACAAGATGTTCCAGATCAACTTGAAAACGTGAATGGCTATAATTCAACCCAGGTAGGGAGGGGAAGAAAAATTCATTTAGAAAGCGCTTAAAACTTTTTGAAGTGGTTGACTTGGGAACCCGAGTAGAGCGTGCGAATCACAGCCGATCATTTAATTTTCTTTTGTTCGATATTTGTATTGCACAGGGTAAACCTAGAGCAGATCATTTTCTTTCGCTACCTATTCTTTTCAAGTGGTGAAGTATTTTCAATTTGAACTTAGTATTCTTTGATATCAACTTCCGCTTGCTTGAATGAATTCGGCTTCTTCCTCTTCTTTTTCAAAAATAGTGATGAAGTATGCTTTGTCTACTAAATTGCTTCATGGTGCCTTTGAATCTAATCATTCCAAAGTTAAAGATTTTTTTTGTATCAGTTTGTTTAAAGAGGAACCTAACGGCTCTCTTTAACTATTTCCTCACTCTGGGACCTAGCAACGAATCTCACCCCCTCCCCCTATAAAGAATTAAATCAAAGATTAAGCATATGAGAATTTTGTACCTAGTAACAAATCTCACCCCCTCCCCCTATAAAGAATTAAATCAAAGATTAAGCATATGAGAATTTTGTACCTAGTAACAAATCTCACCCCCTCCCCCTATAAAGAATTAAATCAAAGATTAAGCATATGAGAATTTTGTACCTAGTAACAAATCTCACCCCCTCCCCCTATAAAGAATTAAATCAAAGATTAAGCATATGAGAATTTTGTACCTAGTAACAAATCTCACCCCCTCCCCCTATAAAGAATTAAATCAAAGATTAAGCATATGAGAATTTTGTACCTAGTAACAAATCTCTCCCTCCCTTGCAAAAGGGGGAATAGTTGAAGAGATCCAAATAAAATATAGCCAGCAGAAAGTGTCCAAAACTTCTCCAAAACACCAATTATAAGGCACCCGTTTACACATTCAGTTGTATTCGATGATTACTTCCTTAGTTTCAAATATAAGGCCTAGATTTTTTCGAGCTAGCTGTTCAGCTTAAACATTTTTTGCGCGGTTTGAGCTAATACAAGAAATGAAATTATCCGATAAGAGACCCCACAGATAGAAGCTTGAATTTCAAAAACTGACATGTCAGATCTGTGAATGACACTTAAAATAAATTTTACAAATTGTGAGAAAATAAACATATTTTTACAGACAATAAGAACTGAAATTGCGAAATGAAGTTGTTTGTACAAACTAATTACAAGCACTCAGTGTTAGATTTCTAGATTAAAGTTTACTGGAAAACATTGAAAAAGCATATATCACTCGGAGCATTAGCTGTCTATACTATACGTCTACATTTCTTTTAATTAATGCAAAGAGAATACCAATTTTGTTACATTTTCCAGTTAACTTGAATTAGGCAAAGAAAGGCATTAAAGCAATTTGATTCACGGCAAGAAATAGAGTGGTGTCATAAACAACATACTTTTGAAGCGAATCTAATACTAACTAATTTATACCGCATTTAAAACTTTTCTGCATGGAGATGATGAATTTTACTCAAAGTGATCAGCAAATTTCAGCTTGTTCATTCGCTTAATTTCAAAAATGATACAGTTGCGAAGCGGAGTTTCGCATAACCCTGCATAATGAATCATTCTATGAGCGGAAAGAAAAAATACGAGCAGCTACGATTAATGACGCTAGGTTTAATATAACCTAACAAAGTCTCCAAACCATCGATCACGCTCGAAGCAATGAATCAATGCTTGAATTTACTATTTTCTTTACTTTTAACGTTTCACATTTTACGTTTCAACAAACATTTTTTAGAAGTGCGTTTACTTAAGACCCATTTCTGAAAAACTGTTTAACTTCACTTTGTGAAAATTTTCATTCCTCCTAAGTTCCTTACATTGCTTAACAATGCCGGACCTTACACTGCTTAACAATGCCGGTGGAAACATGGCTGTAGATAACGAAGGACTTCTACATGCTTCTTTGCTTCTGTTCAGCTTGTTCCGTAGTCATCGAGTGAACCACGAAATAGGCATATTTTTTCATAGCTAATTGATCGTCAAGTTTGAGAGATTTCAAAATCAGTATGAAAGCAGGGGGCTGTACAATTTGTAAGTTTAATGTTGTACATCATACAAACAAAAAACTGATGCTTCAAGACCGGCTGCGACTTTATCAACGCAAAGCTCTTCATTATATTTTTTCATTATGACTCGCTCTGAAAATTTAAAGAACTTTAGTGGCTCACTCAAGTTTATTTTTGTCCAAGAGCTGCAATTGTAGCATGATACTTCCAAATTTACGGTCGTGCACAAGCTGGATAGGGCCCATACCAGCATTATATGTATACATCAGTAAACAATATTGCAGGAATTAAGTCAAGTCAGCATTTAATGCATTGTCATTAAAGGTATTTACTTCAACCGTCCCTCCTCTATAATAGCACTAATTGAATTGTGATTAATGTTGTCACTCCAAACACAAAATGGAGAAATGGGCATCAATATTCCGAGCAGAATCAGCAGTTTCTCAATGTGTTCAAAGATTTTAACAATGCCAATTTTTAAAAAACTAGTCAACGAAGAAAGTGAAAAAATGACAATTATACAAACTTAAGTCAAAAATTAACGCAAGCTAAGAATGAATACTGGACGAGATACTACAGTGAAATCGTTAACACATCAAATGATACAGAGATAAGGTCACTAGAATTACTTCAGTATAAAGGAAAAATGACATGGCTGTCGTCTAATCCTCCAAAAAATCACGGAATGTATCTAAGCCTTAAAGAGTTCAATGATGCCATTCATATTCGCTATGATTTGAAATTGCATGACATATCTGCAGTCTGCGAAAGTGGCGAGAATAAGTCTGTCGACCATGCCATGATATGCAAGTTGGGAGGGTTCACAACTTTAAGACATAATATAGTGCGAGATATAAGTGCACAGATCTCTACTATAAATATGCTTCGGAATCAGAACAAACTCTTGTGCTGTCATTTTTATGCTGTCAAAAACATGAAGCAAAAATAACGTATATGTCTGATTAGATAAAATCCTTGTTTACTAAATATAACAGCTGATTTTTTTCGAGACTCGTTTTTGGATTGATTAGAATCTTTTGTTTCTTCGAAATTATTAAAATTTGGAATACTAACAGGCACATTACCGTTGACTACATTGAGCAAGCATTCACAAACGACTGATATAACCTGAGTATTTGATGATTTTCTAATAAAGCTCCGTAGTTGACTTGGATTCAATTGTAGAATGTGCTGCAGAATAGATAATTTTTTCGTGTTCATTTGTGATGGGTGTCACTTCTGTCTTATCTAATGGTAAATAGAAAATTGACGGACCAGGTGGTATTATGTTTGAACAGTATCTGAGACAGTCTGATGTTCGGGGATCTAAATCTATTAATAGTTGTCCAAAGCTGTCCTTTGTAGCCAGTTCATACGATTGTCGTAAAAATTTAGGTGCATTAAGTTGTCTTCCGAGGTGATCAAGTTGCTGAATATCACGAGGTGATTTGATAAAAATGATGTGAGATGTGTTCAAATCAATAGTTCGTGACCATCGACTTTCTTGGAATAAATTATGTTTGACATAAATAACATCTAAGGGTTTGTGTCTTCCTGCTGTTGCTAGTTTGACGAATTCTTTATCATTGTATATTTCTTCGCATGAGTCATCATACACTAACAGAATGTTTTCAATAATTCTCAAATGATCGAATCCATCAAATTTGACAAATTCTATTTGAATTCTGTCAGCGTTTAACTCGTCCCTAAGTATAAATTGAATATCTTTTTTAAAAAATACTCTTCCAAATTTGGGATAAAAAGTTCTCCCTTTCAATAATTTGAAAAATAAGTCTGTTTTTCCTGGTCCCGAAGGTCCTACAACTGCCATAAACAGTCTTGTCGACGTATCAATAATTTTATTTAGATCCTTGGGTTTGGTAACACATACCCAACTAAACCAGACAATATGGAAAACCAAACTGATGTTTCTTCACAGCTTACTTGCGTCAAAGAAAGTTTATAGATACAAAAGCTTAGTAAAACTAAAACTATAATCATTTGGGACATAAACACTACTTCTGATCTGGGAACAGTGGCATCAAAACAAATTTTTCGAGATTTTTGTTCGGTGTTATTTCGATCATAAACAAAATCAGTAACTATATTTGCATCAGGCTCATCATCTGCTAATTCAGACATTCACGTTTTCAATTTTCTCTCTCTCTCTCTCTGACTATCTATCTATATCAACCGTTTCTTATTGAGAAAGAATAATGTGTGGTTATGAAAATTACTGACCAGTAAAAAATCTCGTATCGAGTATAACCAGTGTAAACATTAGTAGTATCATTTTCATTGGAATACATTTCCACAACATAATTGGCTGGGACATGATCAGTTTTGGCATGATACAATTTTCTTCACAGAATCTTCTCTTATTGTTTTTTGAATCTCATTGGGTAGTTCACTGCTGGTTAGATCCTGGTTGACGTTTGGGCACTATGACTAGCTTGGAAAGACAAAGACCGCGCTTGCTGGGTAACAATAACTGATGTATTTGAATCGTTGACAGTAGATGAATTGGTCAATCATGGGGAAGAACCTCCTCAAAGTGCACAACTTCTCTTCAGAAAGGGTAACTTGTTCTTTTCGTTGAACTACTTGGCCTCTACAATCAATGCGTTCAATTCTGGTCAATGAAATCTATATGTTACTTTCTGGTGTCATCCAAGCACAAAGAACTGAACTTGAGATATGTATGTCTCCACTTTCCCCTGACGCTCGTTATTTACACTAATTTTTCAACCAATCATAGAACGCTTTCGACTTTTTTTAATGCACAATGATTTTTAGAGTTATGCTGCGGTAGGTGTTTGTTACAACTCACAAAATTCTTGAAATATAAATTTTCGACTCGTGGACAGCTCAAATCGTCAAGATTCACAACTTTGCGGTCTAAGTATTTGGATAAAAAATCAGCTTTTTCTTTTCCTTTGGCGTGAAATATAGCATTGGGGTTTCTTAAGACAAAACTTTGAATGATTTGATTCAAATTCAGGTATAAATAATCACCGCTATCCCAATGAAGTCCGTGCAAATAGTTTGTCAGCCAGTTGTAGGATTTTTGTTATTGAATTGAAATTAACTGGAGGTAGGAAAATTAGGGAATCACTGTAGTCGGAAATGGTTATAGCTAATTCTTTCACTATAAATGTGTTTTTCTGGTGTCGAAATCCCTCACAATCCAACACAACTTGTCTTACCTTCAGCATTCCAATAAATGGTAGAGTTTCGGTTTCTTCTGTTTGATATACAAACAAAACGTAATTCCACTCAAGTGACCAATCAGACTGTTGTTGCATTTCCATGGTAAAACATAGCAGTATGTGGGACCAGTGTTATAAACTTCGCGGACAAAACCGGCGGCATCGTGTAAAATAGCATGCATTCGTAAAAGTTTCGAGTCATTTAAATATTTATCCAAAGAAGAATTGTCTATACCGATCAGACCCCTATAGGGTCTCAACTTGATAGCAACATCGTAATTTATATCATTGAGAAGAAGAAGAAGCAGAACAGTGAGAAGAAGAACAGTGAACATGCAGCTACGAAATAATTTCGACGGTTGGTGTTTTTCGGATAGGTTTTTTTCAAAGTAATATAAATTTCATGAATAATTTCCAAGTCTTTTGAAGTAACTCTACGTCTTTCCAATTTCATTTTTTATTTTTTCTACCACTTCTCCGACCTGCTGAATTTCAAGCCAGTGAAAATGAAAAAAAAACCTAGATACCACTTACTCACTCCTATATCTCTTTGATATATGTTTATATGTTTAAGTAAGCCACGGGTATTTCGGAAGTTTACTGAAACAAAGTCGAATTTTTCTTTCCACTCCTTTCTCAATCAGAATTGACTCAAAATCATACGAGTAATCAAAAACATTTTCATAAGTAACAATTGACAGATCGGTCGCTTTTCAATATTTCTGCTTCGCAAAAATGCACCAGGTTATTTGCAATAGCTCGCTCAAATAAAATTGTTCTTTACAATTTTGCTCGTATTCCTTGAACGTATGAATTGCCACTTCTTTCCACCGAGAAATAAACACTATATGTCCTAAAAACTCAGTTTGCTGAGTTTGTTTTCCATCAACATGTCTTTATCTTCTATAGAAGACATTTTCACATTAAATCTTTGACTGTTTATAATCGTTATAAATGGATAATAATGGGTCTTTATTAATGAACTGTAGTTTAAAGGATTTCTAACAAATGATTTCAAACTATTTTCATGTGTTTAGATGGATATTCGCCTTGCTGGTCTCCACGAGTTACCCATTGATTTGCCTTATGTGGGACCTGGAACTCACGAAGGCAAGAGTATCTTTGGTATGACCGTGTAGTTTACCCCGGCCACCACTGCAGCGAATTTTAAGCTGCATTACATTAAGGTTGCTTTTGAGAAAAAGGAGGGCATATTTGAATATGTATCTGTTGATGTGGGGAGCATGGAGAATTTCTAACAAATGATTTCAAACTATTTTCATGTGTTTAGATGGATATTCGCCTTGCTGGTCTCCACGAGTTACCCACCGCGCGATAATAAATACCAAAGTATTTCGTCTGTCGGTTGTCCTAAGAGAGGGGTCGTTTTATTTTGGGCAGGGTCCTTTGGGTCTTTAAAAAAGATGGGTCCTTTTGGACCCTACTTTTGGTAGGACCCGAATTAACCCCCCCCCCCCCGTCGAAAAGACCCCCCTCCCCCTCTGTCGAAAAGACCTCCCCCAGTCGAAAAGAGCCCCCCCCCCCCTTAGGACACACGGCGGATTACAATACTACTACTGCTAAATCTTTTTTTCCTTGATAAATTTTGCAGTTCTTCGGCATTGCGAACAATATCTACAATAAGTCGATTCCTTTTTGATTCGCAAAATTTTTCAAACGATCTATTTATAATTTGCTTGAAGAAATCTTGTTCAAACATGGTAGTAGCTTTTTTTCGGAGCTCAGTGTTCAACTGAACATATGGTGCAAAAAAAATTTCTTGTCCAAACTGCAGTACTCGATTTACTTTTTCAATTTTCAAACCAAGTTTGACATAGAGCTGAAGTGTTAGGTAGTGTACAGTATAGTTTTTCTTTGGAAAGAAGCTTTGTAGGAGCTTTGCCGTAGTGCCCACTTTATCCGAAAGGTTCATTTTTTTTCAACATGTCTAATTGAAGCTCACTGAGCCACATTTTGGACACAACTTCTTTTGTTGGGTAATCCGATTGTGCATCGTGCAAATGATCGGGGTATAAAAGATCAACGTCCAAAATGTATCCAATTTCGGATTCTCTGCTCGTGTTGGCTATAGAATTTCGGCTATAGTTACTTGGTCATTAAACTCAAATGAGTTAAGTGGAAGAGGAAATTTCTCCATATTCCCGCCATATAAATTGTTCGCATCTATCATGAAGAGGAAAGTGTTAGGCTGTTATTGTTGGCAGAAACAAGTCTTTTTTCAAACACACTGGCAATGCCCCCCCCCCCTGATCAGGTTTTCTGTCATATCCAAGTGCTCCCTATCAGTGAGTAAATGGAGTTCAGCCTTGCATGTTCGCACAAATGCATCCCCTGAGAGATTGCTAGCCGTGAAATATTGAGCACAATCTAGCTTATATGTTTCAGAACACACTCGTCTAAACTCTTCAAAAACGCATGCAAGAATCAAGGTATCAGTCGTTAGATACAAATCGCTATATTCGCCCAAAGTCTGACAACCGAAACGAGTGTACACTAACCATGCATATGCATGTTGGTATTCTTTTTCACTGACACTAACAGCACCTCCTTGCAGCGTGTTGGTCCACTTGTTCCGTGCAGGTAGTCTATCTTCTGTGTATCTTGCATGGCTGTCAACATACGAGTAGGGGAAGTAACCTTTTTGTCGAATCAATGCTTTATCTTCTTCCGGTCGGCTAGCAAAGTGGTTATTGAGATATATGAACCTTTCCACGGGTAGATTCCGAGCTAGCTCATCTAGTGAGCTGTTCATAAATTTGCAACTGTCCACAAAATGGATTTCTTCGTAGACATTTCCTTTTTCGTTAGTCTACGATCTAATCCACACTTTCATTGTAAGTGAAATAAATTTTTCGTCATTGAGTGCAATGACCGAAAAGGTGTTTCTGGTATTGGTATCTTGCAGACTCTTCAGTACATGGTGCAAATCATAGTTCTGGAGATTTTGCGCAAAGACAGGGGTGAATTGTATGGTACGTCTCAGGAAGTTGCATCTGTTGTGAGCCCATCCAAGGAATTATCCATCGAAATGATTATGGTCCAATACTTTCGCGTTAGTTTCGGAGAATTCCTCTTCGCAAATCCAGCATTTATCACTGTCTTCAAGAACAGTGGTGCTTCCGAGGTAGTTCGGGTATCGTCGTTTTTTATTATGAAAATCACGCGCCAATACTTCCAGCATTCGAACGAATTTAGTCATCGAGTCCACTCCTTGATTAAGTGGAAAAAAAACGCCGGTTTCGGGTTTCCAGCTTCCACAACTACAAAAACTGCTGGGCTTATGTTTTTCAATTACGTTTGTGCTCGAGCAGGTAGGATTATTACTGACTGTCTCCACTTTCTCCAGCGCAGACTCCAAATCAAAGTAAACCGCGAATGGACTATAGCTTCGGGCACCGATGTTTTTGAAGCCTACACTGCTCTTGTCACATTTGGCATGGTAACGATTGCTGGTTCCTTCCCCATGCAGATTAACTGGTGGCGCTCAAGTCGTTCCTCAGATGAACACCGGTGGAAGCAGTTTCGGCACAGCATGTTTCTCAATCTCAGTTTTCTTTTTTGCTCACTAACTTGTTCAGGTCTTTTATCACGACGTAGTGGTGCGTGCCCATATCGCTTAGAAGCAGCAGATCCACAACAAAATTAGACTGATATTTTGACAATCTCAAGGGTAGAAGAGTCTTTTCATTATACCTAGAGAAAAATTTTGAATGATATTTTTTTACTAATTTTTTTACGTCATCATAATAATAACACTTCAACGAATGTGCAGCCAACCATTTGTTCTGATGTGCTTACATACAGCTTCTCACAAATTAAAAAAAAGTAATGATTAAAACTGCAACTAACCTGAAGACAATCACTTGCACTTCATTCAGAATTTTGAAGCGTCCAATAGCCGGTAGTCCCATTGGGTAGACAAAATCGACAGTTGGCTCGTGCGCTCTTGAGTTTCTGCGATAATCATAGAATCTCGCTTTCTCCTCCTCTTAACTCTACATCGTACGAAGAGTACGCGGGATATTGTTCTGCCGATGATACTCAGCAACGAAGCATCTATCGTCTTCATAATTGCGGATATTCAACAACAAACGTTTGTGTTTCAGAAGATCGGCTGGTAGTGGCAAGTACGATGAACCCCTGATCGGTGCAGACTTCACCAATTTTCGGACAATCTTATCAATCGTGCGGATTCTCCAGCCGCTACCATGAGACGCATACTGATGGACAGTAGACAAAATTTTATCTACGCAATCATAGAATTGGTCCCGGGTCCATCCTTGAACGTCTACAGCAAGCATTTTGCAATTGGCGAAGATGGTTATTACTACTTCTGTGCCATCTGCTTTTTCTTTTTCAAGAGTTACTTCTGCCGACAATTGAGCTTTCTGAGGCTCATACATAGTATTTTGAACTATCAGTTCTTCGATATCTTCTCTCTTAGTCACGAATAGCGCTAGTAGGTCCAATTCCGTTTCCATCGGCACTATATCGTATGTCCTGACTGCTCCATCAAAAGCTGTCTCAGGCTGTATAGAAGAGAGGACTTCTCGACTCACATCCCATGCGCGGCAGACCGTGTTCGTTTCGCATATCATTTTTTATTTTTTCCACCACTTCTCCGACCTGCTGAATTTCAAGCCAGTGAAAATGAAAGTAACCTTCTAGATACCACTTACTCACTCCTATATCTCTTTGATATATGTTTATATGTTTAAGTAAGCCACGGGTATTTCGGAAGTTTATTGAAACAAAGTCGAATTTTTCTTTCCACTCCTTTCTCAATCAGAATTGACTCAAAATCATACGAGTAATCAAAAACATTTTCATAAGTAACAATTGACAGATCGGTCGCTTTTCAATATTTCTGCTTCGCAAAAATGCACCAGGTTATTTGCAATAGCTCGCTCAAATAAAATTGTTCTTTACAATTTTGCTCGTATTCCTTGAACGTATGAATTGCCACTTCTATCCACCGAGAAATAAACACTATATGTCCTAAAAACTCAGTTTGCTGAGTTTGTTTTCCATCAACATGTCTTTATCTTCTATAGAAGACATTTTCACATTAAATGTTTGACTGTTTATAATCGTTATAAATGGATAATAATGGGACTTTATTAATGAACTGTAGTTTAAAGGATTTCTAACAAATGATTTCAAACTATTTTCATGTGTTTAGATGGATATTCCCCTTGCTGGTCTCCACGAGTTACCCATTGATTTGCCTTATGTGGGACCTGGAACTCACGAAGGCAAGAGTATCTTTGGTGTGACCGTGGAGTTTACCCCGGCCACCACTGCAGCGAATTTTAAGCTGCATTACATTAAGGTTGCTTTTGAGAAAAAGGAGGGCATATTTGAATATGTATCTGTTGATGTGGGGAGCATGGAGAATTTCTGGCTGTTCGAGTCTGACAATTGAGCTTTCTGAGGCTCATACATAGTATTTTGAACTATCAGTTCTTCGATATCTTCTCTCTTAGTCACGAATAGCGCTAGTAGGTCCACTTCCGTTTCCATCGGCACTATATCGTATGTCCTGACTGCTCCATCAAAAGCTGTCTCAGGCTGTATAGAAGAGAGGACTTCTCGACTCACATCCCATGCGTGGCAGACCGTGTTCGTTTCGCATATGCCCAGCATATGCGCGATCATTTTGGAACACATTCATGTCGAAGAGACAAATTCTTCTTGCTTCCGATTCATCGATTGTTTCGCCGATCGCTCAGTTTGCTTCACCGATCGCTCAGTTTTTTTGGCAGAGATTACAGGTACTATTCTTGTAGACATTGCGAGGTTGTTTGTTGAGAATTTTGATATCTCGGACAGCTAGGTTCAAATAAAGCAGATACTGGTTTACAAGTCAAAAGAATTCAAGTGATTTCCCGTTTGTTTTACGACTGCGATTAAATCTGTTTAGATTTTCAAACTTTTTCTATCAGTTGCGTAATTGCCGAACTAGGAGTGGTTTCCTAAGGTGGAGCTTAGATTAATAAATTCGAGAGGGTGCATCCAAACTGCACACAGATACATCAAAGAAAACAACTTCAGCTCATTTTATTAACCTATAAAATAGTCTCATAAATCAACCAAATCGTCTGAATTAACCAAGAAGTTCCTACACAAGTTTTGTAGCTTCAAACAATTCATCGGCACTCAATTCAAAAAGACCTCACCTGAGTAGACCTAAGCCCAGCAGAGTGAAATTGAAGCCTTACACCGAATGTAGTTAATCACCAATTGAGCTGTAAAAATAGCTCAGACTGAATGGAAGGGAGCAACTCCAAGGTGATCAAGGAAAGGCGCTACTGTAAATGATAGGCGGTTTTTGACAAAGAAATAAAAAAGATCAAATCTGAAATAAAAAATTTTGATTAAATTGCAAATTGTGTTATGTTGTTGTAATTGATAAATTTGTTAGTTTTGATTAATCGCTCAAGCTAATTACAAAAACTGGTGTTCTTTTTTTCAGCTATTGATGAACGTCATAGAAGTGATAAAGCTTCACATCAAAAAAATTTTAAATTTAAATAATGGGAACTTTTCATGTCAAACTCCTGAAAATCGAAAAAACCAAACAGGTCAATTTATTTTTATTTTTTTTTTGTTTTTATTAAATTCATTCAGCGTAGACGTTCACTGATTCAGGTATCTGTTGGGTCCTTTGCAGTGTTTCAGCTTTTACTTTTAGATGGTTTCCACTGCAGGGTGTTGAGGACCATTGGCTGAGTGGATTTGCAGTCCTTTCAAAAACCACCAAAGGTCTTTTCAAACGTGGCCGCCTAGACTCATTATAGCAACAGTATGTGACAAAGTTGCAGTTCAAGAAATCATTTTGTGACAATTTTTTGAAACAAAAAAATTCGGATACTTTCTGGTTTCGGTTTTGAACAGAAATAACATGTTAAGTGTTGCACATAAAGGCAAACGTTCATTAGCTGAGTTGATCGCATACTATTGGTCGAAACCAGAGAATAATTTTTGATACCAGCATTTATTTCTTTTTGTTTAGTTTTATTCTTTCAAAGATTTCTGAAAAAAATTACAAAGCAAATTTTAAATTCGAAAAAAAATCAGAAACAAAACATAAACAAAGCTTCAGCCACAAAAACATTAAAAAGCTTATCAAACTAAATAATAAAGCCCCAAACTGGTGCACTGTCGGTGGAAACAAAGTTTTTTGAGTTTTCAGAGATCTCTAAATTGCAGTTTGCATTTTTTCGGCGCATAGCAAGCATTGATAGGTGGCGTCTCAGTTACTAAGGTTGGTGCAGTGGGACTTTGACTGCTTTTCATGTGTTTAGATGGATATTCCCCTTGCTGGTCTCCACGAGTCACCCATTGATTTGCCTAATAATACCAAAAGTCTACCCGAAACTCTCTCGTTACTTGATAAAGGAATTCCTCCAAGCAGTAGTGGAAGTGTCGATTGTGGAACTACTAGCCTTGTTCGTGACGTTTGGAGCAGAGAGCTTCGTAAAGGGACCGGTGATACTGCTCACCGAAGGAATCCAGAATTTGCGGTTAGATGGGCTTCTAACATTGATTGCGATTACCCATGGAAACTTGGGAGGACTAATGAAACTGACACGTTACCCAGAGCAGATGAGAGAGAATGTGAAGAAATGTGATGTGAAGAAAGCCACAGATTCGTGGAATAAGATAGGAGATCTGAGACACTCTTATCCAGTACCTCCTGCATCAGAATCGCTTTGGAACAGGAGAGGATAAGACGATTGAGAGGGAGGAAGGCGTGAGACGACATGTTGGGGCATGCCCCTACTAACTGATCTAAGCTTGGCTATGAGGACCGATCCCTTAGCGTTGATCAGAGGAGCCACAGAGTTTGTGACAGTGATTTATGGACCAGCAGTCACGTTTGCGTTCCCTGATGTCAAGGTGGAAGCATCCAGGAGGTCGGTGCTGCACCTGAACCTCATATCAGCAGTGGACGGTAATCAGCAGTGCGAAAATATCAGCGAATGGGCTATAGATTCGGGCACTGATGTTTTTGAAGCCTACACTGCTTTTGTCAACATTTGGCATGGTAACGATTGCTGGTTCGTTCCCCATGCAGATTAACTGGTGGCGCTCAAGTCGTTCCTCAGATGAACACCGGTGGAAGCAGTTTCGGCACAGCATGTTTCTCAATCTCAGTTTTCTTTTTTGCATTTTGCTCACTAACTTGTTCAGGTCTTTTATCACGATGTAGTGGTGCGTGCCCATATCGTTTAGAAGCAGCAGTTCCACAACAAAATTAGACTGATATTTTGACAATCTCAAGGGTAGAAGAGTCTTTTCAATATACCTATAGAAAAATTTTGAATGATATTTTTATACTAATTTTTTACGTCATCATAATAATAACACTTCAACGAATGTGCAGCCAACCATTTGTTCTGATGTGCTTACATACAGCTTCTCACAAATTTAAGAAAAGTAATGATTAAAACTGCAACTAACCTGAAGACAATCACTTGCACTTCATTCAGAATTTTGAAGCGTCCAATAGCCGGTAGTCCCATTGGGTAGACAAAATCGACAGTTGGCTCGTGCGCTCTTGAGTTTCTGCGATAATCATAGAATCTCGCTTTCTCCTCCTCTTAATTCTACATCGTACGAAGAGTACGCGGGATATTGTTCTGCCGATGATACTCAGCATCTATCGTCTTCATAATTGCGGATATTCAACAACAAACGTTTGTGTTTCAGAAGATCGGCTGGTAGTGGCAAGTACGATGAACCCCTGATCGGTGCAGACTTCACCAATTTTCGGACAATCTTATCAATCGTGCGGATTCTCCAGCCGCTACCATGAGACGCATATTGATGGACAGTAGACAATATTTTATCTACGCAATCATAGAATTGGTCCCGGGTCCATCCTTGAACGTCTACAGCAAGCATTTTGCAATTGGCGAAGATGGTTATTACTACTTCTGTGCCATCTGCTTTTTCTTTTTCAAGAGTTACTTCTGCCGACAATTGAGCTTTCTGAGGCTCATACATAGTATTTTGAACTATCAGTTCTTCGATATCTTCTCTCTTAGTCACGAATAGCGCTAGTAGGTCCACTTCCGTTTCCATCGGCACTATATCGTATGTCCTGACTGCTCCATCAAAAGCTGTCTCAGGCTGTATAGAAGAGAGGACTTCTCGACTCACATCCCATGCGCGGCAGACCGTGTTCGTTTCCTATATCATTTTTTATTTTTTCCACCACTTCTCCGACCTGCTGAATTTCAAGCCAGTGAAAATGAAAGTAACCTTCTAGATACCACTTACTCACTCCTATATCTCTTTGATATATGTTTATATGTTTAAGTAAGCCACGGGTATTTCGGAAGTTTATTGAAAAAAAGTCGAATTTTTCTTTCCACTCCTTTCTCAATCAGAATTGACTCAAAATCATACGAGTAATCAAAAACATTTTCATAAGTAACAATTGACAGATCGGTCGCTTTTCAATATTTCTGCTTCGCAAAAATGCACCAGGTTATTTGCAATAGCTCGCTCAAATAAAATTGT
Organism: Symsagittifera roscoffensis; assembly: GCF_963678635.1. Lineage (NCBI taxonomy): Eukaryota > Metazoa > Xenacoelomorpha > Acoela > Convolutidae > Symsagittifera > Symsagittifera roscoffensis. The sequence goes on from NC_087066.1 coordinate 4,141,390, forward strand.
TCTTTACAATTTTGCTCGTATTCCTTGAGCGTATGAATTGCCACTTCTTTCCACCGAGAAATAAACACTATATGTCCTAAAAACTCAGTTTGCTGAGTTTGTTTTCCATCAACATGTCTTTATCTTCTATAGAAGACATTTTCACATTAAATGTTTGACTGTTTATAATCGTTATAAATGGATAATAATGGGACTTTATTAATGAACTGTAGTTTAAAGGATTTCTAACAAATGTTTTCAAACTATTTTTATGTGTTTAGATGGATATTCCCCTTGCTGGTCTCCACGAGTTACCCATTGATTTGCCTTATGTGGGACCTGGAACTCACGAAGGCAAGAGTATCTTTGGTGTGACCGTGGAGTTTACCCCGGCCACCACTGCAGCGAATTTTAAGCTGCATTACATTAAGGTTGCTTTTGAGAAAAAGGAGGGCATATTTGAATATGTATCTGTTGATGTGGGGAGCATGGAGAATTTCTGGCTGTTCGAGTCTCTGGCTGCGGGATTCGAGAGTACTGAGTGGCGCTTCAGATTTCAAATGGAGCGTCTAGTCAGTATTCTTCAGGTCCCTTGGTCGGATCCCGAAGACGACATGCGGATGTGACCGTAAACCCTTCCTCTGCTCTCCTATCCGTACTCCTGTCAACATTCCGTTATTATTTTATTTCTTTCTTATTTTTTATATGTTACTTTATCTATTATTTGTCACATCCTTCGTCCTTCTCAAGCAGGTCAGTTTTTTTATTGAGGTCTCAAACTTATTTAAATGAACAGTGGGAAAGTTTGGAAGGGATTAAATTCAACCACCGCGCGATAATAAATACCAAAGTATTTCGTCTGTCGGTTGTCCTAAGAGAGGGTTCGTTTTATTTTGGGCAGGGTCCTTTGGGTCTTTAAAAAAGATGGGTCCTTTTGGACCCTACTTTTGGTAGGACCCCAATTAACCCCCCCCCCCGTCGAAAAGACCCCCACCCCTCCGTCGAAAAGAGCCCCCCCCCCCTTAGGACACATGGCGGATTACAATACTACTACTGCTAAATCTTTTTTTCCTTGATAAATTTTGCAGTTCTTCGGCATTGCGAACAATACCTACAATAAGTCGATTCCTTTTTGATTCGCAAAATTTTTCAAACGATCTATTTATAATTTGCTTGAAGAAATCTTGTTCAAACTTGGTAGTAGCTTTTTTTCGGAGCTCAGTGTTCAACTGAACATATGGTGCAAAAAAATTTTTTTGTCCGAACTGCAGTATTCGATTTACTTTTTCAAATTTCAAACCAAGTTTGACATATGCTGAAGTGTTAGATAGTGTACAGTTTAGTTTTTCTTTGGAAAAAGTTTTGTATGAGCTTTGGCGTAGTGCCCACTTTATCCGAAAGGTTCATTTTTTTCAACATGTCCAATTGAAGCTCACTGAGCCACATTTTGGACACAACTTCTTTTGTTGGGTAATCCGATTGTGCATCGTGCAAATGATCGGGGTTTAAAAGATCGACGTCCAAAATGTATCCAATTTCGGATTCTCTGCTCGTGTTGGCTATAGAATTTCGGCTATAGTTACTTGGTCATTAAACTCAAATGAGTTAAGTGGAAGAGGAAATTTCTCCATATTCCCGCCATATAAATTGTTCGCATCTATCATGAAGAGGAAAGTGTTAGGCTGTTATTGTTGGCAGAAACAAGTCTTTTTTCAAACACACTGGCAATGCCCCCCCTGATCAGGTTTTCTGTCATATCCAAGTGCTCCCTATCAGTGAGTAAATGGAGTTCAGCCTTGCATGTTCGCAAAAATGCATTCCCTGAGAGATTGCTAGCCGTGAAATATTGAGCACAATCTAGCTTATATGTTTCAGAACACACTCGTCTAAACTCTTCAAAAACGCATGCAAGAATCAAGGTATCAGTCGTTAGATACAAATCGCTATATTCGCCCAAAGTCTGACAACCGAAACGAGTGTACACTAACCATGCATATGCATGTTGGTATTCTTTTTCACTGACACTAACAGCACCTCCTTGCAGCGTGTTGGTCCACTTGTTCCGTGCAGGTAGTCTATCTTCTGTGTATCTTGCATTGCTGTCAACATACGAGTAGGGGAAGTAACCTTTTTGTCGAATCAATGCTTTATCTTCTTCCGGTCGGCTAGCAAAGTGGTTATTGAGATATATGAACCTTTCCACGGGTAGATTCCGAGCTAGCTCATCTAGTGAGCTGTTCATAAATTTGCAACTGTCCACAAAATGGATTTCTTCGTAGACATTTCCTTTTTCGTTAGTCTACGATCTAATCCACACTTTCATTGTAAGTGAAATAAATTTTTCGTCATTGAGTGCAATGACCGAAAAGGTGTTTCTGGTATTAATATCTTGCAGACTCTTCAGTACATGGTGCAAATCATAGTTCTGGATATTTTGCGCAAAGACAGGGGTGAATTGTATGGTACGTCTCAGGAAGTTGCATCTGTTGTGAGCCCATCCAAGGAATTATCCATCGAAATGATTATGGTCCAATACTTTCGCGTTAGTTTCGGAGAATTCCTCTTCGCAAATCCAGCATTTATCACTGTCTTCAAGAACAGTGGTGCTTCCGAGGTAGTTCGGGTATCGTCGTTTTTTTTTATGAAAATCACGCGCCAATACTTCCAGCATTCGAACGAATTTAGTCATCGCGTCCACTCCTTGATAAGTGAAAAAAAAAACGCCGGTTTCGGGTTTCCAGCTTCCACAACTACAAAAACTGCTGGGCTTATGTTTTTCAATTACGTTTGTGCTCGAGCAGGTAGGATTATTACTGACTGTCTCCACTTCTCCAGCGCAGACTCCAAATCAAAGTAAACCGCGAATGGGCTATAGCTTCGGGCACCGATGTTTTTGAAGCCTACACTGCTCTTGTCACATTTGGCATGGTAACGATTGCTGGTTCGTTCCCCATGCAGATTAACTGGTGGCGCTCAAGTGGTTCCTCAGACGAACACCGGTGGAAGCAGTTTCGGCACAGCATGTTTCTCAATCTCAGTTTTCTTTTTTGCATTTTGCTCACTAACTTGTTCAGGTCTTTTATCACGACGTAGTGGTGCGTGCCCATATCGTTTAGAAGCAGCAGTTCCACAACAAAATTAGACTGATATTTTGACAATCTCAAGGGTAGAAGAGTATTTTCAATATACCTATAGAAAAATTTTGAATGATATTTTTATACTAATTTTTTACGTCATCATAATAATAACACTTCAACGAATGTGCAGCCAACCATTTGTTCTGATGTGCTTACATACAGCTTCTCACAAATTTAAGAAAAGTAATGATTAAAACTGCAACTAACCTGAAGACAAACACTTGCACTTCATTCAGAATTTTGAAGCGTCCAATAGCCGGTAGTCCCATTGGGTAGACAAAATCGACAGTTGGCTCGTGCGCTCTTGAGTTTCTGCGATAATCATAGAATCTCGCTTTCTCCTCCTCTTAATTCTACATCGTACGAAGAGTACGCGGGATATTGTTCTGCCGATGATACTCAGCATCTATCGTCTTCATAATTGCGGATATTCAACAACAAACGTTTGTGTTTCAGAAGATCGGCTGGTAGTGGCAAGTACGATGAACCCCTGATCGGTGCAGACTTCACCAATTTTCGGACAATCTTATCAATCGTGCGGATTCTCCAGCCGCTACCATGAGACGCATATTGATGGACAGTAGACAATATTTTATCTACGCAATCATAGAATTGGTCCCGGGTCCATCCTTGAACGTCTACAGCAAGCATTTTGCAATTGGCGAAGATGGTTATTACTACTTCTGTGCCATCTGCTTTTTCTTTTTCACGAGTTACTTCTGCCGACAATTGAGCTTTCTGAGGCTCATACATAGTATTTTGAACTATCAGTTCTTCGATATCTTCTCTCTTAGTCACGAATAGCGCTAGTAGGTCCACTTCCGTTTCCATCGGCACTATATCGTATGTCCTGACTGCTCCATCAAAAGCTGTCTCAGGCTGTATAGAAGAGAGGACTTCTCGACTCACATCCCATGCGTGGCAGACCGTGTTCGTTTCGCATATGCCCAGCATATGCGCGATCATATTGGAACACATTCATGTCGAAGAGACAAATTCTTCTTGCTTCCGATTCATCGATTGTTTCGCCGATCGCTCAGTTTGCTTCACCGATCGCTCAGTTTTTTTTGGCAGAGATTACAGGTACTATTCTTGTAGACATTGCGAGGTTGTTTGTTGAGAATTTTGATATCTCGGACAGCTAGGTTCAAATAAAGCAGATACTGGTTTACAAGTCAAAAGAATTCAAGTGATTTCCCGTTTGTTTTACGACTGCGATTAAATCTGTTTAGATTTTCAAACTTTTTCTATCAGTTGCTTAATTGCCGAACTAGGAGTGGTTTCCTAAGGTGGAGCTTAGATTAATAAATTCGAGAGGGTGCACCCAAATTGCACACAGATACATCAAAGAAAACAACTTCAGCTCATTTTATTAACCTATAAAATAGTCTCATAAATCAACCAAATCGTCTGAATTAACCAAGAAGTTCCTACACAAGTTTTGTAGCTTCAAACAATTCATCGGCACTCAATTCAAAAAGACCTCACCCGAGTAGACCTAAGCCCAGCAGAGTGAAATTGAAGCCGTACACCGATTGTAATTAATCACCAATTGAGCTGTAAAAATAGCTCAGACTGAATGGAAGGGAGCAACTCCAAGGTGATCATGGAAAGGCGCTACTGTAAATGATAGGCGGTTTTTGTCAAAGAAATAAAGAAGATCAAATCTGAAATCAAAAATTTTGATTAAATTGCAAATTGTGTTATGTTGTTGTAATTGATAAATTTGTTAGTTTTGATTAATCGCTCAAGCTAATTACAAAAACTGGTGTTCTTTTTTTCCAGCTATTGATGAACGTCATAGAAGTGATAAAGCTTCACATCAAAAAAATTTTAAATTTAAATAATGGGAATTTTTCATGTCAAACTCCTGAAAATCGAAAAAACCAAACAGGTCAATTTTTATTTTTATTTTTTTTTTGTTTTTATTAAATTCATTCAGCGTAGACGTTCACTGATTCAGGTATCTGTTGGGTCCTTTGCAGTGTTTCAGCTTTTACTTTTAGATGGTTTCCACTGCAGGGTGTTGAGGACCATTGGCTGAGTGGATTTGCAGTCCTTTCAAAAACCACCAAAGGTCTTTTCAAACGTGGCCGCCTAGACTCATTATAGCAACAGTATGTGACAAAGTTGCAGTTCAAGAAATCATTTTGTGACAATTTTTTGAAAAAAAAAATTTGGATACTTTCTGGTTTCGGTTTTGAACAGAAATAACATGTTAAGTGTTGCACATACAGGCAACCGTTCATTAACTAAGTTGATCGCCTACTATTGGTCGAAACCAGAGAAAAATTTTTGATACCAGCATTTATTTCTTTTTGTTTAGTTTTATTCTTTCAAAGATTTCTGAAAAAAATTACAAAGCAAATTTTAAATTAGAAAAAAAATCTGAAACAAAACATGAACAAAGCTTCAGCCACAAAAACATTTAAAAGCTTATCAAACTAAATAACAAACCCCCAAACTGGTGCAATCTCGGTGGAAACAAAATTTTTTGAGTTTTCAGAGATCTCTAAATTGCAGTTTGCAATTTTTCGGCGCATAGCAAGCATTGATAGGTGGCGTCTCAGTTACTAAGGTTGGTGCAGAGGGACTTTGACTGCTTTTCATGTGTGTAGATGGATATTCCCCTTGCTGGTCTCCACGAGTCACCCATTGATTTGCCTAATGATACCAAAAGTCTACCCGAAACTCTCTCGTTACTTGATAAAGGAATTCCTCCAAGCAGTAGTGGAAGTGTCGATTGTGGAACTACTAGCCTTGTTCGTGACGTTTGGAGCAGAGAGCTTCGTAAAGGGACCGGTGATACTGCTCACCGAAGGAATCCAGAACTTGCGGTTAGATGGGCTTCTAACATTGATTGCGATTACCCATGGAAACTTGGGGGGACTAATGAAACTGACACGTTACCCAGAGCAGATGAATGAGAATGTGAAGAAATGTGATGTGAAGAAAGCCACAGATTCGTGGAATAAGATAGGAGATCTGAGACACTCTTATCCAGTACCTCCTGCATCAGAATCGCTTTGGAACAGGAGAGGATGAGACGATTGAGAGGTAGGAAGGCGTGAGACGACATGTTGGGGCATGCCCCTACTAACTGATCTAAGCTTGGCTATCAGGACCGATCCCTTAGCGTTGATCAGAGGAGCCACAGAGTTTGTGACAGTGATTTATGGATCAGCAGTCACGTTTGCGTTCCCTGATATCAAGGTGGAAGCATCCTGGAGGTCGGTGCTGCACCTGAACCTCATATCAGTAGTGGACGGTAATCAGCAAGGCGAAAATATCAGCGAATGGGCTATAGATTCGGGCACTGATGTTTTTGAAGCCTACACTGCTTTTGTCAACATTTGGCATGGTAACGATTGCTGGTTCGTTCCCCATGCAGATTAACTGGTGGCGCTCAAGTCGTTCCTCAGATGAACACCGGTGGAAGCAGTTTCGGCACAGCATGTTTCTCAATCTCAGTTTTCTTTTTTGCATTTTGCTCACTAACTTGTTCAGGTCTTTTATCACGACGTAGTGGTGCGTGCCCATATCGTTTAGAAGCAGCAGATCCACAACAAAATTAGACTGATATTTTGACACTCTCAAGGGTAGAAGAGTCTTTTCATTATACCTAGAGAACAATTTTGAATGATATTTTTATACTAGATTTTTTACGTCATCATAATAATAACACTTCAACGAATGTGCAGCCAACTATTTGTTCTGATGTGCTTACATACAGCTTCTCACCAATTAAAAAAAAGTAATGATTAAAACTGCAACTAACCTGAAGACAATCACTTGCACTTCATTCAGAATTTCGAAGCGTCCAATAGCCGGTAGTCCCATTGGGTAGACAAAATCGACAGTTGGCTCGTGCGCTCTTGAGTTTCTGCGATAATCATAGAATCTCGCTTTCTCCTCCTCTTAACTCTACATCGTACGAAGAGTACTCGGGATATTGTTCTGCCGATGATACTCAGCAACGAAGCATCTATCGTCTTCATAATTGCGGATATTCAACAACAACGTTTGTGTTTCAGAAGATCGGCTGGTAGTGGCAAGTACGATGAACCCCTGATCGGTGCAGACTTCACCAATTTTCGGACAATCTTATCAATCGTGCGGATTCTCCAGCCGCTACCATGAGACGCATATTGATGGACAGTAAACAATACTAGGAGCCCAGCTGAAAGCTGGAGAGACCTGTTTGATTATTTTAATATTGATTATTTTAAAATTGTTTTAAAATTTCAGGTTTCTCAAGTCGATAGCGCCCTTCCTACGCAAAAAAAGTGAAAGAGAAGCTTATGCATTCATTATGCAAATCTGGATGGGTAGTTTTTGAAGAAATCGAAAAAGTTTGAAAAAATGGCCTAAAAACCGAAAAATTGACTATTCCTAAGTGTATAGCTCTTCCCCGAGACAAATTAGGGACGAACCGTTTGTGTAGGGGGGTTCCTACAACCTGGTCTATCGATTAAACCCTTAATCCCAAATCTGGACGGGTAGTTTTTGAGGAAATCGGAAAGATTTGAAAAAAGGCCAAAAAAGTCAAAAAGTGACTTTTCCTAAGTCTATAGCTCTTCCCCTAGGCAAGTTAAGGACCAGCCGCTTATGCGGGGGAGTTTACTACAACCTGGTCTATCGATTAAACCCTTAATTCCAAATCTGGATGGGTAGTTTTTGAGGAAATCGATAATTTCCGAAAAAATAGGCAAAAAAATCAAAAAAGTGACTTTTCCTAAGTCTATAGCTCTTCCCCTAAGCAAATTAGGGACCAGCCGCTTGGGCAGGGGAGTTTCCTACAACCTGGTCTATCGATTAAACCCTTAATCCCAAATCTGGATGGGTAGTTTTTGAAGAAATCGAAAAAGTTTGAAAAAATGGCCTAAAAACCGAAAAATTGACTATTCCTAAGTGTATAGCTCTTCCCCTAGATAAATTAGGGACGAGCCGTTTGTGTAGGGGGGTTCCTACAACCTGGTCTATCGATTAAACCCTTAATCCCAAATCTGGACGGGTAGTTTTTGAGGAAATCGGAAAGATTTGAAAAAAGGCCAAAAAAGTCAAAAAAGTGACTTTTCCTAAGTCTATAGCTCTTCCCCTAGGCAAGTTAAGGACCAGCCGCTTGTGCGGGGGAGTTTCCTACAACCTGGTCTATCGATTAAACCCTTAATTCCAAATCTGGATGGGTAGTTTTTGAGGAAATCGATAATTTCCGAAAAAATAGGCAAAAAAATCAAAAAAGTGACTTTTCCTAAGTCTATAGCTCTTCCCCTAAGCAAATTAGAGACCAGCCGCTTGGGCAGGGGAGTTTCCTACAACCTGATCTATCGATTAAACCCTTAATCCCAAATCTGGATGGGTAGTTATTGAAGAAATCGAAAAAGTTTGAAAAAATGGCCTAAAAAGTCAAAAAAGTGACTTTTCCTAAGTCTATAGCCCTTACCCTAAGCAAATTAAGGACCAGCCGCTTGGGCAGGGGAGTTTCCTACAACCTGGTCTATCGATTAAACCCTTAATCCCAAATCTGGATGGGTAGTTTTTGAGGAAATCGATAATTTCCGAAAAAATAGGCAAAAAAATCAAAAAAGTGACTTTTCCTAAGTCTATAGCTCTTCCCCTAAGCAAATTAGGGACCAGCCGCTTGGGCAGGGGAGTTTCCTACAACCTGGTCTATCGATTAAACCCTTAATCCCAAATCTGGATGGGTACTTTTTGAGGAAATCGATAATTTCAGAAAAAATAGGCAAAAAATCAAAAAAGTGACTTTTCCTAAGTCTATAGCTCTTCCCCTAAGCAAATTAGGGACCAGCCGCTTGTGCATGGGAGTTTCCTACAACCTGGTCTATCGATTAAACCCTTAATCCCCAATCTGGACGGGTAGTTTTCGAGGAAATCGAAAATTTCCGAAAAAATGGGCAAAAAGTGAAAAAAGTACCGAGTTGTGAAGCTTTTCTAAGACCGTAGGGGGTGGGGTAGGGTAAAAATTGCCCTAAATTTCATGCAGACAGGTAGGTGAAACGCTACTGAATCCATTGGTACCACTTTTATGAGAATCTGACGGGTAGTTTCTTGGGAAAGCGAATTTTTCGAAAAAGCGTCTCAAAAAAAAATAAAAAAAAAATAATAAAAATAAAAAAAAAACCAGATCTCATCTGGAAAAAAAAAAACGTTTTCATAATACCTGTTTAATAAATCAAACAGGAATTTTATCTACGCAATCATAGAATTGGTCCCGGGTCCATCCTTGAACGTCTACAGCAAGCATTTTGCAATTGGCGAAGATGGTTATTACTACTTCTGTGCCATCTGCTTTTTCTTTTTCAAGAGTTACTTCTGCCGACAATTGAGCTTTCTGAGGCTCACACATAGTATTTTGAACTATCAGTTCTTCGATATCTTCTCTCTTAGTCACGAATAGCGCTAGTAGGTCCACTTCCGTTTCCATCGGCACTATATCGTATGTCCTGACTGCTCCATCAAAAACTGTCTCAGGCTGTATAGAAGAGAGGACTTCTCGACTCACATCCCATGCGTGGCAGACCGTGTTCGTTTCGCATATGCCCAGCATATGCGCGATCATTTTGGAACACATGTCGAAGAGACAAATTCTTCTTCCTTCCGATTCATCGATTGTTTCGCCGATCGCTCAGTTTGCTTCGCCGATCGCTCAGTTTGCTTCGCCGATCGCTCAGTTTTTTTTGGCAGAGATTACAGGTACTATTTTTGTAGACATTGCGAGGTTGTTTGTTGAGAATTTTGATATCTCGGACAGCTAGGTTCAAATAAAGCAGATACTGGTTTACAAGTCAAAAGAGTTCAAGTGATTTCCCGTTTGTTTTACGACTGCGATTAAATCTGTTTAGATTTTCAAACTTTTTCTATCATTTGCTTAATTGCCGAACTAGGAGTGGTTTCCTAAGGTGGAGCTTAGATTAATAAATTCGAGAGGGTGCACCCAAATTGCAAACAGATACATCAAAGAAAACAACTTCAGCTCATTTTATTAACCTATAAAATAGTTTCATAAATCAACCAAATCGTCTGAATTCACCAAGAAGTTCCTACACAAGTTTTGTAGCTTCAAACAATTCATCGGCACTCAATTCAAAAAGACCTCACCTGAGTAGACCTAAGCCCAGCAGAGTGAAATTGAAGCCTTACACCGAATGTAATTAATCACCAATTGAGCTGTAAAAATAGCTCAGACTGAATGGAAGGAAGCGACTCCAAGGTGATCAAGGAAAGGCGCTACTGTAAATGATAGGCGGTTTTTGTCAAAGAAATAAAAGATCAAATCTGAAATCAAAAATTTTGATTAAATTGAAAATTGTGTTATGTTGTTGTAATTGATAAATTTGTTAGTTTTGATTAATCGCTCAAGCTAATTACAAAAACTGGTGTTTTTTTCCCAGCTATTGATGAACGTCATAGAAGTGATAAAGCTTCACATCAAAAATTTTTTAAAATTAAATAATGGGAATTTTTCATGTCAAACTCCTGAAAATCGAAAAAACCAAACAGGTCAATTTAATTTTGTTATTTTTTTTTGGTTTTATTAAATTCATTCAGCGTATATGTTCACTGATTCAGTATCTGTTGGGTGCTTTGCAGTGTTTCAGCTTTTACTTTTAGATGGTTTCCACTGCAGGGTGTTGAGGACCATTAGCTGAGTGGATTTGCAGTCCTCTCAAAAACCACCAAATGTCTCTTCAAACGTGGCCGCCTAGACTCATTATAGCAACAGTATGTGACAAAGTTGCAGTTCAAGAAATCAATTTGTGACAATTTTTTGAAAAAAAAAATTTGGATTCTTTCTGGTTTCGGTTTTGGCCGTTCATTAGCTAAGTTGATCGCCTACTATTGGCCGAAACCAGAGAATAATTTTTGATACCAGCATTTATTTCTTTTTGTTTAGTTTTATTCTTTCAAAGATTTCTGAAAAAAAATACAAAGCAAATTTTAAATTAGAAAAAAAATCAGAAACAAAACATAAACAAAGCTTCAGCCACAAAAATTTTAAAAAGTTTATCAAACTAAATAATAAACCCCAAAACTGGTGCACTCTCGGTGGAAACAAAGTTTTTTGAGTTTTCAGAGATCTCTAAATTGCAGTTTGCATTTTTTCGGCGCATAGCAAGCATTGATAGGTGGCGTCTCAGTTACTAAGGTTGGTGCAGTGGGACTTTGACTGCTTTTCATGTGTCTAGATGGATATTCCCCTTGCTGGTCTCCACGAGTCACCCATTGATTTGCCTTATGATCTTAAAAGTCTACCCGAAACTCTCTCGTTACTTGATAAAGGAATTCCTCCAAGCAGTAGTGGAAGTGTTGATTGTGGAACTACTAGCCTTGTTCGTGACGTTTGGAGCAGAGAGCTTCGTAAAGTGACCGGTGATACTGCTCACCGAAGGAATCCAGAACTTGCGGTTAGATGGGCTTCTAACATTGATTGCGATTACCCATGGAAACTTGGGAGGACTAATGAAACTGACACGTTACCCAGAGCAGATGGGAGAGAATGTGAAGAAATGTGATGTGAAGAAAGCCACGGATTCGTGGAATAAGATAGGAGATCTGAGACACTCTTATCCAGTACCTCCTGCATCAGAATCGCTTTGGAACATGAGAGGATGAGACGATTGAGAGGGAGGAAGACGTGAGACATGTTGGGGGCATGCCCCTACTAACTGATCTAAGCTTGGCTATGAGGACCGATCCCTTAGCGTTGATCAGAGGAGCCACAGAGTTTGTGACAGTGATTTATGGACCAGCAGTCACGTTTGCGTTCCCTGAAGTCAGGGTGGAAGCATACAGGAGGTCGGTGCTGCACCTGAACCTCATATCAGCAGTGGACGGTATATCAGCAGTGCGAAAATATCAGAGCCTCTGCTAATGATCCCAATTTTGCTAGGACCCCAATGACCCCCCGTTAAAAAGACCCCCCGTCGAAAAGACCTCCCTCCCCGTCGAAAAGACCCCCCCCCCCCCCCCCCCTTAGGACACACGGCGGATTACAATACTACTACTGCTAAATCTTTTTTTCCTTGATAAATTTTACAGTTCTTCGGCATTGCGAACAATATCTACAATAAGTCGATTCCTTTTTGATTCGCAGAATTTTTCAAACGCACTATTTATAATTTGCTTGAAGAAATCTTGTTCAAACTTGGTAGTAGCTTTTTTTCGGAGCTCAGTGTTCAACTGAACATATGGTGCAAAAAAAATTTTTTGTCCGAACTGCAGTATTCGATTTACTTTTTCAATTTTCAAACCAAGTTTGACATAGAGCTGAAGTGTTAGGTACTGTACAGTATAGTTTTTTTTGGAAAGAAGTTTTGTAGAAGCTTTGGCGTAGTGCCCACTTTATCCAAAAGGTTCACTTTTTTTCAACATGTCTAATTGAAGCTCACTGAGCCACATTTTGGACACAACTTCTTTTGTTGGGTAATCCGATTGTGCATCGCGCAAATGATCGGGGTATAAAAGATCGACGTCCAAAATGTATCCAATTTTGGATACTCTGCTCGTGTTGAGAATTTCGGCTATAGTTACTTGGTCATTAAACTCAAATGAGTTGAGTTGAAGAGGAAATTTCTCCATAATCCCGCCATATAAATTGTTCGCGTCTATCATGAAGAGGAAACTGTTAGGCTGTTTAGGGTCGTAATTTTTCACAAATTTATTGTTGGCAGAAACAAGTCTTTTTTCAAACACACTGGCAATGCCCCCCCCCCCCCTGATCAGGTTTTCTGTCATATCCAAGTGCTCCCTATCAGTGAGTAAATGGAGTTCAGCCTTGCATGTTCGCAAAAATGCATCCCCTGAGAGATTGCTAGCCGTGAAATATTGAGCACAATCTAGCTTATATGTTTCATAACACACTCGTCTAAACCTTTCAAAAACGCATACAAGAATCAAGGTATCAGTCGTTAGATACAAATCGCTATATTCGCCCAAAGTCTGACAACCGAAACGAGTGTACACTAACAATGCATGTTGGTATTCTTTTTCACTGACACTAACAGCACCTCCTTGCAGCGTGTTGGTCCACTTGTCCCGTGCAGGTAGCCCATCTTCTGTGTATCTTGCATGGCTGTCAACATACGAGTAGGGGAAGTAAGCTTTTTGTCGAATCAATGCTTTATCTTTTTCCGGTCGGCTAGCAAAGTGGTTATTGAGATATATGAACCTTTCCACGGGTAGATTCCGAGCTAGCTCATCTAGTGAGCTGTTCATAAATTTGCAATTGTCCACAAAATGGATTTCTTCGTAGACATTATGGACATTTCCTTTTCGTTAGTGTACGATCTAATCCACACTTTCATTGTAAGTGAAATAAATTTTTCGTCATTGAGTGCAATGACCGAAAAGGTGTTTCTGGTATTGGTATCCTGCAGACTCTTCAGTACATGGTGCAAATCATAGTTCTGGAGATTTTGCGCAAAGACAGGGGTGAGTTGTATGGTACGTCTCGGGAAGTTGCATCTGTTGTGAGCCCATCTAAGGAATGATCCATCGAAATGATTATGGTTCAATATTTTCGCGTTAGTTTCGGAGAATTCCTCTTCGCAAATCCAGCATTTGTCACTGTCTTCAAGAATAGCGGTGCTTACGAGGTAGTTCGGGTATCGTCGTTTTTTATTATGAAAGTCACGCGCCAATACTTCCAGCATTCGAACGAATTTAGTCATCGCGTCCACTCCTTGATTAAGTGAGAAAAAAAAAACGCCGGTTTCGGGTTTCCAGCTTCCACAACTGCAAAGCAAAAACTGCTGGGCTTATGTTTTTCAATTACGTTTGTGCTCGAGCAGGTAGGATTATTACTGACTGTCTCCACTTTCTCCAGCGCAGACTCCAAATCAAAGTAAACCGCGAATGGGCTATAGCTTCGGGTACCGATGTTTTTGAAGCCTACACTGCTCTTGTCAACATTTGGCATGAAAACGATTGCTGGTTCGTTCCCCAAGCAGATTAACTGGTGGCGCTCAAGTCGTTCCTCAGATGAACACCGGTGGAAGCAGTTTTGGCACATCATGTTTCTCAATCTCAGTTTTCTTTTTTGCATTTTGCTCACTAACTTGTTCAGGTCTTTTATCACGACGTAGTGGTGCGTGCCCATATCGTTTAGAAGCAGCAGATCCACAACAAAATTAGACTGATATTTCGACACTCTCAAGGGTAGAAGAGTCTTTTCATTATACCTAGAGAAAAATTTTGAATGATATTTTTATACTAATTTAGTTATGTCATCATTATAATAACACATCAACGAATGTGCAGCCAACCATTTGTTCTGATGTGCTTACATACAGCTTCTCACCAATTTAAAAAAGTAATGATTAAAACTGCAACTAACCTGAAGACAATCACTTGCACTTCATTCAGAATTTCGAAGCGTCCAATAGCCGGTAGTCCCATTGGGTAGACAAAATCGACAATTGGCTCGTGCGCTCTTGAGTTTCTGCGATAATCATAGCATCTCGCTTTATCCTCCTCTTAACTCTACATCGTACGAAGAGTACGCGGGATATTGTTCTGCCGATGATACTCAGCAACGAAGCATCTATCGTCTTCATAATTGCGGATATTCAACAACAAACGTTTGTGTTTCAGAAGATCGGCTGGTAGTGGCAAGTACGATGAACCCCTGATCGGTGCAGACTTCACCAATTTTCGGAAATCTTATCAATCGTGCGGATTCTCCAGCCGCTACCATGAGACGCATATTGATGAACAGTAGACAATATTTTATCTACGCAATCATAGAATTGGTCCCGGGTCCATCCTTGAACGTCTACAGCAAGCATTTTGCAATTGGCGAAGATGGTTATTACTTCTTCTGTGCCATCTGCCTTTTCTTTTTCAGGAGTTACTTCTGCCGACAATTGAGCTTTCTGAGGCTCATACATTGTATTTTGAAGTATGAGTTCTTCGATATCTTCTCCCTTAGTCACGAATAGCGCTAGTAGGTTCACTTTCTTTTCCATCGGCACTATATCGTATGTCCTGACTGCTCCATCAAAAGCTGTCTGCGATTAAATCAGTTTAGATTTTGAAACTCTTTCTATCATTTGCTTAATTGCCGAACTAGGAGTGGTTTCCTAAGGTGGAGCTTAGATTAATAAATTCGAGAGGGTGCACCCAAAGTGCACACAGATACATCAAAGAAAACAACTTCAGCTCATTTTATTAACCTATAAAATAGTCTCATAAATCAACCAAATCGTCTGAATTAACCAAGAAGTTCCTGCACAAGTTTTGTAGCTTCAAACATTTCATCGGTATTCAATTCAAAAAGACCTCACCCGAGTAGACCTAAGCCCAGCAGAGTGAAATTGAAGCCTTACAGCGAATGTAGTTAATCATCAATTGAGCTGTAAAAATAGCTCAGACTGAATGGAAGGGAGCAACTCCAAGGTGATCAAGGAAAGGCGCTACTGTAAATGATAGGCGGTTTTTGTCAAAGAAATAAAAAAAGATCAAATCTAAAATCAAAATTTTTGATTAAATTGCAAATTGTATTATGTTGTTGTAATTGATAAATTTGTTAATTTGATTAATCGCTCAAGCTAATTACAAAAACTGGTGTTATTTTTTTTCAGCTATTGATGAACGTCATAGAACTGATTAAGCTTCACATCAAAAAAACTTTTAAATTAAATAATGGGAATTTTTCATGTCAAACTCCTGAAAATCGAAAAAACCAAACAGGTCAATTTAATTTTGTTATTTTTTTTTGGTTTTACTAAAATTCATTCAGCGTATATGTTCACTGATTCAGTATCTGTTGGGTGCTTTGCAGTGTTTCAGCTTTTACTTTTAGATGGTTTCCACTGCAGGGTGTTGAGGACCATTGGCTGAGTGGATTTGCAGTCCTTTCAAAAACCACCAAATGTCTTTTCAAACGTGGCCGCCTAGACTCGAAAACGGCGGCTACGCCTAGTTTTCGATCCCGCTGAGTCTAAAAAAATTGGTTTCAACCATTTCTGAGCACGCCTTCATAGTGAACGACACTTAGCCAACGATGATTTTCAACGAATTTCGATTATCTCGAAAATTACATTTCAAAAAGCCTTGTATCAAGGCACTCCGGGTTTCATCAGCCGTAATACTATTATAGCAACAGTATGAGAAAAAGTTGCAGTTCAAGAAAACATTTTGTGACAATTTTTATGAAAAAAAAATTTGGATACTTTCTGGTTTCGGTTTTGAACAGAAATAACATGTTAAGTGTTGCACTTACAAGCAAACGTTCATTAGCTAAGTTGATCACCTACTATTGTCGAAACCAGAGGATAGTTTTTGATACCAGCATTTATTTCTTTTTGTTTAGTTTTATTCTTTCAAAGATTTCTGAAAAAAATTACAAAGCAAATTTTAAATTAGAAAAAAAATCAGAAACAAAACATAAACAAAGCTTCAGCCACAAAAACTTTAAAAAGCTTATCAAACTAAATAATAAACCCCCAAACTGGTGCAATCTCGGTGGAAACAAAATTTTTTGAGTTTTCAGAGATCTCTAAATTGCAGTTTGCATTTTTTCGGCGCATAGCAAGCATTGATAGGTGGCGTCTCAGTTACTAAGGTTGGTGCAGTGGGACTTTGACTGCTTTTCATGTGTTTAGATGGATATTCCCCTTGCTGGTCTCCACGAGTCACCCATTGATTTGCCTAATGATCTTAAAAGTCTACCCGAAACTCTCTCGTTACTTGATAAAGGAATTCCTCCAAGCAGTAGTGGAAGTGTTGATTGTGGAACTACTAGCCTTGTTCGTGACGTTTGGAGCAGAGAGCTTCGTAAAGTGACCGGTGATACTGCTCACCGAAGGAATCCAGAACTTGCGGTTAGATGGGCTTCTAACATTGATTGCGATTACCCATGGAAACTTGGGAGGACTAATGAAACTGACACGTTACCCAGAGCAGATGGGAGAGAATGTGAAGAAATGTGATGTGAAGAAAGCCACGGATTCGTGGAATAAGATAGGAGATCTGAGACACTCTTATCCAGTACCTCCTGCATCAGAATCGCTTTGGAACAGGAGAGGATGAGACGATTGAGAGGGAGGAAGACGTGAGACATGTTGGGGGCATGCCCCTACTATCCTGCAGACTCTTCAGTACATGGTGCAAATCATAGTTCTGGAGATTTTGCGCAAAGACAGGGGTGAGTTGTATGGTACGTCTCGGGAAGTTGCATCTGTTGTGAGCCCATCTAAGGAATGATCCATCGAAATGATTATGGTTCAATATTTTCGCGTTAGTTTCGGAGAATTCCTCTTCGCAAATCCAGCATTTGTCACTGTCTTCAAGAATAGCGGTGCTTACGAGGTAGTTCGGGTATCGTCGTTTTTTATTATGAAAGTCACGCGCCAATACTTCCAGCATTCGAACGAATTTAGTCATCGCGTCCACTCCTTGATTAAGTGAAAAAAAAACGCCGGTTTCGGGTTTCCAGCTTCCACAACTACAAAGCAAAAACTGCTGGGCTTATGTTTTTCAATTACGTTTGTGCTCGAGCAGGTAGGATTATTACTGACTGTCTCCCATTTCTCCAGCGCAGACTCCAAATCAAAGTAAGCCGCGAATGGGCTATAGCTTCGGGTACCGATGTTTTTGAAGCCTACACTGCTCTTGTCAACATTTGGCATGAAAACGATTGCTGGTTCGTTCCCCAAGCAGATTAACTGGTGGCGCTCAAGTCGTTCCTCAGACGAACACCGGTGGAAGCAGTTTTGGCACAGCATGTTTCTCAATCTCAGTTTTCTTTTTTGCATTTTGCTCACTAACTTGTTCAGGTCTTTTATCACGACGTAGTGGTGCGTGCCCATATCGTTTAGAAGCAGCAGATCCACAACAAAATTAGACTGATATTTCGACACTCTCAAGGGTAGAAGAGTCTTTTCATTATACCTAGAGAAAAATTTTGAATGATATTTTTATACTAATTTAGTTATGTCATCATTATAATAACACATCAACGAATGTGCAGCCAACCATTTGTTCTGATGTGCTTACATACAGCTTCTCACCAATTTAAAAAAGTAATGATTAAAACTGCAACTAACCTGAAGACAATCACTTGCACTTCATTCAGAATTTCGAAGCGTCCAATAGCCGGTAGTCCCATTGGGTAGACAAAATCGACAATTGGCTCGTGCGCTCTTGAGTTTCTGCGATAATCATAGCATCTCGCTTTATCCTCCTCTTAACTCTACATCGTACGAAGAGTACGCGGGATATTGTTCTGCCGATGATACTCAGCAACGAAGCATCTATCGTCTTCATAATTGCGGATATTCAACAACAAACGTTTGTGTTTCAGAAGATCGGCTGGTAGTGGCAAGTACGATGAACCCCTGATCGGTGCAGACTTCACCAATTTTCGGAAATCTTATCAATCGTGCGGATTCTCCAGCCGCTACCATGAGACGCATATTGATGAACAGTAGACAATATTTTATCTACGCAATCATAGAATTGGTCCCGGGTCCATCCTTGAACGTCTACAGCAAGCATTTTGCAATTGGCGAAGATGGTTATTACTTCTTCTGTGCCATCTGCCTTTTCTTTTTCAGGAGTTACTTCTGCCGACAATTGAGCTTTCTGAGGCTCATACATTGTATTTTGAAGTATGAGTTCTTCGATATCTTCTCCCTTAGTCACGAATAGCGCTAGTAGGTTCACTTTCTTTTCCATCGGCACTATATCGTATGTCCTGACTGCTCCATCAAAAGCTGTCTGCGATTAAATCAGTTTAGATTTTGAAACTCTTTCTATCATTTGCTTAATTGCCGAACTAGGAGTGGTTTCCTAAGGTGGAGCTTAGATTAATAAATTCGAGAGGGTGCACCCAAAGTGCACACAGATACATCAAAGAAAACAACTTCAGCTCATTTTATTAACCTATAAAATAGTCTCATAAATCAACCAAATCGTCTGAATTAACCAAGAAGTTCCTGCACAAGTTTTGTAGCTTCAAACATTTCATCGGTATTCAATTCAAAAAGACCTCACCCGAGTAGACCTAAGCCCAGCAGAGTGAAATTGAAGCCTTACAGCGAATGTAGTTAATCATCAATTGAGCTGTAAAAATAGCTCAGACTGAATGGAAGGGAGCAACTCCAAGGTGATCAAGGAAAGGCGCTACTGTAAATGATAGGCGGTTTTTGTCAAAGAAATAAAAAAAGATCAAATCTAAAATCAAAATTTTTGATTAAATTGCAAATTGTATTATGTTGTTGTAATTGATAAATTTGTTAATTTGATTAATCGCTCAAGCTAATTACAAAAACTGGTGTTCTTTTTTTTCAGCTATTGATGAACGTCATAGAACTGATTAAGCTTCACATCAAAAAAAATTTTAAATTAAATAATGGGAATTTTTCATGTCAAACTCCTGAAAATCGAAAAAACCAAACAGGTCAATTTAATTTTGTTATTTTTTTTTGGTTTTATTAAATTCATTCAGCGTATATGTTCACTGATTCAGTATCTGTTGGGTGCTTTGCAGTGTTTCAGCTTTTACTTTTAGATGGTTTCCACTGCAGGGTGTTGAGGACCATTGGCTGAGTGGATTTGCAGTCCTTTCAAAAACCACCAAATGTCTTTTCAAACGTGGCCGCCTAGACTCGAAAACGGCGGCTACGCCTAGTTTTCGACCCCGCTGAGTCTAAAAAAAACTGGTTTCAACCATTTCTGAGCACGCCTTCATAGTGAACGACACTTAGCCAACGATGATTTTCAAAGAATTTCGATTTTCTCGAAAATTACATTTCAAAAAGCCTTGTATCAAGGCACTCCGGGTTTCATCAGCCGTAATACTATTATAACAACAGTATGAGAAAAAGTTGCAGTTCAAGAAAACATTTTGTGACAATTTTTATGAAAAAAAAATTTGGATACTTTCTGGTTTCGGTTTTGAACAGAAATAACATGTTAAGTGTTGCACTTACAAGCAAACGTTCATTAGCTAAGTTGATCACCTACTATTGGTCGAAACCAGAGGATAGTTTTTGATACCAGCATTTATTTCTTTTTGTTTAGTTTTATTCTTTCAAAGATTTCTGAAAAAAATTACAAAGCAAATTTTAAATTAGAAAAAAAATCAGAAACAAAACATAAACAAAGCTTCAGCCACAAAAACTTTAAAAAGCTTATCAAACTAAATAATAAACCCCCAAACTGGTGCAATCTCGGTGGAAACAAAATTTTTTGAGTTTTCAGAGATCTCTAAATTGCAGTTTGCATTTTTTCGGCGCATAGCAAGCATTGATAGGTGGCGTCTCAGTTACTAAGGTTGGTGCAGTGGGACTTTGACTGCTTTTCATGTGTTTAGATGGATATTCCCCTTGCTGGTCTCCACGAGTAACCCATTGATTTGCCTAATGATCTTAAAAGTCTACCCGAAACTCTCTCGTTACTTGATAAAGGAATTCCTCCAAGCAGTAGTGGAAGTGTTGATTGTGGAACTACTAGCCTTGTTCGTGACGTTTGGAGCAGAGAGCTTCGTAAAGTGACCGGTGATACTGCTCACCGAAGGAATCCAGAACTTGCGGTTAGATGGGCTTCTAACATTGATTGCGATTACCCATGGAAACTTGGGGGGACTAATGAAACTGACACGTTACCCAGAGCAGATGGGAGAGAATGTGAAGAAATGTGATGTGAAGAAAGCCACGGATTCGTGGAATAAGATAGGAGATCTGAGACACTCTTATCCAGTACCTCCTGCATCAGAATCGCTTTGGAACAGGAGAGGATGGAACGATTGAGAGGGAGGAAGACGTGAGACATGTTGGGGGCATGCCCCTACTATCCTGCAGACTCTTCAGTACATGGTGCAAATCATAGTTCTGGAGATTTTGCGCAAAGACAGGGGTGAGTTGTATGGTACGTCTCGGGAAGTTGCATCTGTTGTGAGCCCATCTAAGGAATGATCCATCGAAATGATTATGGTTCAATATTTTCGCGTTAGTTTCGGAGAATTCCTCTTCGCAAATCCAGCATTTGTCACTGTCTTCAAGAATAGCGGTGCTTACGAGGTAGTTCGGGTATCGTCGTTTTTTATTATGAAAGTCACGCGCCAATACTTCCAGCATTCGAACGAATTTAGTCATCGCGTCCACTCCTTGATTAAGTGGAAAAAAAACGCCGGTTTCGGGTTTCCAGCTTCCACAACTACAAAGCAAAAACTGCTGGGCTTATGTTTTTCAATTACGTTTGTGCTCGAGCAGGTAGGATTATTACTGACTGTCTCCACTTTCTCCAGCGCAGACTCCAAATCAAAGTAAACCGCGAATGGGCTATAGCTTCGGGTACCGATGTTTTTGAAGCCTACACTGCTCTTGTCAACATTTGGCATGAAAACGATTGCTGGTTCGTTGCCCAAGCAGATTAACTGGTGGCGCTCAAGTCGTTCCTCAGATGAACACCGGTGGAAGCAGTTTTGGCACAGCATGTTTCTCAATCTCAGTTTTCTTTTTTGCATTTTGCTCACTAACTTGTTCAGGTCTTTTATCACGACGTAGTGGTGCGTGCCCATATCGTTTAGAAGCAGCAGATCCACAACAAAATTAGACTGATATTTCGACACTCTCAAGGGTAGAAGAGTCTTTTCATTATACCTAGAGAAAAATTTTGAATGATATTTTTATACTAATTTAGTTATGTCATCATTATAATAACACATCAACGAATGTGCAGCCAACCATTTGTTCTGATGTGCTTACATTCAGCTTCTCACCAATTTAAAAAAGTAATGATTAAAACTGCAACTAACCTGAAGAAAATCACTTGCACTTCATTCAGAATTTCGAAGCGTCCAATAGCCGGTAGTCCCATTGGGTAGACAAAATCGACAATTGGCTCGTGCGCTCTTGAGTTTCTGCGATAATCATAGCATCTCGCTTTATCCTCCTCTTAACTCTACATCGTACGAAGAGTACGCGGGATATTGTTCTGCCGATGATACTCAGCATCTATCGTCTTCATAATTGCGGATATTCAACAACAAACGTTTGTGTTTCAGAAGATCGGCTGGTAGTGGCAAGTACGATGAACCCCTGATCGGTGCAGACTTCACCAATTTTCGGACAATCTTATCAATCGTGCGGATTCTCCAGCCGCTACCATGAGACGCATATTGATGGACAGTAGACAATATTTTATCTACGCAATCATAGAATTGGTCCCGGGTCCATCCTTGAACGTCTACAGCAAGCATTTTGCAATTGGCGAAGATGGTTATTACTTCTTCTGTGCCATCTGCCTTTTCTTTTTCAGGAGTTACTTCTGCCGACAATTGAGCTTTCTGAGTCTCATACATTGTATTTTGAAGTATGAGTTATTCGATATCTTCTCCCTTAGTCACGAATAGCGCTAGTAGGTTCACTTTCTTTTCCATCGGCACTATATCGTATGTCCTGACTGCTCCATCAAAAGCTGTCTGCGATTAAATCAGTTTAGATTTTGAAACTCTTTCTATCATTTGCTTAATTGCCGAACTAGGAGTGGTTTCCTAAGGTGGAGCTTAGATTAATAAATTCGAGAGGGTGCACCCAAAGTGCACACAGATACATCAAAGAAAACAACTTCAGCTCATTTTATTAACCTATAAAATAGTCTCATAAATCAACCAAATCGTCTGAATTAACCAAGAAGTTCCTGCACAAATTTTGTAGCTTCAAACATTTCATCGGAATTCAATTCAAAAAGACCTCACCCGAGTAGACCTAAGCCCAGCAGAGTGAAATTGAAGCCTTACAGCGAATGTAGTTAATCATCAATTGAGCTGTAAAAATAGCTCAGACTGAATGGAAGGGAGCAACTCCAAGGTGATCAAGGAAAGGCGCTACTGTAAATGATAGGCGGTTTTTGTCAAAGAAATAAAAAAAGATCAAATCTAAAATCAAAATTTTTGATTAAATTGCAAATTGTATTATGTTGTTGTAATTGATAAATTTGTTAATTTGATTAATCGCTCAAGCTAATTACAAAAACTGGTGTTCTTTTTTTTCAGCTATTGATGAACGTCATAGAACTGATTAAGCTTCACATCAAAAAAATGTCAAACTCCTGAAAATCGAAAAAACCAAACAGGTCAATTTAATTTTGTTATTTTTTTTTGGTTTTATTAAATTCATTCAGCGTATATGTTCACTGATTCAGTATCTGTTGGGTGCTTTGCAGTGTTTCAGCTTTTACTTTTAGATAGTTTCCACTGCAGGGTGTTGAGGACCATTGGCTGAGTGGATTTGCAGTCCTTTCAAAAACCACCAAATGTCTTTTCAAACGTGGCCGCCTAGACTCGAAAACGGCGGCTACGCCTAGTTTTCGACCCCGCTGAGTCTAAAAAAATTGTTTTCAACCATTTCTGAGCACGCCTTCATAGTGAACGACACTTAGCCAACGATGATTTTCAACGAATTTCGATTATCTCGAAAATTACATTTCAAAAAGCCTTGTATCAAGGCACTCCGGGTTTCATCAGCCGTAATACTATTATAGCAACAGTATGAGACAAAGTTGCAGTTCAAGAAAACATTTTGTGACAATTTTTTGAAAAAAAAATTTGGATACTTTCTGGTTTCGGTTTTGAACAGAAATAACATGTTAAGTGTTGCACTTACAAGCAAACGTTCATTAGCTAAGTTGATCACCTACTATTGGTCGAAACCAGAGGATAGTTTTTGATACCAGCATTTATTTCTTTTTGTTTAGTTTTATTCTTTCAAAGATTTCTGAAAAAAATTACAAAGCAAATTTTAAATTAGAAAAAAAATCAGAAACAAAACATAAACAAAGCTTCAGCCACAAAAATTTTAAAAAGCTTATCAAACTAAATAATAAACCCCCAAACTGGTGCAATCTCGGTGGAAACAAAATTTTTTGAGTTTTCAGAGATCTCTAAATTGCAGTTTGCATTTTTTCGGCGCATAGCAAGCATTGATAGGTGGCGTCTCAGTTACTAAGGTTGGTGCAGTGGGACTTTCACTGGTTTTCATGTGTTTAGATGGATGTTTCCTTTGCTGGTCTCCACGAGTCACCCATTGATTTGTCTTATGTGGGACCTGGAACTCACGAAGGCAAGAGTATCTTTGGTGTGACCGTGGAGTTTAACCCGGCCACCACTGCAGCGAATTTTAAGCTGCATTACATTAAGGTTGCTTTTGAGAAAAAGGAGGGCATATTTGAATATGTATCTGTTGATGTGGTGAGCATGGAGAATTTCTGGCTGTTCGAGTCTCTGGCTGCGGGATTCGAGAGTACTAAGTGGCGCTTCAGATTTCAAATGGAGCGTTTAGTCAGTATTCTTCAGGTCCCTTGGTCGGATCCCGAAGACGACATGCGGATGTGGCCGTAAACCCTTCCTCTGCTCTCCTATCCGTACTCCTGTCAACATTCCGTTTTTATTTTATTTCTTTCTTTTTTTTATATGTTACTTAATCTATTATTTGTCACGTCCTTCTCAAGCAGGTCAGTTTTTTGTTGAGGTCTCAAACTTATTTAAATGAACAGTGGGAAAGTTTGGAAGGGATTAAATTTAACCACAGCGCGAGAATAAAAACCAAAGTATTTTTGTCTGTCGGGTGTCCTAAGAGAGGGGTCTTTGTATTACGCCGGATTACAATACTACTTAACCTTTTTTTTCCTTGATAAATATTGCAGTTCGGCATTGCGAGCAATATCTACAATAAGTCGATTCCTTTTTGATTCGCAGAATTTTCCAAACGCACTATTTATAATTTGCTTGAAGAAATCTTGCTCAAACTTGATAGCAGCTTTTTTTCGGAGCTCAGTGTTCAACTGAACATATGGTGCAAAAAAATTTCTTGTGCAAACTGCAGTACTCGATTTACTTTTTCAATTTTCAAACCAAGTTTGACATATGCTGAAGTGTTAGGTAGTGTACAGTATAGTTTTTCTTTGGAAAAAGTTTTGTATGAGCTTTGGCGTAGTGCCCACTTTATCCGAAAGGTTCATTTTTTTCAACATGTCCAATTGAAGCTCACTGAGCCACATTTTGGACACAACTTCTTTTGTTGGGTAATCCGATTGTGCATCGTGCAAATGATCGGGGTTTAAAAGATCGACGTCCAAAATGTATCCAATTTCGGATTCTCTGCTCGTGTTGAGAATTTCGGCTATAGTAACTTGGTCATTAAACTCAAATGAGTGAAGTGGAAGAGGAAATTTCTCCATAATCCCGCCACATAAATTGTTCGCGTCTATCATAAAGAGGAAAGTGTTAGGCTGTTTAGGGTCGTAATTTTTAACAAATTTATTATTGTTGGTAGAAACAAGTCTTTTTTCAAACACACTGGCAATGCCCCCCTGATCAGGTTTTCTGCCATATCCAAGTGCTCCCTATCAGTGAGTGAATGGAGTTCAGAGATTGCTAGCCGTGAAGGTAACTCTACGTTTTTCCAATTTCATTTTTTCCAACACTCTTTGAGCCTGCTGAATTTCAAAACAGTGGAAATAAAAGTAACCTGTTAGATACCAACAGCTGATATCTACAACTCGGTGATATGCATTTAATTAGACCATCAGCCTTTTTCATATATTTTTAACATTTTAATAAACATAATTTTTCAGTCTGCGCTTTATTTTTTCTTACAATCAGCTTAGTGACAAAGTCAAACAAGAAGTCAAATCAATTTTCAGAAGTAGCATTCGACAAATCAAATGTTTTTACAAGTTTTTGTTTCTAAACTGGTTGAAAATAACACGCAGCTAAAAGTACAATTTACTGTCTGTGTTTTCGTGATAAGCGTATTTTAAACTCGGGGAAAATTTAGGAAAAATTTAGCACAATTATCACCTTTCGAAACCTGCTGTTCCAAAAGTTTTTATTTGATAAACAATTTCATGTGATTTAAAATGTTAATTTGCTTGTTTTAGATGCCATCATACTTAGAGTCAAAATCCCTTTCGGAGGGTTAACCCTGAAAATCGAAAAAACCAAACAGGTCAATTTAATTTTGTTATTTTTTTTTGGTTTTATTAAATTCATTCAGCGTATATGTTCACTGATTCAGTATCTGTTGGGTGCTTTGCAGTGTTTCAGCTTTTACTTTTAGATGGTTTCCACTGCAGGGTGTTGAGGACCATTGGCTGAGTGGATTTGCAGTCCTTTCAAAAACCACCAAATGTCTTTTCAAACGTGGCCGCCTAGACTCGAAAACGGCGGCTACGCTTAGTTTTCGACCCCGCTGAGTCTAAAAAAATTGGTTTCAACCATTTCTGAGCACGCCTTCATAGTGAACGACACTTAGCCAACGATGATTTTCAACGAATTTCGATTATCTCGAAAAATACATTTCAAAAAGCCTTGTATCAAGGCACTCCGGGTTTCATCAGCCGTAATACTATTATAGCAACAGTATGAGAAAAAGTTGCAGTTCAAGAAAACATTTTGTGACAATTTTTATGAAACAAAAATTTGGATACTTTCTGGTTTCGGTTTTGAACAGAAATAACATGTTAAGTGTTGCACTTACAAGCAAACGTTCATTAGCTAAGTTGATCACCTACTATTGGTCGAAACCAGAGGATAGTTTTTGATACCAGCATTTATTTCTTTTTGTTTAGTTTTATTCTTTCAAAGATTTCTGAAAAAAATTACAAAGCAAATTTTAAATTAGAAAAAAAATCAGAAACAAAACATAAACAAAGCTTCAGCCACAAAAACTTTAAAAAGCTTATCAAACTAAATAATAAACCCCCAAACTGGTGCAATCTCGGTGGAAACAAAATTTTTTGAGTTTTCAGAGATCTCTAAATTCGGGTAAGTCATTCTTATTTTGTTCAAATGGATCATTCATTTTTGCCTAAATAGAGGTTGCGGCCGCCGCACTTGACGAATTTTCCTTTCTTCGAGATTGAGCAATAAAACATGCATTTTTGAAGAAATCGTTCACCGCAGCCAACACTTAAGCTACGCTGCCAAAATCTTGTGCTTTCCTATATACCATATAGTTTGGTTGTATACAATAGGTATATAACGTCATTTTACATGTAAACAAGCCCATACCCCCAAACTTTAGAAGGGAAAACATGCACCAACCAAAACTTAATTCCATTCCCGTTTCCATAAAGTGGCTGGAAAATTACCAATTTTAACCCCCCTTAAAACATGCGTGCCCGAACAAGTAGGGTCTTTAAACACTTCGGGGGTTAAAAGTCGTAAGTACAACGGCACACCGAAAAATGGGGGGGTTAAAAGTGGTCATTTTCCTAGCCACTTTTACTAAACTACTGACGATAGCTGACTGATTTATTATTTTCGAATTAAGTTTTAATGTTTTTTTTGCTCGTCGAGACAACAGTAGGTCTGCGAGCAGAGGGCTGCCATATCCGTGCAGCTAAATTCCTTGAATAACCCTGGAGTTCTTTGATCGAACTTATTGTGATTAACACAAAACTTGCGAGGAAAAAATTAATTTTTGCGTCAGCACAAACTTTTCTCGACAATCGTCTGATCGCATCGAAGTCCAAGAATGTTTCATTCCAGCTTTCATTATATCATCTATCTTTCCAATAAGGATAAAAATATACAAACTTCGGATTTTATAATATGTCAATTTTGATAAAGGACAAATCGATTTTTTAATTTCAAAATTTACATGAAATTGGATATGCCAATTTTCAATCGCCCAAAAAGTCCTTGAAAGAAAAACGATGAACTACTTATGAGGATACTCCCGAAAACGAAAATTGTGATTGTGCCCGAACTTGCTTTCATATAGGAAAAATTATTTTCACAGAGACGAGGCTGCAATTTCTAGGACAAGCAAAGAAACTGCAAAGAGTAGATCTGAAATAGTCGAAAAGTTAAAAATAGGAAAGAAAAGTTAAAACTAATGAAAGGTCTGCAATTTGTCGGAATCAAATTCCTGACCTTGTGATTAAAAATTAACCTATCATCTGCACTATGCGCGCTTGTCAATTTAGAAAACACTAGCCACCAATAAAACAGATGCGAAGGGTTAATGCTTTGTAGTAAGTAAACCAGATATGGTATTGCTTCAAAAATGCAGTCAAAAAAATGCACACTTTTATTAGCCTAATGGTTTGAAAAAAAGGAGATCGTCAAATGACACTACACTCCGCTTGTAATAATTTCTTAAAAAGATTTCCTGACTAGTAGCCTGAATCGATTGCAAGGTTTGAAAAATTGCATTAAAAAATAACAATTTCAGCAAAATTTCGAAAATTGATATCCACGCGAAGAAGAACGTTATTACTTTCCATAACTCATTACAGGAAAAATTAATTTTGATTGAACGAGATAAAAATTTATCAAAATTTTAAGTATAAAATATAAATTTCTAGCTCGCACATCAATCCTATCTATTCCTTGCTCAACGCTTCTGGTTAAGTGGTGCCTAACAACTTGTTACTATTGTCACCTGTTTAAGTACGCGCGTAGACAAAGATGTTAACCGGAAAAGTCTCCAAAACGATTTCAAAACACTTGCTTTCGCAAGTTCTGAAATATATTTGACAAAAAATAGTATAGTTATCACTTTAAACCGTCTTTGACGCGCAAACAAGGCACTGAAACTTGCTATCACTATCTGTAATTTTAGAGACTTTTATTAATACCACTGCCACACGACTTGTTTGCGAACTCGTTTAAGTAGAACCAGTGCCGAAACTAAAGCCATTACTTGCAAAAGTATCACACATATCGCACACAAAGACAGCACTAAGAGATTCCTGGCGAAGAAATCGGCCACTTGTTTGAAACAGCCTTGATTGTGCAGGTTGTTAGGGTGACTCATAGTCCCGCAATTGTCCAACACTGTCTTGCAGCACGAGTCGGGCACGTGAACAAACATCTCGTCCCCGTCGTCGGCTGATTTGCCTCTGTTCTGGTTCTGAACCCAGGAGGAATACTGCCAGTCCATGAATGAGTTCACGCCGCAGCACTGGTGGTCTTGGTGTCTGAAACAAAAAACAGCAGCCTTGTTATTGATTGTCTTTACCTTTGTGTACCACCAGAGATCGCACCAGAGATCATATCATTAAAGCTGCATATAGATGGACCAGACAAACCTTTGGAATAAAACGACTGATTCTCATGCGAATCCGTTAATGTGAGTTGAGTCCGAGGAAACTAGAGAAATTTATAATGTGAGTAGCTTAAAAATACTAATGAAAATTGAATTTAGGGAACCTGAAAAACTATAAGGGAGAAATTATTAAAATCACTCGTATTAAAACTTTTTGAAATCTTTAGCGGCAAAACTTCCTACTGTAGGATTTGTCATATTTGTCCGATGAAGATTGAAAAATTTCATCAAATTAGCTAAATTTTTAGAGCATCATCAATACAATTGACTTGTTTTGAACAACTACTCACAGCTGGTCCAGTGCTTTGGTGACGTCACCATTTGACCCGTACTGGTTGACTATTGTGCTGTTGAAGTGGGACTCCAGTTTCCTGTAGGTCTTCCCCCTGTACACTAGTGCCACTATCACCACTGACAACTCAATTGCGATCACCACACCCACCAACACTGCGTATATCTAAACACATATGTCAACAAATAAAACTAACCACTTCAATAGAAAAGCAAAAACTCAGATATACGTTTAAAAAAATTTCATGCAATCTTGTCGGTGCAAATGACTTGGTAATATGATGAGTTGTGCCTCAAAAATGCATTTTTAATCGCATAAAATATTTGATGTCAATTTGAGTAAGGGTCGAGATACAAATGCGGTTTAATCCTGACGAGACAAAGCCGGGACATGAACTTACCGCATTTTTATAAAGACGTCCAAATTGTTTTGGAACTCGTGACAGAAACATACAGAAGCTTAGAGATTCATCACCCATCGGACGAAAAAAAGGTGCATACCGAAGTTCAAAACTGCCAGGAATTTTTGTTTGCTTCATCTCAGCATTGAAAAATTTTTCTTCATATAAAATTTATTGAAGTTTTACTATCTCTACTAGTGGATTACTGGTAAACTCTTTGCCTCTCTACCCGAGACATTTATTTCGAATCTTGAGATGACCACAAAACTATAGTGACTTCGAAAATTTTGCGCATCTGAAATCTTTCGCTAAGTTTTCATTTAGGTACTGACCAAACTTAGAAGCATGCGCATATTTCTTGCTCAGGGTACAATTGCCTTTGGACCCCTAAACAAGAAATGAATGCATATTTTTGAGTTAGGTGGCAATTCAGAAAATAGCGAACAGCTGTGTACGTTAAAATCTCAAATTTTGTAGTGTGTCAATGTTTTGAAGAACAAATCAAATTATCGGGACAGTGACAAATTTCAGTATTTTTTGATTTTTGTCAGGTGGTAGCTTGAGACTCTGCGCTATCTGGGCTGCCACTAATTTCGGTCACCGAGATCGGGCGAAGTTACAAATTTGCCATATTAATCTCGTCTTCAAAAATGACCAAAGAAAAGATTTTTAAAGACCGCAACATTTCTCGAGATCCTACCCAACACATTCACAATGCAATAAACTAAGTGTTTCAAAACAACCTGAACAAACATAAATTAAAAAAGGATTCTATGTAATAAACTATTCTAATTCTAGTGTCTATGTACAATGTATGTACATAAGCTTAAGTGTTAAAACGTTAAAAGGAAGTAGTTGAATTAAGACGTTTAAAAAGGACCACTGAACTTCCGTTCATATCGACCGATGGTCGTAACTAAACTGGTATTAATTAAAATACCGAAGGTCATTATAACAAACTAAAAACAAATCACAACATTTCCCACCGGGAAAAAAAATGAAACTGCAAACTAACTATATAACTCTATATACACCCTTTTTCCCCCTCAGAAGATGGAAGAAATTTTACAAACTGCGCCCAGAGGGTAAATATACAGCGGCAAAATAAAATCCACAAATTGAAAGAGAATGTAGCAATGTACAGGGTGTCTATACAGAATTACAATTTTTTACAGAATACGGTAACTAACTAAATAAAACTAATCCACAACATGTACATTAACATGTACAATTGTATCTACAGGTGAAATTAAAAAGTCCGGCGAAAATATGGATTACAAAAATTGTTTTGATAAGTTTGATTTGATATGACGATTATAAGAATTGGTCCTCGAACTCATCCAGTTTAGCTCTCACATCTGAATCTATAGTTGATGAGATCTCGCTGTAGTTATCCATCTCTAATGAAGGGTCTTTCGAGGTCGGGTCAGATAATTTTGAGTTCGAAGAATTTTCGAGGAGTTGGGTCTTCGTGGTTGATGCTGCAAGTCTGCCCGTCGGGAGGGAGTTTCTTGAAGACCATGACAAAGTAGTTTCTGCGACTAAGATCTGTCTCGGGGGTGCCTCCGCTAATGGAGTCAAAAGATCCGAAGGAGAGTTGACCGAGAAAGTAGACAATTCCGGTGCCTGCGAGAATACCGAAGTTATCGCCCCTAGGTCGTCTTTCTCTTGCACCACGTCTATAAATCGTCGATTTCCGTAAAACTGTGGGGGGCCCACATTTCTACGTGGTCTGGAGTTTCTGGTCTTTGGAGTCACACTGATCGTCTGTTCCGGAATACTGTCTATCATAATAGGATTGTCCTGTGATCCTTCACTAGTATTCGCGTCGTGTATGACTACAATCTCCCGTGAGTCGTTGTTTGCTGTCCCTTCTGAGCTCAATGGTGGGGTTTCGGCATGACCTGTAATACTTAAGCCCTGATTAGTCTCGGTGTAGGGGTTTTGAGGTACGTTGTTATTGGTCACATCGTCAAAGTAATCCTCGATTATCCCGTCCCACGAATCTAGATTTAAGGAAGATGAACCTGAAGAAAGTTTAGGAGAGTCTTTAGTGGCCGAGCTCGCAGTCGGTGCGCTAGTCCCTGAACTGATAATCTCCGTTCTCGGGGTGCCTTGTCTCGAGTGGCCAGCTGATATCGTTCCAGCTTTCTTCGGTGGAGAGAGTTTCCTTTTCCCAGCTAAACTCGAATGAATATGAGTATTATGCCCAGAGGGTGTCCGATTCACTATTATCTTTTTGGGCCCCGGGAGTATTTTTCCTTTTATAGCCAGATCCGATTTACGTAAAACGTGACCATTGTCGAGGGTAACTGTGTGCTCTGAAGAATCGATTATATCCTTCTTAACTAGATTAAAATAAGGGTCCCCATTTTTTCTGTTAGACACCTTTCTATATAAGTTACCTCCCGTTACTGCTTTTCTTTTTCCCAGTGGATCTAACGTTCGGGTAGTGTCGTCCGGGGTTGTGCGTAGGCTGAACGTCCTAGCTAATGGCAAGTTTTCTTCTGGGTCCGACGTGCTGTCCCTTTCCTCGTCCAGATAGCCATCTTCTGCCCCGTCGTGTAGTTCCCAGTTAGTAGCCCGCTCTTTGGACAATATAGCCTTTCCTTTATCTAAATGTTCAATATTGGACATGAGATTTTTCCACCTAGTGTTCGCTACTCTATTAAAATGCTTTTCAAACGGGGAACAGCCGATCGCCGTTTGCTTTGAGATTCTCAGATTCCAGATGATTTTCTCGATCGAATCGTTTAGAGATGGTTTGGGTATTTCGAATGACATTGCCAGTAATTTCGATTTAATTGTGTGCACAAGTCTTTCCACTAGCCCGTTGGATCTGTGGCCTCCGACCGTACAGTAAATGATTTCTATATTAAATTTATCGCAGAAGTTTTTGAAATCGTGTGAAAGAAAGCATGACCCATGGTCGACTCTAATTTTTCTTGGGAATCCGTGAAGATGACAGTAATCGTTTAGGAATGAAATTACGTTTCTTGTAGAGGTGTTATTGACAATCTTGGCCGAAGGAAACTTAGTGTAGCGGTCGATACAAAGAAGAATCTATTTGTTGTTACCCCAACTAGCGTCCAACGGTCCCGCAAAATCCAAATTGATTTCTTCGTTCGCGAATGTCAACGTCGGGAGTTTCGAAATATTATTGGTGCCTAGTATCACTTTAATGTTCTTACCCGCTTTTAAACATTGGGTACATGTTCTCCCGTGATGGTAGATTTCCCGGTAAATATGTGGCCACCACAAATATTCTGCGAGGGATTTCATCCCGAACTGTCCTGGGTGAGTCTCGTGTAACATAGAATTAAAAGTTCCCCTGATGGTAGCTGGGACGAATAGTTTGTTGTCTAAAAAGAGTAGTTCATCCTTCACGTGTAAGTCTTTAGTGTAGTTCTTCATGTAAGTCCCGTGTATGCCCATCGGTCGATTCCGCTTTATCGTCTCTATCAGATCCCACAGCACCTTGTCTTCTCTCGTCATGATCTGCAGCAATTTCTTCGAACAGTGGTTCTCTGGGCGAATTGGGGAATTCGGCAAATTCAGATCGGCCTTATATCTTCTTAAGAGATCTGCGTGGTCTGGTGGAAGTCTGTCGTCTCTGAATTTGAGAGCAATATTATGTTCTTCGGGGATAATCAAAAGGGGTTCGATCACTTTGTCCATTGGGAGTTCTTGTTTTTTCTTGTTAGGTGGTATGAGGTGTCTGTTTAGAAGTAAAAAATGTAAAAGGACTTTGTCCGAAAAAGTAATACTTTTAAAATTAAATTTTGAATTATCGACTGGTTGGCAATTTGTAGTACAATTTTCTGTCCGAGAATGATTATTGTGGCAAATTTTTATCGACTGAGCGATACAAGATATGATAGCAGCAATAATCTTGAGATTGAGTAAAGCTAACGAGCTATTCAGCTGATTCTGACCAATCACGTCGCTTGAATTTTCGTTTCCCGATGGGATTGTATTAACTCGTGAATTAGTATTTACAGCGACCGTTGGTCTATCTACCAAATTTACAGTAAGTAATTTAGAATCTATTTTAGTCGACAAAATGTTCTGAATTCTGTCGATTGAAGCGACTACAAATTCACCGTCATAATGTGAAATTGGAAGGGCTTTGCCCGAATGAAGTCTAGATAAAAGGTCGGTAAAGCCCATGTCCTTTCCTGGTAAATGTGAAATTTTAAAATTGAAAGGTAAGAGTCTGTTTACCCAGCGGGTCAATCGACTGTGCATCGTTTCATTGCCATGATTTGCCGAAAGTGCTGATAGTAATGCTTTATGGTCAGTGACTATTTAGAATTCTGTTCCGTACAGGTAGTTTCTGAAATGTTCTGCAGCCCATACGACTCCCAGCAACTCTAGTTCGTTGGTAGAATTTTTCATTTCATGGTTGTTTAAAAATCTGAATGCAAATGCGATTGTTTTCCACTGGTCGTCCTGTAATTGTTCTAGGGTAGCCCCTAGTCTGCTATGTGAAGCGTCCGTTTTTAGTCTTGTCTTCTCTTTTATATCAAAGTGGCTGTTTTCTGCAATATTTACAATTTCGGTTTTTAACTTCTCAAACGCTATTGAATGGCTGGTATCCCATTTGTATAGCGATTTTTTGTTTAGAAGAGGTCGAAGAGGGGAGCTTAACGTGGATAAATTAGGGACGAATTTTACATATTGGTTTATTGAGCCGAAAAATGAGCGAAGTTCAGAAATATTCTTCGGGGTTGGCAAATTTTTTATTGCGTCGGCTTTACCGACCAACGGTCGTACTCCATTGCCTGAGATCTTGAAGCCAAGCCATTCGATGTCGGATTTAAAAAATGCACATTTCCCCCATTTCACTGCCATGTTGTTCTTATCTAAGATTGATAAAATTTTGTGCACTATTGCTTTATGTTCTTCCAGCGATCCACGCGAGGCTACCAGGATGTCGTCTATGTAACAATTTGTAAACGGGATATTTTTCAACATTGAGTCCATGACCCGTTGGAATTCATTGGGCATGTCTCCTAATCCGTAAAATCCCGTTAGAAACCGATACGTTCCAGTCGTTTCGCCGCCTACTATGCTAAAATTGCACTGTTTACTGGTTTGATTGCAAAGTTGAAGTTGGCTATATGCGTTTTTCAGGTCTAAGTTACTAAACCACACTCGCCCGTTGGGTTTTTCTGAAATTTGGAGTGCCACGTTATCAATCAGTTCATGGATATTCGGCATTTGATACTTATTTTTAAAAATTTGATCATTTAAAAGCTTGGAATCCAGTGCCAGTTTTATTGAAGTATCCTTTTTCCGAGTGATTACAATTGGTCGCATTTCTCTAATTTTATTATGTGACCTTCTTTTTCCATTCTTTTTAATTCATCGTTCACTGCCGCGAGTAAATGGAGTGGTACTCTTCTCCCTTTGGACTGTATTGGTTTAAAAGGTGTGTGAAAATGGGTTACCTTCCGATCGTTAGGTATTTTCCCCACTCTAGTGAATAAGTTCTTAAACTCATTAAAAATGTTGTCTGATAAAGAAGGTAAGTTTTTGTACTCACTCTCAGGTGTGGGTTGATTGACCATGCAGATTGGTTGCGGGCATTTCCTCTGCGAAATTTCTATGCCCAGTTTGTGTAAATTGTCGCTCCCCAATATGTTACGCTCGTGTCCGCCGGTTATGAAGAATGGGGTTTCTTCGCTGATCCACCCATTGGACTTTGTTCTGACAATTATTTTTCCCAAGATATTGATCGTATCGTTGGTGAATCCGCAGTATAGGTCTTTTATTCTTTTCTCCACTGGGTGTATCTTGAGGTTTGGGTATCTTAGTTTAATTTCATGTAGAACATTATGTTTTAAAAAGCTTACAGGACTTGCTGAATCTACCGGTATGTTCATATTTACAATCATGTCCCAGCCAATGCCTAGGTTCAGGAGTTTCTTTGTTTCAAGACCATTATTGTCGTAAATAGTTCTGACACTCAACACCGAGAAGTCGTCATCGTCACTCTGTCCGTACTCATTCCACGCATTTATCACGTCGCACGATTCTTTTTCTTCCATCCACGAGTTTTCCGTAGGAGTGTATGTACAATTCTCAGTATTTACGAAATTATTTGATACATTATTTACAGTTGGTCTCTTATTGCGTGATTTACATAATTTGGCGAAGTGTCCTTTATAGTTGCAGTTTTTACAGGTTATGTCCTTCGCTGGGCAAACATTTAAGTGCCCTTTCGTAAATGTATTTCCGCATTTCATGCATGAGTTACTCCTTTCGATGTTTAAGCTTGGTTCTTTTTTGATATGATTGTGGTTACTAAACGATTTAAAAGTTGTCCCGTTGGTCGATGACCGTGACATATTTGTCAGTTTCTGGTGGTTAAAATATCCCTTTTCATCGATTAGGGCTTGATTAAGTGCTTCCGACGGGCTTATGGTAGCTGAAAGTAGCTTCCTCTGGGTGTCTGTGTTCTTCATATTGCAAATGAAGATATCCCTTATCCATTCTGCCTCGTCGGATTCCTTGACGTTGCACGTGCTGGCTAGGTCCGTCAGTGCTCCCCAGAATTGTTCGTACGACTCACGATCTTTTTGTTTTCGATTTAGAAGTTTATATCTTTCGAACGTAGTATTGGGCGGTTTGTTAAATGCTGCGTCTAGTAGAGTCCAGAACTCAGAGAACGATATTGCTAAAATCTTGACTCTCGGGTTCTTTTGCGTAAAAACTCTTTTTCCTTCGCTCCCTAGGGCTAAAAATAAAATTGATCGCAGTTTCTTGTCCGCCTCCGTTCGTCTCATTCCATTAAATTTTCTTTTCTCTTCGTTGATCCGTTTCTCTTCTGCGGATTCGTACTGTTTCATTGTGCTTTTGTTCCTGCTCTCTCTGTTGGCTTTTTCCGCGTCCGACTCGCTGCCTGTCGCCTGTTCCAAAATTGGAATTTGGGTCTCCGGTATCTCTGGTCCATGTAGGCTCTCTAAATCCATATTTTCTTTTGCAATGATCGCCAATTGGAATTGGTCGCTCCATTGGGTCCAGGCATGCGGTGGCTCTAGAGTGTGATTAGGCCAAAAGGGGGAATTCCACGCACGTTCGAATCATTTGACTGCGCCATAATAAACTATTCTAATTCTAGTGTCTATGTACAATGTATGTACATAAGCTTAAGTGTTAAAACGTTAAAAGGAAGTAGTTGAATTAAGACGTTTAAAAAGGACCACTGAACTTCCGTTCATATCGACCGATGGTCGTAACTAAACTGGTATTAATTAAAATACCGAAGGTCATTATAAAAAACCAAAAACAAATCACAACACTATGATAACAAAAATAGGTACAAGCATGAATAACTGATGCAGTCAGTACGAGCTTCTAGATCTTCAACTGAGTTGAAGCTTCCCTTTCAAATCCATGCACTAAAAAATGATGCTCTCAAAATTCGACACAAAACGAAATTCAATCAAGGTACCTTTCGACACATAAAATCTAAAATATACGGGGACATTTTTCTGAAGAGCCAAATGATAATCATTTAACGATTTACGAGCTCTAGGTGTCTTTTTCTCAAGAGATCTGGTAACTTTCAAGGGACCAGTCTATCATAGTGCTCGTTAGTCGAAAACCACGAGTGCCTTATATCACTCAAAGATTAGTTATGATAACTCCTCAACTTAGACAGCAACGATTACGTTTTACTAAGAAGGATGAAACCTTTTGTTCCGACTTTCACATGCAATGATTTTTGGTAAAGCTCTGGGGGTTAGAAAAATGCCACTTGGGCAAAATTCTGGACTAAATTATGTGCGCTTTGAAAATTTTACACAGAGGCGAATCTGCGCTTCGCAAAAATTTGCGAGAACATGATAAAAAAAAGCTGCTCTATCAAAGGAAATTAGAAAAAGTTGAAATAAGCCTCGAATTAACTCGGAATCTGCTACCTAATGCAATCAACGTCTTCTACCTACTGCAATCAACCTACTGATTCTGAGTCTCACGCACTGTCTCTTCAGCTACGCAAGCTTAACAACCGGCAAACACTAGTCATGAATAAAGCAGCTACATATGCTAATAAATTGCCATTACGCTCCAGCAAAAGAGGCACCAAAAACAAAGATTCAATTTTGCAAGTAATAATCGGGAATATAACAAACTGGAGGCGACCACACTAGCATTGCACACCACTACATTATCATGACACGATCCTCGCTGAGCTGCTCGTTTTATAGCTTGATGCTGAAAATGTCACGCGCATTATTTACGCATGGCGACTTATCCCGCACTACAAAATCGTTCCAAATTCAATTGAGGCAAGCTAATTGGTCTTATTGTTCCGACTTTCGAAGAATATAACAGAATATTTGTGCTCGGGGTGGTTTTTTCTCCAAACAAATTTCAACTTTTCAACTAGAAAGTTTGACGGAATTTTTTTACACATAGGCGGAGCTTCGCATCCCTTGGGATACAATAAAAGCATAGCATTGCAAGCCAGCGAACAGAGACAAACAACTAAGTCAAAAAATTGTCAAAAGCAGAAAAAGAAACAAAAAAGTTGTCTTTAAAGACTGAGCGATTAAGTTATAAAACTTTGAATTTTTACACCACAACCTACCTAAGAATCAATTTAAAAAACCAATTTTTATTTTTCAAATGATACAAAATAGTTAGCCGATACAACAAGCAAAAACCATTAAGACAGAATGAAACTTTCAACTGAAAAAAAGGAAATACGAGAATCCAGACTGAGTAAACTTTAAATTACAGGAGAAAATCAAAAGGCCGACAAAACATTTTTTCCCAGAAAACTCCAGGTTCATTTATAGGCTGTTTGTCCTAAGTGCAACAGTACTAGGAGCGAAATCTAGCACTTTGTATTTTATATGGCGCTTGGAAGGATGAGTCATCATTTTTTAGCGAAAACTGCTTCATAGACCTTAAAAGGGAGTCGGAACATTCAGGACTTCGCCCTGATACGAACAGTCTTGTTAATTTCATACACGACTCATATTCTAGCACTTGAAATTTGATACTATTAGCCTAAAATTCATCCATGATCAATATTTCATTAACGTAAGACTAGTCGAGACCAGTTGATAGGCAGTCAAGAACATTCGGGGCTTTGCCCTGATGCTAGCAGTCGTTTTTCTATTTATTCTTACTTTAAGCAGAAGTTTTCCCTCTTTAAATGCAGCATACAGGCCAAACAGTGACACGATAACCACGAAAACGCCCACAAACACGAGAGTCCAAGTCACGAATCCATATGTAGCTCCCGATAGGAAGTTTCCATAGTAATCTCTATGCGCCAATGAGAGACATCCAACCACAATTAGAAGAATACCAGCCAATAGGAAGAAAGCATTGGCTATTATCATGATGTAAGTCTGGATACTGCGCGATTCGCAGTCGCAGCAGCACTTTTTCTTCTTCTCCGATTTTCGAGGGGATGAGGATGAGTGCATTAATGAGACGCCCTGAGACCCGTCTGAATAAAAGGGATCCATGATGCCAGTCAGATGAATAAACAAATACAGTACAGATTTCAAGTAAAATAAATCGATTTTTATCTGAAACAATTTGTCAGATAAGTTCAATCGGTTTTCAATATATCGTCCTTTTGCTCAAATATGAAAAACTTCTTGATTTTATATTGCTTATTTTGAGAGGCTATTTTGAATGCAGCAAACTCGTGTCCTAGTTTACACAAACAAAAGTTCTAGAGCTGTTCTTTAAATTATTCAAAATTTGGTAGCTTGCGCCTTAATAAAAATATGAAAGGAATGAAAATTTGGGTGTTTTCAAATGATAGCAATTGTTGCGAGTGTAAAAACTTGTGAACTTAAGCACATTTATTTTTCAATCAGTTGAGTGAATTATATCAATTTGCTTTCGCAGCCAGTCTAACAAATCAGGGTGAATTTTCTCCTCAGATAGTGGTTGGTAAAAAGCGATCCAGAGAAGTAGTTCAATTAAGTCAAGAAAGAAAACTAACAGCAGGTAGAAATACAAAATCCAAACTAAATCTGTACAAAATTTACACTAGAGAGAGACCGTAAAACATTAGAGCAAAACTAGTAAAATAAGAGTCTACCTTTGGCAAACTTCACTCAATTAGGTTCTGCGAGGCACTAGAGGTGTAAACTTCAAGAAAGCTAAGAGTTGTTAGTTTTGGGAAAGCTTCGAAAGGCAAGAACAAGGAGTTAGTTTGCAAGACTGTACATATAATACACAACTAGAAGACTCCAAACTTCAAAGCCAATCCTCTCAAATATTCCCAGAAGAATTCAATTCTTGGTTTTGGATTCCTTTATAAGGCATTGTTTCCAGAAACTGTTTCGACCAGAGTCTTGGAGCTGAGGTTGTTCTGATCATGACACTTTAGCAGCAATGGCATCACGAATCTGTTTGTCTAAGTCGGCTATGATTTTGTCGGATGAGTTGTACACGCCTGTTCGCAGCAGAGTGTCTCGCTCCTCTATCAGTCTGGTCACGTGGCTCTCCAACTCGTCATTTGATTGGTTAAAAAAGTCAGGTGCACCGTCACCTGCTGAGTCCATTTGACCTCCTTTGCCTGACTTGCCACTAGATTGCATGTCTTTCAATCTAAACAGTTAATATGCATGTAAATACACGTACATTTTGTATGAGCTATTTCTAGTAAACTGCAAAACACTGAAAAGCATATCAAACGTAGCATACCACCAAGAAATGAAGACGTTTACATTGGTACTATTAGTTGCATTCGGCTTTAAGTCAGGAAAACGGAGCCAAGTTCCTGGGCAATAACAACAACGGATCCCTGGGAGATTTGAGGTTTAACGTAAACAACAGTTGAAATGTTTAGAAGATCAATTAGCATTTAATCCCAGATAAATTTGCATTAAGAACAACTGCAGTTAGCACATAGTTTAGCATAAAACGTCAAGGTCAAACATGAAACCTTTATAAACCAACATAAAAAAAAAAAATTGGACAATTGTGTCAAAATGTCAAAAAGTATTCAGAGGCAAAATCGATTTTAAACACACATTCTTCAATAAACAATAAGTCTCATTTAATTTGAAACGAGGTTGTTGATTAATTTGTAAAATTCCGCCCTGTATTAAATGAGGTTTGATATTTTTCCTGCTTGGAAAATTTAGCTTCTTATCGCTTCCTAGCTTTAAGCATCGACAATCAGAAACTTGAGAAAAATCGCCACGGATCCTAGATTGATTCTCTAGTCAGAAACATCGCGTCAACGCACTGAAAAATGAAGTGTACTCTGAAGATGTTATGTGGATGTAATCTTTTGTTTCAGCCTTTTAAAGCCAATTATTGAAACGAAAGTCTTTTAATTGGCTTGATATAATAATCACCATAATAAATTCGTTTTCAAGAAGGGAACAGACTGACTCGATTACTATTTTCACAACTCATTACAAAAAAATCATCTAGGAACAATAGTATTGACTGCTTCAGTTCAGAACCTACTTTGTGATTTCCAGTTTGAGCTCCTCTATTTCGTCCTTCT
Source organism: Symsagittifera roscoffensis (assembly GCF_963678635.1). NCBI lineage: Eukaryota > Metazoa > Xenacoelomorpha > Acoela > Convolutidae > Symsagittifera > Symsagittifera roscoffensis. The sequence continues at coordinate 4,182,779 of NC_087066.1, forward strand.
CCTTGCTGGCCAACTTCCTCTCCTCGGCCGCCATGTGGACCAGTCGCATGTGTTCCAGCTGCTGCTTCTCCTTCCGCAACTCCGCCTCCTGTTGGGTCTGGATAGTCTGCTTCAACTTGAACAACTCCTTCAGTGCTCTGCCCCACTCTTGCTTGTAGTGCGTCTTGCTAGAGGACAGCGCCTCCACTTTCCGCTCCAGTTCCACCTAGAAAGAGAAAGAGGTGATCGAGTATAATGCGTATATTACGTAATTACTACAAACACGAAAACTTTCTAATTTAAATGAGTTATCAATGCTTACCTCTATTGATTATTTTCTATATTTACTTTCCCAAAAACGTGGAAACTAACAAAAACACAATCAAAGTTATTACACTGAGACGAAGCTTGACTTCGCAAACACTTGCGAGAACACAAAAAGCAGCTCTAGAAAGTGCAGTAATAAAAATTAGAAATAAGCCTCCAATTAGTTAACATTCGTCTACATCTGAGATTCGATGATGCGCCCAAGAGATTAAGAGTCTCACACACTTTACACTAACCACTCAGCCATGGAAGCTCAATAGACACCAAACGCTAGCCACAACAAATAAAGCAGAGAACAAATAATATGCAATTTCCAACGCTACAGTGAAATTTCCAAATAAGTGAACACATTTAATGAACACTTTTACTTGCGAGTAGGGTTAGGGAAAAAAAGAAGGTTCATAATAAAACTTTATGCTGATCAGAAGTGTAATCAACCGATTTGCTTTTTGATGCTCTTCTCAAAACATTCGAGATAGTCACAGCAACTCTTCTGTTTTTTTTTCAAATGTATGGTTCAAAATCAAAAAAACATCTTTGTATTAAGTTGATTGATTTCAAATGCTGTAAGATTTTCATAGACTGAAAAGGCGCTTTTGTGGGAGAAGTGTTCATCCACCCCACCCACTCACCTTCTCTAAGGTGAGGACGTTGATCTGTGCTTGAAGCCTGACTTCTGGCTTGAGATCCAGCTGCTGTCTGAAGTGTTCGAACTCACTCTCCTTCTCGCGCACTCTCCTCTCCGCCCCTAACAACTCACTCTTCACTTTGGCCAACTCCTCCTCCACAAACTTACGCTTCTCCCTAATAGAAACAGAAAAACGTAACGGAAAAAGATCTAAGAAAGATCTAAAGAAGAAGAACATCTGAAGGGTGGAATTTATTTGGCCACGTGTTACACTGATGCCGCTTCTGTAAATTGAGCTCGGCTACATTCCAGGAAATACTTGGTATACTTTTAAGCTTTGCCTCAAGAGATCATTTTCATATTTCTCTCATAGTCCAAACTCAAGGTTACTCTTGGAACCAGATAACTTTTCAGGCCTAAAATACTTCCCGTTTGGCCAGTGTACGAAGAAGCTCATATAAAATTTGAGTCGATTGTACTTAAATATAGTTTGAATGAGAGATGAAATGAGACTACAATTAAGATAATGACGACCACTGCCACTTACTTCTCCAGTTCTATCTTGTGGAGACAGTCCTTCTCCATCCTGGCACATGCGTCACTCATCTCAGAGTTCTTCTTCTCACACTCCCGTGTCAACTCCACCTTCTGCTGTTCCAACTAAACACACCGCCGTAACAATACTCCCATTCGCTTACACAACACTCTCCCCTCATATGTTACATAAGGTGCTAATTTAGAGTATACAGCATGTATTCAATTTCACAACTATTATGCATGAAACAGTCAAAATTTACACTTCTTTTGCCAAAAAACTTGGCTTTCGAAACAAATTATAAATAATGTGCGAATTATAACAAAAAGCGATTTGGCTATTAAAATTGAACGAACCACCTATTGTAATATATCACCCATTTTTCGAGGGCCGTTTTAGAATGGTTTGAAAAAACATATCTCCCCAAATTTCGAGAAAATCGCCTAAGAAAAACGTAATTACAAAGCAAATTAAATTTACCAATCATCGTGCATTAAAGACGAGAATTTGAGCTAAGCGCTTAAAATACAGACAAGCGAGCATACTCAATTGAACCTTTTGCTATAGAGAATTGATATAAAACATTGCAAGAGCATACGCTCATTTAATGCAACCCCCTGTCCGACAAGTCTTTATTCCGAATTGATTATAAAGGGAACTAGCTGGTAACTTGGTATCCCGCCAGTGCCTCATCAACTTCACTCACCTGTGCCTCATTTTTAGTGAGTAGTTTCTCCCTCTTCTCAATGTGAGCTATGGCTGTGTGCAGTTTGTGCTCCATCTCTGCTGTGTCTGCCATCTTCTGCTTCAACACCAACTCCCTCTCCATGTCTCTCCGCTTCCACTCCTCACACAACGCCTTCATCCTCTCACTCTCCTTCACCTTCATCTGAAACAACACAAACAGACAACTCACAGCTGGAAACGAGTAATGAACCCAAGTAAACAGAAAAAAACACTGACTTTCGAGTTTCAAAGAAAAAAATAGATGCCCTTTAAGCTCTTTGAATTTCTAGAACAATTTAGGATTAGCAATTTTTGATAATATGAACCCAACTTGAGAAAACTGGATCAATAGGTAAAGTTTTTATTCCGCTGGGAAATCTAAAAACTAATTTCCACTTTCGAAACTAGAAATAGTTCACGTTTTTTGCGCCATTTTTTCCACGCTCGTATTTGGAGAGTGCAATATGGTCACTTTCAGCAGATGAATTTCAATTGAACTCAAAAAGTGCAATATACCTAAGTGCATCAAAATTTCAAGACTTTTTCCTGAAAAAGAAACAAAAAAAAATCAGCAAGACCTATATAAGAGACTTCACTACGTTCATTACTCTTAATAAGGCAATGCAGACATGCTCGAAATATATCTGCTGTTGACCAAATCAAAAAGTAATCCAAATGATTTTTTAAACAAGTTGTTAAACACCTGAAAAAATGCATGTTCCGATTTAATAATGATTTTGGCAAGCGTAATCAGTGTACTGAGATTATGGTGTGCTATTTTCAATTGAGTAACCTATTGGATACTTGTGTTACCTGATTTAGAAACAGCTGCTGTTGCTGCTCTTTCCACAGCTGCAACTCCAGTGCCACTTGGTACTCGCTAGTGGCCCTCAAGTCATCAGTGTCTTCTACCTGCACATGTCTACCCACACAGTCGCCTTCTGTCTCTGTTTGCTGCTGCTGTTCATTGTTCAAACGCTGCTCTCCTCGTCCACCCATCGGCTTAGTTTCCCCTCTATTATTGTGAGAAGATGACCCCACTAATGTGTGTATCATCTGACACAGTTCGGGATTTAGCTATAAAAAAATATCAGTTTAAAAAAAGGAATATTTTTGACACCATAAATCGAAAATACTTTTCAATGAATAACATCCCTGTTTAATAGCAGCAATAACTCAAAAAAGCCATCTAAATACACCAAAATTTTCACAACTACTCGATTTGTCAAAATGATATGCAACTTACCAGGTTAGGATGATTATTCGTTTGTGCTCCTGGCATAACAAATGGTGGAGCTTGCGGCAGACGATCACTCTAGAAAAATTTACCCATGTTACTTTTGAGCAAAGCAGTGAATCATTATCTGCTGAGGGTATACTAGACACCTGTTGCTCGTGTTGTAACGTATGTTTTGATGAGAAATCTCTGTCGGTTGAAATTGTAGGGCTATCGCCGACTAGTTTCCGAGCAGCATTTGCATCATGCTCTAAAATACATTCATCATCGTCAAAAAATGTCAACAAATTTTTGACCACTGCATCAGTGCAGGCAAATCAAGGAATACCACAAGAAACTCATAAATACGAATTGCCAAGCGAGCGTTTTTTAAGCATTGAAAACTGTACTTATGAGCTGCATCTGAATACAGTTCATGAGGATGGTGTTAGGGCCCTTGTTGACGCCCCTTGTTTTTACATCCGTATAAATAATCGTTATCTTTTTCAGCTCATTCCAACTACTGCTATAGCACCTCGTCGACGTACGTACGCTAAGACGGTTTGACGCGATCAAATCAGTTATTATTGTATTGTTCTAGGATGTAGGCCGCCGTCTAGTATGCTGATGCTGGCTAACCCCACGATAAGCTTAAAAAGCCCCTGACGGCGATATGTGTGTCTAGGAAAGGTCATTTTAGAGCAAAGTAACATAAGGGCCTTTCAAAAAGCAGGCATGAAGGATCAACCATTGGGGAGGGGGATGTCAGATGTCATCCATTTCGCCGTAACCGAAGAAGCCACCTTGAGGAGGCGGATGACACTATGACCCATCCAACCGTTACCAGGATTTGAACACGCGAGCCGCATGTTGAGAGAATCGTGCCTTACCCACTCCGCCATCGCCTCTCGGCACAAAGCAACACTTGAGCAAACTAACCTGTCGGTGGTCGCAGCTGCACTGCAGGCTTCTCTGGTTTCGTGTTCGCCTGTGGTACTTTCTCATTCTCTAGCATGATGCCCACTTTTATTTCAGGCCTTGAATTAGAGTATGAGCAGTTGAGAAGAGGGTACCATTGCGATTGCTACAAACAAAACGCAACTTCGAAAAAACCAAAGCAAAAAAAAACGTTCTAATGAAGTTCTCATATTAGTTTCGTACCATAGGTTTCTGGTCAGCCTTCTTCAGATCAATCATGACCAAGCCAATGAATTCCTTTTGCTGCGAGCTTACATCTACTGCAAAAACTTGCAACTTTATTGGAGTCCGGTTTAGTCTGAAAAACAAAGATTCAGCGGTTAAACCTACCAGCTTACATTCGGATCAGAAGTTTCAATATCAAATTAAATTAAAAACAGTTCTTTCAAATATATATATACAGACAGGAGCGGATTTAGGATTTTCTCGAGGGAGCGGATTTTCAAAAAACTTTTAAAAAATTTGTCATTTTTTTGGTCGACCAAATTGACTTTGTGAGCGTTCCCAGAACACTATAGAGACCCTATTTCGAGAAGTTTCTGCGTCGCAGGCAAGTTTTTGGGTAAACAGATCAAAAATGCCATTTTTAGACACTTTTTGGAAGCTCGCTGGTTTTTTTTGGCGCGCGCTCCCCTCAAAATTAGTATGTATTTTCAAAATATCAAAATAGGCGTCGAAGGCACATAAGTAAAATTTTAGACTTGGTCGGCCGAAAACGGATGGCGAGAGGGTCCACCGTTTGGTTGGCGAAAGGATCGTATCCCATTATTCAATAATCATTAGTAACTACGAAAAGAAGGAAACTAACGGAGAAGCAGAGCTTCACGCCACTAGCGATAAAAAAATGTGCCAGAACTACAGCGTAAAATATTGTAAAAACAGCGACATATTTCATATTTTTGAAGAATTCAAAATATTACAAAAGTAGGTACGATCCAGCCATTCTCTGTCTAACTGGAACATTTGTGAAGGAGGAATATTGGTACACTTTTACGCCATATTACAGAAATATTCACACAGAGGCAAAGCGGAGCGATCAAGAAAAGAGGCGAAGCGGAGCAATACAACGCAATCAAGAAAAAATATTAAAAAATGAAAAATATTAGGTGAACCAAAATTTTTTTATGTCTCGATGAAGAACAGTGAGTACGTGTTTGATACTTTTTGAAAGTGCTATACTCATGCGGGACGAAAATCGTTTTTCTCAAAAATTGAACTTTGCCTTAAAACCTTAATTGTTAAAAGAGTGAAATTTTTTGAGATTTGGAATTCTTTCATAGGCATAATCTTTTTCTTAAAAAAAATCTCAGGAACAATTCTCTGCAGGAAAAATTCGCGCGACCGCTTCTTTCTATTGAAAATTTCAACTCAGATTTGATAGGGTTATTTTTGAGAAAAAATTTTAAAAATTCTAGAAAACGAGTCAAAGTTCAAAAACTTGATTTTAAGGCTGGTATAGAACAAGATTCCTAAAATCGGGTTTCTCGATTGAACACTTACCCTGAGAATTGGTACGGTATTTCTCAAGTGAAGTCATAACTTCCAAAACACTGTCAGAGTTTCCAAACCTTCACTTGTTTGAATGCCATATTTTTTTCTTAAAAAACTGGGCGTAGCAAATTATCAACAAAACCTGTTTTGTCCTACAACTACCCATGATATCAGATTTGGCGGGATAGTTATCGAGAAAAGCCCAAGAAACTGTCAACAAATCAGAGTTAACATTTCCGAGAATCATAGATTTTTGTTCAAATCATATCCGTAGCCACTTGATCAGAAGAGATTCATCCAACCTGTTATTTCGATTGAACCGAAAAACTCAGGTTTGACCTCGAGAAAAAATCAAAATGTTTCAGGAAACGGTAAAAAAATTGAGTTTTTGACTTTTCCGAGGGCCAAAAATTATTCCAAAAAGTTGATCCTAGTCGCGCATGCATAGGAGCTTCTTACGACCCTTTCCTTGGATGGAACCCAGCATCTCAGATATGGGACGGTATTTCTCCGTAATATTGATAAAATTTAGAAAAAAACGCTCAAAACAAAAAAAAACTTACTTTTCAGTGGACGATAACTTTTTGTGTATATTTTTGGATGATCTTTTATGCAGAAGAATTTCGATTAAACCCAAATCCTGCCAAAACCAAAAATCTCAGATATGGGACGCATTTTTCAGTAAAACTCGAAAAAAGTTTACAAAAAACCGCTCAAAAAATCAAAAAACTGATTTTTCCGATGACGCTATTTTTTTTGAGTTGAAAAGTTGTGTGACTGCTTATACAGAAAAAGTTCGCCGAATCTCTTATTCCGATTGAATCCAAAACTGAGGTTTGACAAGGTAATTCTCGAGAAAATCAAAAAAGTCCAAAAAAAGTCAAAAAACCAAAATTTGGACTTCTCCGAGGGCCTTAACTTTTTTGTCAAAAACTTGGGCACTCGCGTATAAAAGGAGCTTTCTACTATCATTTTTTTTGTATTAAACCCAACATCATAGATACGGGAGGGTATTTTTTGGTAGAAATCGGTTTTAAAACGCTCAAAAAATCAGAAAATTGACTTCTCAGAGGACGATGACTTTTTGAGTGAAAAAAAATGTGAAAAGCCGTTAGTGCAGAGGAGCGTATTACTACCCATATTCTCGATTTCCATTGGAAACTAGATTACAAAAGAGGCCTTCCGTTTAGTTACGGTAAGTGCACAAGCTGGATAGGGTCATACCAGCGTTAAAAAATGCATATATATCAGCAAACTATATCATTTTATCAATGAAGTCATAAGTCAGCGTTAAATGCATCGTCGTAATGTTAATTTATCTTAGCCATCCTTCCTCTGTAATAGATAGCGCTAATGGAGTTATCGATAAATTGAACTTTGCGCAGCGATCTGCTCCCCCTTATACATAGTATAGAGCTCCTCAGGAGAGCGAAGCTTATTTTTAGTTCTTATGTAATTTATCGATTCTGGATGCCTTTATTGTCTTTTTCACTTGGTTTTTCGGCTAGTCGCTGCATCTTGCGCGTGGCTGTTGGAGCAGCGCCCCCATTGCATACGAAAATTAGCGGGCAGAAGCTACTCTGCTCTACGTTTAAAATTCTTTGCTGATATTTGGAATTCTTCAGCGTTTCGTGATATTTATACGCGTCTTTATGCAGTTTTTGCGATGTTTTGGCATGAGGGTTGATTATTTTCACATCAAAGAAAGCGCGGCTAAATCGTGAACCCCAAAGTCCGTTTGCCTTAATGTTAAGTCGTGCCTCATCTTCAGTTGTAGCTGAATTGCTGACAAAGCTTTCGCCTTGCAACGCCTCAAGTTTCGGCTCAATCGCAACGTCATGACAAACCTCGTTCATGAGGTTGGCGAATGTGTCTCTAATATCATTGTGTCTTATGTGTGTAACCACCCTTTGCAGTGTAGCGCATGTGTCAAGTTAAAATTAGCACCACGTGCACATGTGAGTGGGGTTTTGGTCGGTTCCCATCCGTATCTTAATAAGTAAAATCTCTGAATTCTGATTTATTCAGGTTGAAGTTGTATCTGCTGAATGGTAAAGCGTTGAGCCAGTTAGAGCCTTCCTTTTCAGAGGTCAGGTCGATTGCGTATTTATCTGTTTTATTTAAGGAGTTAATGATGTTTGTTTTCTTTCGGTTTATTTTATCAGTTTTCAATTTTTTGATTTTCTTTCATATTTTTTTCTTGCTGTTATTGCTGTAAGAGGATCTTGAGATTCCAGTTCTAGTGATCTTTCCTAAGACCATTCTAGATAGCTTCCATGATCGGATGGCAGCTTGATGTTAAGGTCGCCCATTTTAAGGGGTAAGGAAGAAATCTCACGGAACTCGGGGTTCAATGGGTCTTTACCGATAATCTATTCACATACTTCTGATTTTTCTATAGTGCTAGGCGTTGTCCTGGTAAGAAATGAAAGTTTTTTGAAATCCTTTAGTATAGCTGGCATAAACGCTCTCGGGGGAGGTTTAAGCGATTTTCGTTAAGTTTTTTCAAAACTTTGATTTGCTCATTCTGTTGAAACTGTTGAATTTTTTGCATTCAGATTCTGTTCCTATAACTGAATCAAGCACTCGGGCCCCTGCCTTTACATTGGTTCCTGTATTTTCGAAGATTTTCTCAGCTTCACCGAATTCATCATCTTTGGCAATGAGTTGGCATTTGGATGCTTTAACATGGTAGCAAAAAAATTACCATTGATACAAATTTATCGAGGATGGTTCGTAGATTGCTTTATGTACCGATGCGGTTCCGTCGTCTGCGTACCAATTCTGGGTTACGTTGTCTACTGATAAAAGTCTTATGATGGGTAATATGGCTAGACCGTACATGACCATTGCTAGTGGATCCCCCTGGGTTGTCCCTTCTTGAGAGTAGATGGTTTTTTTGTTAACGAACAGTTTAGATGGATTGTAGTAGGAGTTCTTAATTGCTGTTAAAAGAGATGGGTAGGTATTTTCGATGTTTTTCAATGCCAGCTTTCAATTTAGCGAGTTGAAAGCGTTTTCGGCATCTATCAGTAAAACAGCATCGGCGGAGGGTTTGCTGTATTGATCTCTTAGCAAGTGGATCGCCTATTCAATGCCACATTTTTATCCAAGACAGAGTTGATAGTTTGAACCGAGCGACATGAGTTCGCTTTTTAGGCATTTGGTTATTGTCCGTACTTTTATCCTAGGCATAACTTCTCCTATGCCTATGGGTCCTACTCCTAGATTCTTTTATAAGGGTATTAATTTACATGCATTATATGGTTCTGTTAGTTCTGGATTTAGTTCTTCGGTAGCCAATTTTTTGGCAATTTTAGCATGTTTTCGAAATCTCGACTGATTGTTTCCCGAAGTGTGTTAAAATACGTCTCCGTTCATTTGCATAAAGGCTAGATGGTCCATGAGATCTGTGCGTTCTCATGGCTTCTTTCTTGATATGTTGACCGTTTCTCTGATGAAACATCGATGGATGGAAAGGAATTGTTTCATTTGAGACTAGTGTAATCTAGTTCTCATCAATTGGTTCAGATGGTGGGTGCTTCTCTATAAGAGTCTGTTCTACTCTCTTACCTTTCAAAATCGCCAAAAAAAATCAAGCCGTTATCTCGATTGAATCTACAACGTCAGGTTTGGGAGGTTAGTTATGAAAAGTTAAAAGGAATCAAAAAATCAAAAATTTCACTATTCCGAGGGACCTAATTTTATGAGTAAAAAATTTCGGCGTAGCCGCTTATAGAAGGGAGCTTTTGAAATCAGTTCTATTCAATAAAACCAAAATTTTATATTTGGTAGGTTAGTTTTTGAAAAAATGAAAGAAACATCCCAAGCGTCTCAAAAAATATATAAAAAATCCTATCCCATGCATTTTCATAAAACCTGTTTTTATCAAACATGAATTCCAGGCAAACATGCCAAGCCAAACATTTGATATTCAAATTAGCAACTGAACAAAACTTAAGAGCTGGAAACAAGCAGGCACCAGTTGAGCCCAGAAAGATTTTGTGAAAAACTTTCATTAGGCTTCAGGTCCCAAAGCATCATCAAAATCGCCTAAATGGTACCCTAGCATCATCAAAATGGCCTATATGATCATTAATAACTAAAATTGAATTTGAATAAGTGATCCATCTGATTTTGTTAACCTAGTTGTTAAACCGAAAAAAAAGGTCTACTTTCCGATTTGATAACGCTTGCTAACCGCAAGAGTAATAACTTTTAACAATAATAAAAATCAAAAAATTGATTAGAAGACGCAAAATATTCCATTCTTTTGAAAACAAAAATGATTTAAAGAAAAGTAGTAAAAATTTCATAATGGGCTCCAACTATTTTTAATAACAAATTGCCAAATTATATAAGAACATCACGAAACTTTCTTGAAACGACATTCCTCGCACAGGACGAGAATACATTGAAATAATTGTGAAATTTACCACAAACGCTTACATCATAGGCAAATTCTGGGTTTTGGCAACAAAACTTACAGAAAACAAGCAGACAAATAAAAGCCCCACGAAGATTTTTTGTCAAAAGGAAAAATTTCTTAAGAAACACAGGTATTGGCCGAATTCGGACCCCGTACCTTTATGTTCGCAGGATTGAGCTTTACCTCTACGCCATATGTGCGAATTGAAGGGAAAACACGTACCACCAACAAAACAGATGCTATTTAAGGCTATGCACCATAAATTCCACCAAATAAGCACTTTCATTTGCGAGTTGGGTATTGTGGATTCCAAATATAACACTACGCTGGCTTGTGTTATTATGTGAACGGCACTACGATTATCTCACCGATGCTGCCGGAATGACTTCTTATCAATTTCCCACGCAAGTTCAGTGCCAATCTCTGGAGTGTCTACATGATCCACAGGGTCCGTGGAAAGGTGTTCCCCGTCAAACTTTGCCTCTACACATAGCTTCCAACGATTTCTCTTGGGGAAAAAACGACCTGAAGAAGGCTGATTTGATTAAATAGAAAAAACAATTTAATATGATAAAATAGTCTCAGAGAAACATAGAATTTACCGGCTTGAACTGACACTACAATCAGCAGATACTGTTTGTTTTCAACCATAAATTTTCTGAAAAAAAACGAGTGATCCCGAATTTTTGTTAATTGTTCCGACCATTTAAACTGGGGAGGAACAATGTTTTACACATAAAAATAGATCTCAGAGAGTCCAGGTTAACTAAAAGCTAACAAAAAAATTATAAAACAAACTGCATATAAATTTTGCCTTATTTTTAATAAGGGAATTAATTCTTTTTTGTTGTTGTTGTTCAAATAAACTAAACAAAAATTGAAGCTGAACAGGTGAACAAAATTGTACCATTCGACCAGAAAGCCGCCAAAAAACTGTTCGACGAAACGAATTTTATAGTTCGGCGAACGTATTTTTTCAGGGAGTAGGATCGTACGAATTAGCAATTCTGACAATTAACGATCCTAATTGTGGAAAAGAGCGGATTAGGAAGGGTCGATTTAGATCGAATTGTGCCATTCCCCCGGATTGGCACAGTCAAGCTTGCCGATGCACGTCAAAAAGAACATGTTCTAGAAGTTTAAGTTTTCAAAGGTTTCGATTCGAGCTAGAAAATTTCTGAGAAATGCAAAAAACGGCCATTTTGACAGGAAAAAACGAAATAAAACAACAACTGGATTACAGGACGGAACCTAGTCGAAAAATAGAAGAAAAAACGAAGCTTCTTATCGCGACATCAAGGCTCGATAGGGTGTTTATTGGAAGATCGTGTAAACGGAAGGTCCACTGGGACATTCGGGACGGATCCGAACCCTCCCGTGCCATGAAATCAGAAAATTAACGACATTATTTCCGGGAGAGTGTGATATTGGAGGCCCGGTGCCCAGAGATGTTACAGACATTAACGGTACATTCAATCAATCAATCTACAAGAAATCATTAAAGTTATAATGTCCGTGACATCTCTCGCCGCTCCAACATTTGGAAGTCGTCAGACTCGAAGTCTTTTCTGAAAGTTTTAATAAATATTTGCAGCTTTCTGTCCTCTTCTTTTCCTATAATAATAATAATAATAAACAAGGATTTAGACATAAAGCCATGGGGCTAAAATGCCCCGCGTTGGGAGTTTTAAACTGAGTTTTATAGTTTCTTTGAGTTTACACAGCTATTGCAGCAGTTTATTCTCCATGTGCATGGGACACTTTCCTCATATTTACTGATAAAATATATCCAGAAAACGTTTTTGAGGCTTGATTTGAGTCTTTCGTATTTCATCGCAAACAGGTCTTCTTCTTCCTGAGTCTGTAAAATTTTGTTTGCTAGTATAGGTGTTCTGTGCCAGAAATTGCTTTTCGATTTTTCGTAATGATAATTTTTATGCGCTAAGTTATTTTTCGTTGATCTTCTTGTTGGGGCTGTAGATTCTTTGAACTGAACAAATTGTCTCCAATGGAAGTTGTATTGGTCGTTTATTATTTTATGAAGCAAGAGAATGTCTTGCATTTCGTGGTAGAGAGACAGTGGAAGCAGGTTTAATCTAATCAGTCCGTCTTTATAGTTGATGTTGTTACATGACAGTATCGAACGTGTAGCTTTTCTTTGGACATCTTCAATAATTTTTAATTCACACTTATTTGCTTTCCATATGGGTGAGCCATATGACACGATTGGGGTTATATATCCACAGTAGGAGTTCAGTTTCATTTTTAAGCTCGCTGATTTTGAAATATTTCTTTTAATTAAAAATAAGCAGCCTATTGCTTTTTGGGCTCTTATTTTTGCGTGTGCTGACCAGTTTAGGTTGTTGGTTATTTGTATACCAAGGTCTTTTTCTGAACAGGTTTTTTCAAGTATATGGTCACCGAGATACATGTTTAGGTCAAGTTGGGGGTCTTTGAATATTATATTGTGACATTTTTTCAACTTAAGACTCATGGAATTATCTTTGCACCATAAGTTGATCGTGATTAGGTCATGTTGGAGCAGGGAAGGGTTCGTTGCAACAATTTTATAATCGTCTGCGTAACCATAGCACGAGTTGGTGAGTGATGACGGTAAATCGTTGATGAATGTAATGAATAATACTGGCCCTAACAGTGAGCCTTGAGGTACGCCGCTACTAACTTCAAGATGGCTGGATACTGCCGCACCTATTCGTACTTGCTGTTTTCTGTTGGTTAAGTAGTTTGCTAATAGTTTAAGTGCGTTTCCTGATATGCCAAATTTATTGAGTTTATATATGCACAAGTCATGAGGAACTTTGTCGAAAGCCTTTTCGAAGTCTAAGTATATTGCCTGTAGAGACTTGATATTAGGGTTATCAAAGTCATCATAGATTTTGTCGAGGAATTGGAGCATTTGCAGAGTTATCGATCGTTTAGGACAGAAGCCAAATTGGCTGTCATGGATTTGCGAGAAGATCTTTGGTGAGATTTTAAGGAAGATCAGTTTCTCTAAGACTTTGGATACTGCAGTTAGCAGGCTGATGGGCCTGTAGTTTGTGACCGATTGCTTGTTTCCATTTTTAAAAGTTGGGATGATTTGGCTAAGTTTCCAGATCGTTGGAAATGTTGCTTTGTTGGTGATGGTGTTATAAATCAGTTTTAGAGATGGAGTTATGCTATCTGCTAAATTGGTTAGGACTGTGTTACCGAGTCTATCTGGTCCTCTTGCTTTTTGGAGGTTTAATGTTTTAAGGATGTCGTATATCTCATTTTCAGAGAAATTGAAGCATTTGATTGAGCCAGGTAATTCAGCTATTGGTAAAATGTTTTCATTCTGTTTAATGATAAAAACGCTTACGAAGTAATTGTTTAGAATATTAGCTTTACCGTGCTCTGTTGATTCGGTTTTTTCATTCCAGTACATTGTTTTTGGAGTACTTGAGTTTTTTCGTATGCTTTTAAAGTATTTTTGGAGCTTTGAGAAATTTCTGCCCTTGAAAGTTGATTCTTCGAAATTTTTCTGATCTAATTCGGATAAATGATCTACAAGGTTTTTAAGTCTTTCAAGATTGAGGTTATTGGTATGAGTATTTTTAAAGGCTACTTTTTTTGATGCTGTATTGAGTCTTTTGATAATATTGGAGGTTTCAGGTGTGATCCAAGGTGCTAGGTTCATACGGTGTTTGGTCTGTTTTTTCATGTGTTTTTCTAGTGCTATCGTGAGATGTTTTTCTAGTGCTATCAGCTTAAGAGATGATATCGTGATTAGAAAAGGGTTGTGGTCTGATAATTCTCTTTCTTGGTGTGAGAAGTGTTTTTTCATATGGTTGTCTATCGTGGTGTTTAAAATAATGTCGGGGTTGTTGCAAAGGACAATATCTAATTGGTCATGAGGGGGTTCGATAAACTGTTGAAAGTTCATATCAGTAAAAGTCTGCAGTACTAATTGTTCGTGTTTTTGGGTTGATTGCAAGGTTTGCCAATGCGTATTAGCGAAGTTGATGTCACCAACCAATAAAATATTTGGGCATTGAAATTCATTTGAGTAGTCAGTTAGCAGATTCAATAGTTTGTTGAAGTCATCTGTGGATAGCTTATATTTGCTTTCGTTCGGGGCACTGTAGATACAGCATAGGATGAGAGGTGTCGGAGTGTTAAGGAGGAGTCCAACGCAGTCCGTAGTGTGTATTTCAAGTTTTGTGAAAGCTAGGGATTGCTTAACAGCAATAAGCACGCCCCCGTGTTTCGATTTTGTTGAGTTGGTAGGTCTGTCACATCTAGTTATTATGTGTGCAGGCAGAAAAAGCGCGTTGTCAGGGATATTTTCAGTTAACCAAGTTTCGCTTAAGCAAATGATGTCATAATCGTTCGATAGTATTATATTGCTAAGTTTTATACGTCTATTTATATCCAGTATACTTCGTGTATTGAATGACATAACATTCAGCGATTCTAGTCAGTTGTCATTTCTAGTTTGAACTGTGCTGTTTTCCTCCGGTTTAATTGTAACTTTCGTCCAGGTGTCGTCTACTTTTTCATGCAGTTCTAGGTTTCTGATTCGAAGATTTTTGGGGTTTTTACCACTGCTGATGAGATTTCTACGTTCTCTCAGGATGGCGTTTTCCAGTTTCATTTCTTCGACTGAGAGTTCCTTACTTATGAAGACATTTTTGTCATAATTTTTCAGGGCCGGTGTTGATGATAGTATCAAGTCTATTTCTCTTGGACAGGTTACTCGTACCAGTATAGTTCTGTGGTTTGCTCGTTCTTCGCTGAACTTTCCCACACGCTTGAGATCAGTGATATTGCATTCGAGGTTTAAGAATTTCATGATTTTATTTACCTCATCATAGTCATGGTCAAGTCTTTTTCTTCCATCTCTTTCCTTGATCTCGGGGACCCCTCTTATTCTCAATCCTTTGCTCAGGGGTTTGATTATGTTTTGCGCCGCTACTTGTGACCAGGTTTTACCCTGTTCTGCTATTGGCAGGCTTTGGATGGGATCTTTAATATTTTCCATTTTTGTCGAGACTTCGGCTACTACTTTACTTAGTTTTGAAATTTCTTCTTCAATTTTTTTGATGTTTTCACTTTTGTCATGTGATGCTGCGCTTCTGATTACTTGATCTCTTTTTCCGTTGGACAAACAGGTATTGCATATCAGTAGTGCGTTGTTCCCAAGTTCCAGTATTCCATTGAGTGCAACGGTCGAGAGGCCAGTGCAGACAACTTCAAGGTGCATAGAGCAATTACAGGTGATGCAATTGTATATTGGGTCATTTTCGTTTATGGGTTTCTTGCATGTTTTGCAAGGTTTTTTGTCTTTTGACATTCTCAGTTTTATTTATGTTTGCGTCCTCTTATCTCTGTGGAAACTGTGTTTGGGGGATGAAGGTTTAGGTAGTGTACTCGAGTCCTCAGGGTGGTACCTAAAGGGCGCCGATTGAGGACTGAAGTATCAGTATTAGGGTTATGAAAACAGTTGTTTGGGACCTTAAGGGTACTTGATGACTAGCGGGAGAAAACGGTTTTATTTATAGATGTGAATTCACAAAGACATCAAATCTGGCGATACCTAAAGGGTATCAATAGAAAATTCAGTCTCTGTGAAAATGATGACACCGACAAGTGTTGTTGCCGCAGTGGTATATATTCGAGTAGCCCTCGCTATCAGTTTTTACACAGAACTTCTTGTAGATGATCTTCTTTTTCAAAATCGTTTGGAGACTCGCAAGCGATGCTGTTGTTAAATGCACTTCGTCGGAAGATAGAACAGTTTTGGTGGTTATTCCTTTCGATATACCGCGATATCGCCAGAGTTCTTTCTTTTTGCGAAGAATATCGTTTACACGTTCCGTTCGGGCTGGTCTTCCGAGTCTGGGTGGTAGAGCGATAATGAAAACTTTATGGCAACGTTCTGTCAGCCGTAGGCCAAGTTGGGATAATTCTTCAGCAACGTCTTCGGGTGTTCTCGTTGAGTCTTTTTTGTCTTTCGTAAATAGATCGTTAGCACCAATGAATAGAGCTATAATATCGTATTCGTTCTTGCGGGGCAGGAAGTTTAGAACATCCGCGATACCTGCACCAGGAAGGCTGAGGATATTGAAATTTGGGAAAGTTAGATTTTTCAATTGTGAGTCTCCGATCAACAAGTGTTGCGACGACGATTTCTTGAATATGTGAAATCTCATTGGTTTTCACCCATCCACGGCTAGGAACGGACGGGACTTTTTTCGTTTCGAATAAGGCGTTCTTGTTCCTAGCTACAACTTTTCTGAAAACACACAGTTTGAACGAGGGAAGAGGAACTATTTAATAAGTTTGTTCACGTGCTCATATATTGACGTTGCTGGTTTGTGCTTTTCAACTTCCAGCCACTACTGTTGATAAACTCGGTTCTCCTGTTCTAGAGTACAGTTCTTTGTTGGAAATAATTTTTGGGTAGTACAACGTCTTGTTTTTTGCCAGTGCCTTTGTTCGTAGCCCACGTGAAACAGTTGTTGGTGGATATGGATATAAGATACGTATGGTAGGTACTTATATTCTTTTTGATGGTGACGTATGGGATTCTTCCAGACAGGTTTACACTTGTTCAGCGCAATGTTGGACAGCAGTTTTCGTCTGCTGATGTCTGCAGTGTCGCCAAGGATTGAACCAAGCTTTTTGCTCTTCGTTAGGTTACTCTTGCCGTCAATTTTTGCGATCCCAGTCTGAGTTTTTGCAAATAAAATCAGCGTCATCGGCATATTCTATATGAGGAGGTAGAAGTACACGTGGTAGAGCGAAAGTGTGATCTTGGGTACCTTCGCGTGCTTTATCTACCTCTTTCAGAGCGGCGTCCAGGTACAAAGTAAAGAGTTTG
This sequence comes from Symsagittifera roscoffensis, assembly GCF_963678635.1. Classification (NCBI taxonomy): domain Eukaryota; kingdom Metazoa; phylum Xenacoelomorpha; order Acoela; family Convolutidae; genus Symsagittifera; species Symsagittifera roscoffensis. The sequence goes on from NC_087066.1 coordinate 4,199,953, forward strand.
GGGCTGAGAATGTCGCCTTGTGGAACTCTTACATTAGTTCTGAACGTGTCATTAGTGTTCTTCCCAACTTTGACTGCCCGAGTCGTGTTTCCAAGAAGAAATCTCATGTTGCATTCCACCTTGTCTAAGATTCCTTCCAAGATTTCCAGTAATTTGCTTGTGTCAAACCGTGTCAAAGGCTTTAGACAAGTCTATACCAACCACGGTGGTCTCGAAATTTATCTTAATACTACCTGGTATGAGTAGTTTGTGCGCTAACATCGCGTCTGTGGTACTTTTGTTCTTGCAGTAGGCATGTTGGGTGTAACTCATGACCTTTTCTAGTTTCCCGCCTATGCGCCCCATTGTTATTCTTGATAGTGTTTTCTCAACACTGATAACAGGGTTATTGGCCGGTAGCTTGTAGGTTTATGTGCCTCCTTCGAAGGTTTCAGGACAGGTACAATTAAACCATGTAGCAAACCTTCATCTCTGTTTTCTAGCATGGTATTGAGCTTTTCAGCTATTTGACAGGCCTTCATGTTCTTCAGGTCTTCTGCTTTGATTCCATTAGCTCCTGGAGCCTTCTTGTTCTTCAACTTCTTCATGTGTTTGATGACTTCTTCTTCGGTGATGGGGTTAAACCTGCCTATGTCTTTGTCATTATCGGTTGTTTGGTGTTTACCATTGTGAAAAAGTATCCTTATAGTTGTGACATTCGACCAGAATGGCCAAAATGCAGTCTCTGCAGAATTCGGTATTTTAGCAGCAAGCCTTCCGAATTGGCGATTTAGAACGGATAAGGACGTTATTTGAACGATTAGCCAAACGGTGAAGGCTAGAAGATTCTGGAATTCTAATTTTTAAAAATTCGAATTATGACGTCATATTTCTGAGAAACGTCAGAAACGGCCATTTTTAGCTAAAATAGCAAAAAGAAACAGAACAACTTTTATCTGCGATTACGAACAGTACGAAATCGAGACTAAAAAACTACAACGAACTACCGAACAGCAGAGGACGTTCCGAGTTGCAACTATTGTGCTGTTACAATAGTTGCAAGGCCGTTGCGAGCAACGGTGAAGGGTAAAACCCAGCCTTCCGAGTTATTGTGAACTGGATATTAAGAAGCTTGATTCACCAGATTCAAGAATCCGGAAGGGTCTCGGGACGTGGACTTTTATGAACTTATATTGAATTTTAGCATCCGTCATGTCCTGACTTGAATTTAATTAAGATCTTAATTCGTTTTGACAAGAATGAGGAGCTAGAAGTAGAGGGGAAAGGGTTGATCCATCTTCGATGGGGATGATGATTTTTATCTACTGAACAAAAACAATAGTAATATAATAAGTAGTAGCCCTGTTTTTAGGAGTGACCTCGTGGTCTGGGGATACTGAGACCCAGCCATGAGCTCACTATTTTTGCATGTAATCTAGTTAATTTGAGCGTTCTGGTCGAAGCCGGAGAACAGTAACGTTTTTGTCAGCCTGATGTAAGAAAGACCACCGAAAAGTACTGGCTTGGTAGAGACGGTGAAAAACATGCAAAGCTCTGTTTAGACGCTAGCCAGTCGTCTTAAGACTTAGTTTTGTTATCCGTCGATATGTATCTTCCGGGCGAATGTTACATGTATGTTTTTATGGCGCTCCTGGGTGTTATTCTTTTTTAACATCATGACCGGCAGAACCGTTAACGAGCATTCCGCGCCGAGCGGATGCTCACATTAACGCCCTTATTAGGCCTAAACCGCCGGGGCGGAAGGGTAGTTCGGAACGCGGAAGCCTTCCGGATTGCCGTGAATAGTTTTTTAACCTAGTTAAGACCGAAAATTCACGAACCAGGAAGGGTGGGGGGAATCGCGAACCCCTCATCCCCTGAGTGGTTTGTGACCAAAAACACTTAAAGATATAAGCAAAACCAAACAAAAAATAGTATAGTATCCAAGAAAAACAAAAAAACATAAAAAATAACCGAAAAAACCAAAAACAGTAAAAAAGTAAAAAATCAGTAGAAATCATCCCCTCAGACAAGATGTGATTCAAACCCCCCGTTTGTTGTTGATAGATATATTGTTGTTACAGGCATTTATATCAGTCAGGATCGTTAAGATCATTTTTGTAGCCCGTTTGTGGGGCTTGTACTGTAGGGTTATTTGAGCATTTAAGCACGTTAATGATAAATTGCGCCCAATCCGGAAGGGTCAGCTGATTTGCGCTCAATTCGGAAGGGTCCGGGGTGAAGACCGATCCGGCAAGCAGTACAGGGAACAACAGGAAGAGGCTCAACGACAACTACTATCGACTGTTGGGTATCGTTAACAAGTTTTGTATCCCTTTTGGTACAAAAAGTAAGATAGTAATCTGTGGGGGGCTCGACAGTGCTGCACTGTAGTGACCCTTCACCGAACTGCGAATATCCGAGTTAAGCACCTTAATTCGGAGATTAAACAAACCCGGAGGGGTATAGTATTCCTAATATTATTACTTATATAGCCTATATTAATAGTCTTATATCGATTTTCAGACAAAAACAACGAGAACTGACCGGTTTTTAGGGTCAAAATAGCGATATTTTGATCCCCCCACAAGTCGCGATTTTTGAGATATCGATATTTTTTGAGACGGAAAAAAGCGCTAAGTTAGTGTGTTACATCGTAACTGCACTACTGTAACAAGTAGAACCGGTTAACTTTAGTTCGGAAGTGGTTGGAACTAGTTTGGTACCAAAAACCAAATTTTCCCAATTTTTGATAGTAAGAAACACTAAAAATTTAGAAAATTTTTTGAAATTTTTGAGGTAGGACAGTAAAAATAGTTGTTCGGACAACGTCCACTAGTGAATCTACAAGTCTTAAAATCCGCTACCCGAAAGCCTTCCGGGTTGCAGAGAAATCGAACATAACGTGTTTGATTTGGTGGATTCATCAATCCGGAGGGGTCCAGGTAGCATAGTTTTTCGCAAAATTTTTCTACAATAGCGTTTTAGATCGGGTCTTTTGCATTGAACTAGAAGAGTATAGGCCTTCTGAGCTCAGATCAATAACATTTAGGCCGAAAGGATCAGATTTGCGAAAAAAGTTAGGCGGAACCTATAAGAGAGAAAATTTTTGAGTTTGAAAAAAAGACGTTTTGGTTAATAACTTTGGAACTACTGAGCATATCGAGTTGATCTTGGTACCAATAGATCAGAAATTAGCTGAGCTTACTGATAGGATCAGAAATTTTTCGGAAAAGCGAGCGAGAAAATTTTTTGAGATTGTTTTTAGCAAATTACACAAATCCGGAGGGGTACACCCTTCACGTTTTACAAATTTTTCTGAAAAGCCCTGATACCCTTACCAAAAGGTAATAGCGGTTGAGTAAAGTAACTTTAGGCCATTCTAGGCGTAGAGGGAGGGCTAAAGTCACCGCAAAAGCTTAACCGAGCCAAAGTTAGGCCAGTGACAAGACCCTTCACCGTTAGTGTGAATTGTCAAATAAGAGGCTTAACTTCAATCCGGAGGGGTCTAGGAAAGGACCCTATACCCTTCCCAGTTAATTAAAACAGCATAATTGCATCGGAGAACGTATCCGGAGGGGTATAAGCTGAAATTAAGAAAACTACAAAAAGCTACTTTGACAGAGCTAAGGGCTCCCAATCCGGAGGGGTCGAAATTTTTCAAAGTCAGAGGGGTCCGAATCCGGAGGGGTCTACTTTCCACAAAACCGGAGGGGTCCGAATCCGGAGGGGTCTACTTTCCACAAAACCGGAGGGGTCCAAATCCGGAGGGGTCTGCTATTAACTAACTCGGAGGGGTCCAAACCCGGAGGGGTCCATATTCTGACAAATCCGGAAGGGTCCTATTTGTGCCAATCCGGAGGGGTATTATTTTATTAAGGACTTAGGTGAACGAAAGAAAGACTAAAAAGTGAGAAGTATTAAGTTATTAATACACAGGCTAGGTATCAGTGACTGCGCTGGTAACTTGCCTTTCGATAAGAACAAGACTAATACAAAACAAGTCCAAACTCGGATATTCGCGACACTAAGTCTAAATTAAAGAGAACGTGGTTCATTGGTGTGGATTGGACATAATACGTTTTTGGGAAAAGTGACTGCCCTGAGGACTTTAGTAGGTCTAGCTCGGGCAGTCCGAAGGCAGATAGGTAACACAGTACTCGGTGGGTGCAATAGACGCCCACTTGAGAAAATTGCTGCCTTCAAAGTTTTGTCTGTTTGGTGCAGCACCAAGCAGGGAAAGCTTTTTCTTTAAAAGACAGGTTCGACTATTGTACTGCGACTGACTAAGAGTACAAGACACATACGTTTTTTTTATATATATACATTCATATTGTGTCAATATATATTTTTTTTGTTTTTTGATTTTAAATCAACCTAAACTGAGCTTGATTGGGTAGTGAGTACACTATCTTTTAAATTGACTGATAACATCATATTGTGCTAGTTTCCAGATCTTTGGACCGATAATCGGCTAGTGTGAATAAATTTTATACAAACTGTACTCTGACAACATACAGGGATTCGTGGTCACTATTTAATAGAATCTGGTGAAATTTATTGTGTTGTGTCATTATTATTGTTAATGAAACTATAAGGTCTCTAACAATTGAGTCAAGAGTAGGCATAGGAAAGTGACAAATAAAGAATGAGTTTAGAAAAGTCAAGGATACCAAAACGAGGTAATAGCTCTAGGAAATTCATACCTGAAAAGCAAAGAAAAACGATGACCGATCCTTTTGTGGATTGGATCAAGCGAACCCGGTCCGATAAAAAGGGGACGGTTTCAGGCAGAATGGTTGAAACGAGAAGTCAAAAGACCTCAGAAGAGCGAAGAGAACTGTTGGAAGTGGAGGTCAATACGGACCATACCATGAACGACAACCAGGGAGTAAATGGACTGGAAGGGAGAGGCAGAAGGCTGGCGAGTGAATCTACTCCGGTAGAACAAGGCCATGATTTTGCCACTTCCACCGGGACGTTGGATCGAGAGGAGATGTCGGAACTGTCCGACATCTCAACTGAAGTAACGGCAACTAGAAGATCTCCGACAGACAACACTATGATGGCAAGCGGAACTGGAAAACAAACAACCTCATCATCGTTCTCAGAAAGAATGAAGAACACCTTCGGAAACATCTTTCCATTCAGCATGGGAGGAGGAGCAGGAAACGATGGGGAGTCCCAGGAGGAAGAGGATGAAGAGGAGCAAGGGGACTTTGGATCTCAAGTCAGTCTCAATAGTTCGATCCAGGAGAGTGAGGCACACGTCGGAAGAGAGACTAGAACTATGGATAAATTTGGTGTAGTGACAACGATAAGCAAAGAGGCAAACACACCAGGCCAGTCAAAAGACTTCGCGATTAGGACAAGTTCAGAGCCACAAACTGGAGAGAGTAGAACCGGAGGGCTAGGCAACGCGTTAGCGGATCCTGAAATAGATAATGATAAAACGTCAAGACAGAGAGTCAAGGCCCGGATCTCTACCAGCACGAAGCTACCTGGGACCGACAGAGTTACACCACCACATGTGACGCCACTCATGGATAACGGGGCGGCACTAGAGGAAGCCTTAAACAACATAGTGGGCAGTTTAGGAGAACAAAATGAACAGATGTCGATAAGGATGAGTGAACTGGAAAGAGCAGTTCACATTGAAAGAGAAAGTCTGCGGGAAGAAATAAACCGCAACAGACAAGAAGTTGACAGAAGCGAAAAACGCTTGAAAGAAAGAACAGACGAACATATGACGAGGAACTTGTCGCGAATGACAAGAGAGGCGGAACAGAGGGAGTTACGCTTAAGAGCCGACATGGAGAAGTTAAGAATTCAGCAAGAGCAGTCTCTTGGGTCTCTTGACACAAAGATAGACGCGATGATGGAGAGGCGAACGCAGGCTATCATGGATAGGTTGGACGGGCTACTAAGCAGCAAGAGTGGACCAAAAGAAGGAGAGCCGAACTCGGGAGGTCCCAGCAGGGAACCGAGGGTGAACTTCAATGAACATCAAAGGAGGAAGACAAATGGATCCACTAGAGGCAGGGGCAGTTCATCAGGCTATGCCACAAGGGGTAATACAGCATGGGGCCCGAACAGTAGAGCAAGTTCAACGGGGAACAGACAAACCTCGAACGAACGACCAACGCAAAACACACATGCGACCGGGAGAAGCGATTCTGGCAACATGGGGCATACAAGCCCGAGGAGGAGTCACATGGGCCAAGCGGGAAACGCTCATGGTGATTCGGATTGTAGGGATGTACCGCACACAGAGCCTTCGACAAGGTGTGAGGACACTCAGGCGGGACACTCAAGGGATGCTACGGCAATGGCCACAGCATTTGAACCCCTGAACAGGTCTTTGGAGACATTCCTGACGAGGTTATCTAGAACCAATGAACGCAGTGAAAAGTCCAGAAGAGTCTTTAAGAAACCAAGATGCTACAAAGACGAATCTGATGGCTGTATTGATACCTGGATAGAGGTAATGAAGCTGCATTTCGAGGAAGAAGACTTGTCTGAGAGACAGGAATGCAGCGCGCTCACCAGCAACTTAGAAGGGACAGCCCTGAACTGTGTCATGGCCAAGAAACAGTATCAACGTGACACTGCTGAAAAAATCTTCGAAATCTTATTGAACCGTTTCGGATCAGGGGTGCAGGGGCACCAGGCGATGATGCGCTTCGAGAAACGGAGGCAGCGGGAAGATGAAACTATAGACAAGTTTCTCGATGATTTGGAAATGCTGAGAAGACGCAGCCAACCGGATGAGTCAAATCGAAGGATGAACCTGGCCGTAGCCTCAAAATTCATCGATGGTGTGAAAAACGATGAACTTCGTACGATGCTAGCAACGCATTACACACCACTATCAACTAATGCGCCAACACCGGAGGAGTTGAGACTCAAATCGAAAGAGTATCTATTGCTGAAACCTCCTTCGAGATCTGGATATTACAAGAACAATTATGGCAATTTTAACAACGGACCAGCGAACCAAGGGAACAATTGGTACAAACCGAGGGACGATATGGACAAGAGACGCTCTTGTGCTAATTGTAGTTCAACAGACCATCATGTGTCAGCATGCCCAGCTTATAAACAAGGCATGAAAGCAATAGGCTTTAGCCTCGAGGACGAAGATGCGTCAGAGTTGGAACATGAGGATTTCATGAGAGGAGTAATTGCGAAATTCGGCCCGAGGTGTTTCTTTTGCAACTTGGAAGGTCATTTTAAATCAGACTGTCCACAATTCTGGGATGCAGTGGCAGACATCAAGCATCCAAGGCATGAAGAAGCTTTATCAGGAGTGAAAGCAAGCAAGGCTCGACTTCTAAACGAAGCAGAGGCACGCAGGAAGGACAAACCTCAAGAGCTGGCGGCAAAGAAAATGCAAGCGGTAACAGGAAAAGCACGTGAACCGGAACCAGCAACTGCGGCCGATGACTTCAAGATCGATTATAAGGCAGCCGCAAAGGATGCTTTAAATAGAGTACAGCAGGAATTGGTGACGAAAGAAATCGAACAAAAAGTGAAACTTGAACTGGAAAATGAAAAGCTTCAGGAGCAACTGAATACCTTCGAAGCAACGGAGTTCGAGGAGACGAAAACACCAAGCAGTTTAGATATGAAACTTAAAGTGATCTCCGGTAAGAGGTTCGGCATGGCGCCACAGGGAAAGAAGATACAGTCGATAATCTCAGTGGCTGGACACCAGGTAATAAGAAATTTGAGTGAACCATCAGAGTTCACTTTAATGCATTTGGACACATATGCAGATTATCTGAGGCAGGTGGAGCCACGCACTGAGTCGAGAGCAGTGCGAGCACTACTAACGACGGGTGGCCCTCGCATGAAGAAACTTCATGGACGCTACTTGGAGGTCTATGGGCCGTATCAAATAATGCTGAACGTGGATGGAATCAGCATCTACACCAGGACTTACATAACAACAGATGATGACCAAATGGGGCAGATCTATTTGGGTGAAGAGGAACTCAAAGTCCGCAGGATAGGCCATGACGCCATGATGGAACAAGACGCGGTACATATTGGATATGAAGCAGATGTGACAGCACACCTGCTTGACACCAACGGAACAAAAATCGGAGTCACAGGGCTTCTGGACACAGGCGCGGTGGTAAGTGTGATGCCGATAAAAACCTGGGAGAGAATGGGCTTCACGCGGGAAGATCTGATTCCTACGAATCTCCGACTAGCCGCTGCAAATCGAGGAGCTATCTACGTAGCCGGAAGAACACCGGTGACGGTCCTTCACCTTTGGATGAGCTTCTTGGTGGTAGAGAATCTGGACGAAGCCGACCAATTCATCTTGGGCAGAGATTTTGTCAGGAACTTTGACGTGATGATTGACTTGAACAACGGTCTAATACGGATTAGAAACCCGGACCGAAAGTATGTTAAGAGACCCATTAATAGGATAATAACAGATGAAAATAAGGTACCAGTTTTTTTGGATAGAAAAGTAAAGTTACAACCAGGACAAGCTGTAGTAGCGATTTTTAGAATGAGAAATTTAAATTCGTTAAGTGATAGTAAACAGGTTTGCTTAGTACCGAATCCAAATAGTCAGAGTTCGGTGATTTTAGGCCGGAGCTTCTCGGTAACGCGAAACGGACTGTGTGTCAGTGTGTTGTTGAACACACTGGACACCACGGTTTCAATCCAGCGTGGAAAGAAGCTTGGTTACGCATTGCCGATGAGGACCGACTATGAAGAGACACAAAACTTGAAGAAATATAGTGTGAAAGACTGTCCTTATCATGCAAATAAAGATAAAATTTTAAAGAGGATTGATGAATTAAAATCTATTCGTAAATTGTTTTCAATGAAATCCGAAACGGACGACGGCTTATCAAGCTGCTCGAATTTTCCGGAACGCCCCTCGTCATATGAACTAGATTCTGACAAACCGGTTTTGCCAGAAATAGAACATTTAAAAGGAAAAATAGGTGAGGGAGATTTTGAAAAATTGCGGGACCTCCTAGATCGGAACGCCGAAGTATTTTCAAAACATAAGGCGGACATCGGTTGCTGTAATTTCGTCGAACACGAAATCGAACTAGAAGAGGGCGCCGTTCCCCATAGGGAAGGCGCAAGGCGAATGACGCCACATAAATCGGAAGCGTGCCGAGCGGAAATAGAAATGTTGCTTGAATACGACATGATAGAACCCTCGAAATCACCATGGCTTGCGGAGTAGTAATGGCGAAAAAGAAAGGGGGGCAGCTTAGATTTTGTTGCGACTTTCGTTACTTGAACGCGGTAACGATTAAAGATGCGTACCCGATACCGCGAATAGACGAGAGCCTATCCAAACTTGGTGATGCAAAGTTCTTCACCACATTGGACTTGGGTTCTGCCTTCTGGCAGGTTCCTCTGCGAAAGAAGGACAGGGAGAAAACAGGATTCGCGTGCGAATTGGGGTTGTACCAGTGGAAGAGGATGCCCTTCGGCTTGTGCAATGCAACAGCAACCTTTCAAAGGCTGATGGCTCAGGCTTTGACAGGAGTGACCAAAAAGTACGGGAATCTCTTGATGTGCTACGTGGACGACGTAGTCATAGCGACACCAACCCTGGAGGATCACATTGATCGACTCGATGAGGTCTTCGGATGTATGAAAAGAGCAGGCTTGAAATGCAAACCATCGAAATGTGAAATCCTTAGGGATTCGATCAAGTACCTGGGGAGAATGGTGGACCGGCATGGTGTGAGGCCAGATCCAGAAGCAGTAGAGGCTGTGCTGACATGGAAAGCTCCTAGAACGGACACACAGCTCATGAGCTTCCTAGGGTTTGCCAATTACTACCGAGAATTCATAAAAGGATACGCGGACAAGGTGTACCCGATGCAGAAGCTGATGCGCAACAAAGGGAAAAAGTTCGAATGGAACGATGAGGCACAAGTTGCTTTCGAGAACATAAAGCGGGAACTGTGCGAAGCGCCAGTGCTGGGCATGCCTACAGAAAAGGGCATGTATGTCCTTGACACAGACGCATCGGTAGTGGCCATCTCAGGAATATTGCATCAGGAGCAAGAATGGAACGGAAGAACAGTCCTCCGTCCCATTGCATACGGCAGCAAGGTCTTGAGTGACACAGAGATGAAATATGGCGCACCGAAAGCAGAAATGTTTGCAGTAGTCACCTTCGTGGAAAAGTACCGTGCATACTTGGGGAGCGCTCCCTTCAAGTTACGCGTGGACAACAGAGCGTTATCCTGGTTGAAGACCTACTCGATGGATCAGAGTTATATTGGTAGATGGATAGTCAGATTGGATGGCTACCATATGATAATCGAACATAGGATGCGTGATAAACATCAGAATGCTGACAGTCTCAGCAAGAAAACTGAGTTCTATGAAAGATTGGAGCAGAAGCAGGCCAATCAGGCGGAAGTAAAGGAGGGATTCTCGTTTCTGGACAAAGAAACTTATGAAGCGCTTCCCTTAACGAGATGGTTGGATAAGTCTGGACATCCAATTCCAGGGCATCCTGAGTTACCTGTAGAGAAAGCAGCTGAGATAAAGATCCTGTCCAAGGAGGATCCAGTCCCCTTAGATTTGTTGCTGCGCTCGAACCTGGTCCAGCAAGAACTCTCTCGCATGAATATAAACAGCCTCTCATTATTGGATAAAACGGTGCAAGTCACACCACAAGTAATGCGGATGCTGGGTGGATTGTTAGAAAGAGAAGTGACCAGAGATGACCCCGAGTGGACAGCAGCAGTGGCATCGCTAACAGTCAGTAAGAAAGTGAAGATCATGCCGTCCAGACAACAGCACGAAGAGAACAAGAGGGATTGTAGGACAATAGTTCAGCAACTAGTATCCTCAATACCCCAAGAGATTTTAACCAGTACTTCTTACGGACGGAAAGAACAGGGGAGCAGCAAGCGAAAGAAAACCGTCACCTTTGTAGACCGGGAAAAAGAGGGTGAAGAGGTAGAACAAAATCTGCTACAAGACTATTTGTCCGGGGAGAAGGATGAGGAGAAAAACCAGCAATCACAAGATCAACACCCGGGACAAGTGAATTTGTCCGGGGAGTCCGAGATAGACGAGAAAATTCCTGATGAGAAACAGGACCTAGAGAACAAAGTTTTGTACGGGGAGTCCAGATGGATGCGAAGGAAATACGGACATGATCTGGAAGAGCGTGCAGTCTCCAGTACAACACCTTCGACGGATGATAAGTCAGAAAGCTCGAGAATGAACACCTATTCAGACAGGGATTCGACCTCGGGATCAGAACTGTCAGAACTGGCGATACACACGCTACTAGTGGAAACTCGGGCGAGAAACCTGGACAGAGAGGTGTACCAGGATCCTGACAGTGATCGCTACCTAATACCAAGCGAAAGAGTCTTTGACAACGCAGCGGATGACTTAGAAACGATAGCGGTATCGAAACGTTCGATAAGCCTGTTGCCGCAGAAAGAGGTAGTCAGGACTGATCTTCAGCCGTTTCAACAAGAAACACAACCGTTGGCGAAGATTTGGTGCGTTAAGATGGAAGAAGACACACATCAGCCCAACGAGCTGAACAGTCAGATGAGAATCATGAAGACGTACTTGAAGGCGAGATACAGACTCTCGGACCTTCTAAGGGCGCAGAGAAATGATCGCATGACAAGCAACCTAAAAAGGTGGATAGAAAACGGTGCACCTGACAAAGGTGACCTGGAAGAAGACAGCTATAGGATCCTAAGACAATACTTCATGCAGAAGGAGGGGAGATTATATCTGAACAAGGACGGGATCGTGGCTTGCAGGAGAAGAGAAGAAGACAAGGTCTTATACAAATATAACGCGATAGTGTTGCCGCAACTCTATCAGACAGAATTATTATTCAGGTCGCATGATCAGATGGGCCATCAAGGGATCGACAAAGTGTATCAGAGGATCCTGAAGCGCTTTGAGTGGCCTGGGATGAAAAAGGCATGCGAGAAATGGGTGACAGCATGTCTGTCATGCCAACAGGTCAAGGATCCTAGGAAGTTGCGATTTCCTTTACAATCAATTGAGTCGTCTGAATTCAACGAGGTGGTGCAGATAGATCACCAGAAGATATGCATGACAGACAGCGGTTACAACCAAGTCTTGGTCATGATAGATCACTTCACGAAGTATGCAGAGGCCGTGCCCTGCATAACTGCCTCGGCGGAAGAGACATGCGACCACCTGATCAATACGTGGATAGCAAGACACGGATGTCCAATGACGTTTCAATCGGACAATGGAACGGCTTTCGTAGGCGAGCTTACGAAAGAGCTTATGAGACGGTCACAAGTCGCTCAGGCTCACTCCACGACATACCACCCTCAGACGAATGGCTTAGCGGAAAGACAGAATAGGACGTTAGTGTCGATGCTGAGAGTATATTGTTCCAGGTACATGACCGATTGGGACAGATACCTTCCACAGGTGATGGGAGCTTATAATAGCACGCAACACTCCACCACTGGAGTCAGTCCACACATGATGCTGACGGGACACGAGAAGTCTTTACCCTTGACATTCTTCTACCCAGAGTATGAGGGAAAGAAAACATCCCCACAGGTCTACGTGAGGGACGTGATCAGACGCCAACAGGAGTTGAACGACTTGTGTAGACGAAACACTCAGCAGGCACAGGCAAGGCAGAGGAAAAGATTCGACAAGAAAGCAGCTGGTGCAAAGGCTTACTCGGTGGGAGACTACGTATGGGTATTTCAGAACGTTATACCACCGAAAGGGACAAAAAAGCTTCTGAAGAAGTGGAGGGGACCCTTCATGATTACAGAGGTGCACCAAGAGGGACGCTTTTATAGACTGAGTACTGGCCGAGCCGCCCACTACGAGAACATCAAGCCACACAATCCATCGACAGAAGACTGGTGTATACCTGCAGACATGGAAGAAGGGGATTATCTAATGATGGATCCTGCTTGTGAGGTCAATGAAAAAGGCACCAGGGAGAAGAACGATGGAAACGAAGTCGTAGAGGAAGGTACGGATACACCATTGGACCTGGATCCAAACGAACAGATCGAAGCGGACGATGAAACCTTGCCCTACGCAGAGGAAGATTGGCAGGATTCCGAACAGACAGAGGTTCCCAAGAACATGGAACCAGATCTTCCGTTCACGATGCAGACTCGTCAGAAAGACGGGACGAGACTAAGAAAGAAATACAATCCTTACGGTGACGACTTTGTAGTGGATAGGATAGATCTAAAGAAAATAGTGGAGGAAGTAGTGGGTTTAGAGGAAATAACAGTGTCACAGGACATTGACATAGTCGATGATCACAACGATGAGTGGGTTGACGACTGGTCGAAACCCGAGGTGGAGTTCGACGATGAGCAACAGCAGTCAAATGAACAAGACCTGACGAACCTGCGTGTCTTAGAGTGGCTGAACGAAATGACATCAGACCCTGAAAAGACCAGCGTTACGATTCAAGACGTAGATCGCGAAAGCGCGAAATACATTAAGACCGAACGAGATGATCCTTCCTGGGCTGCCCAGGAAGGACAACTTCTCATTCCAGCTTCTAATCTTGACTTAATACCCGGTATGCGATCGACGGGGACGCCGATGGATATTTTTGTCCGGGGAGTGGGGGTAGGACTTACCCACACTGAAAACTTGATAATAAAAAAATTGAGAATAGCAAGAGAAACAGGAAACTTAGAAGCAGAAACAGGTGAAGAACCTAAGAAACCTGACATAGGCAGGGTAGTTGAGTCATATTTTAATTTACCAAATGAATATTCGAGTAACATAATACTAACAGACAGTGATTTCATACTCACAAACAGAACATGTGCGGTAGCTATCACCGCAGACATGAGTTTTAGGACGGCGCTAGCGGCAGATTTTAAGAGGGAATATAAAAACGTGGAATTCCTTTGGAAGCAAAGACCAGGGATAGGGGGCGTAGCAGCCTTACCCCCGGCGGTGTCGCAAATACCGGGAAAGTACTTATGCTTCCTGGTAACGAGGGCGACAGAGAAGCAACACGTGGACCCAGAAAATCTAGTCTTGTCTTTGACGAGGCTGAGGGACTTCCTTGTGGAAATGGACGTGAAGGAGCTTTCGCTTCCAGTGTACGATCCAAATAGAGGAAGACTGCATCCTCGGGAATTGTACGCGCTTGTACACGTGATATTCTCTGATACGAACATACAAGTATATCTACATAAGAAATATTACTTAAGTATAGGCTGAATGATGTGCGAGAGGGTGTTAGGCCAAAGGACCAAGTTGCATGTAATATGTGATATGTGTGTTATGTTAGGTTATGTTATGTGTTAGGTTATTAAGATCATGGGTAAGTAGGGGTTAGTGACCATGAACAACTAGATGACGATCTTGGGAATAGATCCAAAGTTTGGATTGTCCAATCTTAGGTCGAATTCCAAAATTTTAGAAACCAATTGATTTTAATAAATTTTAGGATAAATATCTTTTTATCTGAACTGTCTTTAAGCAGATTTTAACGATGTATGTTAAGGTGAAATTGACAAGTGTGACATTCGTGATTTCTTTTCTAGATCCTGATTGATCATTTAATTGCTCACTTGAGTCAAAACTTGAAATCGAAATCAAAATAAATTTGGAGAAGAACAGTATGGATAATTTCAACCTGGATGAATTGATGGACCTGGCAGAGGCATATGTAGGACCGATGGTAGATGCGATCTATCGTCGGCTGATCGAACGAGACTTCGCTCTGGAGGACCCAGAGGTGGTCATGTTGCTGACCGCCCTGATTAACATCTTGGGGCACGACAACCGTGGGGACTGCCCCACGGAAGTCCTGTTGATGGCAGCATATGGAGAAAGAGGAGTACTAGACCGCCCGAACATGAGAGTGATGAGGTGGAGAAACGGGGCTCTCTCAGGGAGTGACTTGGCGAATGAGCCTGGGTTGGGAAGTTCTAGGACTTACCAACCAGGTGAGATGCCAATGCCCTCCAAGCCCAAACCTGGGCTGACGAGAATGCATCAGGAGATGAACAGTGAGGCGACCTCGTCTGGTTCACCACTGAGAGTAGCTGTGCCACCAAAAGGGGCGAGAGTAACACAGAAGGTTCAGACGAACCAAACCATACAAGATCTGGACGAGATGAACGATCAGTTGAGAAGTACGAAGAAGGAGTTAGACGATATGACGAAGACCATGCTGGCGATGGAGGAAGACCGGGACATGTGGAGAAAGTTGTTTGAAGACTGCAACAAAAAGCAGGGTCAAGAGATCGAACGCTTAAGGCAGGAATACAAAGAGCGATCGGAGCAGGTGGCGTTGACGACGTCCATTGAGAAAGTGATACCTGCAAGGGATATTCCTCGTGGGCAGTCCCCGATGGAGCTCTTGACACCTCGAGAAATGAGTCAAACAACGGAGACACGGCTTCCAGCAGAGACGAACCGAGTAACAATCCCGGATCCTAGTGACACCTTGGGTGATCCCGTCGTAGAACAGACAGTGAGAAAACTGATAGAGACCGCTGGACGATTGGTCGCTAACAAGAATGCACCAGGTTCCGGGGTGACTGCACCCTATGGAACGATTGACGATACGGGCAGAGTACAACTCTCCCAGACAATAATCAGACAAGGGATAAGTGACGTGACGCCACTCAGGGGGAGTTCGAAGATCACAGAGAGAAAAGCAAGGAAGATGCCAGCGAAGAAAGTGTCTCGTGTAATGGACGTGCAGAAGAATAATCAATTAAAGTATAATTTCACGGGAGTTCCGGAGACAGATCCGAGAGCCTGCTTCAATCGAGCTACCTGGAGCCCGGCTGTGAACCTGCAGCAACCACCACTCGGGACATCTCACCTGATATTGGGAGACAGCTTAGTCAGAGTGCTGTCGAATTTGAGGTTCTCGTGGGTCACCACGGTGATGGCCTTTGGAGGCGCGACGATTGCCCAATTATATCGCATGGTGGAGCTGATGAATCCAGGGAAGATACCCAATGTGATGATCTTAGTTGGGACGAATGACATCTCCAGAGGATCAGATGAGCAGGAAGCACTGTGGGAATCAATGATGGTGTGTTTGTTCACCACTCTCTGGCAGAAGTTCAGTTGCGCGGTACTGACCGTTTGCACGGTGCCAATGAACGCAAGAAACCTGACAGCATCAGGAAGAAGGCACAACGAGGGAGTCATGAGATGGAACAACATCATAAGAAACCTAGCAAATCGAAATGCCGGAAGAATGATCCTTATGGACATTGAACACGAATTGAGAGCCATGGAGCAAGCCAGACTGACTTCGGATGGCATCCACTTTGACACCATCGAGGGACAAGCTTGGTTGAATCGAGTCTTCCAAGAACGGTTGGACGAGTTAGAAGCAGAACTCTCTGACACAGGAGTACTAAAGGAAGAGGGAACGGTGAATGATACGGTGATCACTACCTTTGTGCCTCCTAACCTGGAAACGCGTTTGGGTACAGTCCCAGCCGCAATAAATTACCGGCAACAAAGCTCCAGCGAATCAGGTCGAAGAACTGACGTGCAGGATCGGTTGGGAGAAGCACCGACGAGGAGGACAATTCATCCTAGGAGAAGGATAGGACCCGTCAACCAACCAAACGAAGGAGTAGCAGGCACGTCCAGATCAGACACTAGATCGGAGACAACGAGTAGCAGTCGAGAAGAGAGACCGAACAGAGGCTCATTGTTATGGTCTAGACCCATGCCGTCTCCCTGGCACATATACAAAGAAGAACTGATGAAGCTGGACCTGCAGAAAGTAAGCTTCATCGAAGATGCAAGGAGGATGCTAAATGGAGCGACGCTATCCGTCAGCAGATTATACTCAATAACCGGCGTAGACTGGTTGATAGCCGCTAGCATAAATTTCAGCTCCACGACAGCCTTAAGATTTGCTGACTTGGAAGGACTGCCCTCCAATAACACAATGGGACCTGTGAATGCAAGACCGTTGCAGGATGTCAGATTGAACCATGAGGAGAGGAATCGTGAGGAAAGGCCAGGAAGATTCCTGACGGCGAGAGCGCCAATTGGACAACACGTGAAGATATTCAAGCAACTGACGACACCACCTAGTCATGTGAAGGAGAGAGTATACCCAAAACAAGTGAACCAAGATGGTGATGCCCAGAGATATGGCGGATTGACAGCAATAAAGAAAGATGAGAGCATCTTCGCCGCCTACGACAAAGCAGAAATGAGAAAGGCCAAGATCATGGTAGTAGCGAATTCAGAGTTCGTGTACACCTCTAAGTCTTTGTTTTGGCCGGACGTCATAATGCTGGCCGCAGTTGACCTGGACCTATTGCAATCAGTGTCATTGGCTATAGGGGTACAGAGGCAGACAGAGATGAACCCGATAACGATTGTGTTTGCTGGCATCAATGACCATCTACACAGTAGAGGTTTTCTGAGCAGGCTCAGAGATCCTGCAACAGCAGAAAACGCAGTATGGCCCGCGATAAAAGACATCCTGGAGTCAATGGGTGAAGTGGTAGACGCGACAAAGGAGGGAACATTCAACAAAGTGGCGTTGAGAGTAGTATTTGCGTTGTCTCCGGGATATGCATATCTCCCGGATGGACTGAAATTTGTGTATGCAATGGTAGCCTTACTTTCGGAGGGAAAATATGATGTGATCATATCAGCCCCGAATCGCATGATAGAAATGGAGAACCTGAGGCCACTTAAGGCTGAACTGCCTGCAGTATGGTCAGATATCTCAAACGCGATGAGAGGGTTCAAGGACCACGCGCTACACATGTTGGTGTTGGACGAAGTGCTGGGGTTGGAACTGTCCAACTTCAGTCGGCAACTCAAACTGAAACCAGGAATAGATGACGACCATCGAGTGATTACGGCAATGTCCAACGACTTGTGGTTCCGAGCAATGGAAGTGGCGAGTGAAGACACGAGAAGAAAGAATTCACTGGAGACGAGAGCTCATCTGGAAGCGATGGTGCTGAGAACCAAGCCGGAAGCAAACCAGTGGCTACACCTGAATCCGAGAGTAGCGGCATTGGGTGCAGATGCTTTTCAGCAAGGCCCAGTAATGATCACTAAGATATACGCCTACTTGTTGAAGGAGGTGAACCTGGCGGAAAATGCCGGGGAAAAGACAGCTGAGTTCGTGAACAGAATGTGTCAGATTACTCTGGAAACCTTCTGGACCCAGGAAGTGAAAGGACAGGAGGGATTTGAAAGGACAGACAGCATGCTAGAAGGATTGGGAGCCGGATGGACCGCGTCCTTCTTGGCAAAAGTCTACCCGAAAGTCTCGCACTACTTGATAAAGGAATTCCTCCAAGCGGTAGTGAAAGTATCGATAGTGGAATTAATAGCCCTGTTTGTAACATTTGGAGCGGAGAATTTCGTGAAAGGACCGGTGATACTGCTTACGGATGGAATACAGAACCTGCGACTAGATGGACTTTTGACGTTGATCGCAATAACCCACGGAAACTTGGGAGGGCTGATGAAACTGGCACGTTGTCCAGAGCAGATGAAAGAGAGAGTGAGGAATCTGGATATGAAGAAATCCACAGACTCGTGGAACAAAATAAGAGACCTGAGACACACTCTTATCCAGTATCTCTTGCAGCAAAATCGCTTTGGAACCGGAGAAGACGAGACAATTGAAAGAGAGGAAGATGTTAGACGACATGTTGGAGGCATGCCGCTGTTAACAGATTTGAGCTTAGCTATGAGAATCGATCCCTTGGCACTGATCAGAGGAGTCACGGAGTTCGTGACAGTGATCTATGGACCAGCAGTCACCTTTGCGTTCCCTGACGTTAAAGTGGAAGCATATAGGAGGTCGGTGTTGCACCTGAACCTCATATCGGCAGTGGACGGTAGTACACTGAACTGGTGTGAGCAGCACGCATTGCGAGAGCTCATGAGTGAAGATCTGTTATTTGCGAAAATATCGGAGCCAGAGATGACAGTCATCAATTTTGACGATCACTTCTGTGACCGCATGGGAGAAGTAGAGAGAGGGCACATCGAGGTGTTTCCAAAGCTTTGGAATCTGAGGCCCTATGACAAAACGAATGGCGAAATGACCCGAGTGCCTCGTCTCACAGCAGCGTATCACAAGGTGAGAGAAGAGACGAAGGACTGGGGCGATTACAAGAAGCTACCCGAAGCAATCCCCGAATTCCCTCTGATAAGAAGGATGTTGCTCGGAGCAGTCTCCGTAGTACAAACTCCTAGGTTGAGAGCATTCGAAACCAATGAAAGGAGAGTAGGGAATTTCTCGGCGACGATGGATCCATACTTCGTGGGGAGAAATGCCGCCGTGTTACAGTACACACGATTTGCGTACACGGATCAAGCGACGAGAGGGCGAATAAGCAGCGGCGCTACTCCCAAGCCCGAAGGATTTGATGAGGAATGGAGACGACTAGGCTCAGCTCCAATGAGGATGAGAGGCAGGACTGAATTGCCTGAAGCCTCAGTAATCCTGACTAGTGTGAGAAAAGAGATGAAAGTTGCGGGAATATTGCAGACGAGAATTTTCCTAGCACCCTTTGGCTGCGAAGAAACTAAAGTGGTCCATGGAGAAGAGGAAGATAAATCAGCCGGTACATTGCTCATACCGAGATTCCAGGAAGAAGCTGATGATGACAAACAAGGACCATCGAACTCGAATGGGGACAAGTCAGAAGGAGATGACGGACAGGGTGGAAACCGTCAGACGGAAGAACCCATGCAACAAGATCAAGCTGGTGGGGAGGACGACAGGGCATCGACAGGAGGAACATCCAGCCTGGATTTCAATATCTTCAGTGATCTTGAGAATAATGCAGACACGTTGGAAACGACTGAGCCAGCGGATGAAGGCATCTCGACACTGGAACCTCCGTCAGCCTTTGAGGAGATGAAACGGAATTTGCCGGAGAGCAGCTCTCCTGGCAATACAAGAAATAACGATCAGAGAATCCTCATGGAATCACCTCGGAGGAGAAGAATAGAGGCCTCAGCCAGAGTACCTTTCTTGGGAACGCTACCCGAAGAACAATGGGAAGTACATCACCGAGACCACGAGAGTAGGACGGGATGTAAGCTGGACAGAGTGGCGTTCATGGAAGAAGTCTGGACTGTGATTCAGAGCTATGGGACCCAGTCCATTCTCAAAACAGGTCTCAATCAACCCTTGGTGAGAGAAGTACTTGACAAGCTTGATGAGTGTGAAGGGAGACTGAGTGAGTTATTGATCGACTCAGCCACTGATGAGAGTGAAGCGAATTCTCCCATCAAGATGACACCGCAGGACAATGAAGGAGAGGTGGTGTACCTGTCAAGGACCAGGAGAGGAACGATGCGATCGAAAATGGTGATTGATAAAATCAATGCGATGAAAATGAAGTTAGGCAGCAGAGTGATGCCGAGGAGGATTGGAAAGACGAAAGTGGATTCGGAAATATCGATGAAAGCTGGTAACTCAGCGAAAAGAAAACGAGTTGAGGAAGTCATGGATTTGGGGCAAGGTGATTACCAATTGTCTGGCACAGATAGAATATTAACTGATATAGCGATGGTGCCACCCATTCTCATGGCGGGGTTAAAGTCAACCGGTTATAAATCCAAAAGGAGTGACCGCACTCTGACTGGAGCGACTTTGGAAATGGAAATACTCAGTCAATGTGGAGAGAGTAAAATGAGGGACTTCAAGCCATCTCCAATGAATCATGGAAAGGGAAGTGTTGCAGGACAACTAACACCAGTGGAATACAACAGACTGACAGTGTCTGAGACAGTGTCGATAGATGAACCCACCGGTGGATACATGGAGATGTTGGAATACCGAAACTCGGCTAGAGGGCATGTAATGGCCCTGGAAGAGGAAAAAGCCATGGAGGGTTATCTGGAAACAATGTTGCAAGGCACCACCCTCAAGCAGAAGGCGTACGGAACTTTGGCGTCGTCTGACGTACAGGCGGAGACGATCGAGCAGTTGGTGAGCCTTCCATGGAAAGCAGTAGTATTGAGGTATTTCGAAGAGGAAATGAGGACTACGCCAAGAATACATGCTCTCGTGGCAGTACCTTACGTAAGGACAGAATTACAACTCAGGCTCGCCTGGTGCATGATGGGACTGACTAGCGAAGAATATGATTCGGGAGAAAGGAAGAGATCAAAGGAGGAAAAAGTTTTCCTTATGACGAATCTGAGGGATCTGATAGTCCAGGAGGGAGCAGCAGTAGCGTGTGCAAAGCGGAGAGACGCTCTCTGTTTCATTCGATTCCTGATAGAGCAGATTTCAGTACCTGCATTAAGCACTTGTGTTAAAATGTTGAAGGAAGGCGATGAGCGAACGAAAGCCATGTTCTTACTAGCAATGCTGGATATGCAGCAAAGTAAACCGATGAGGGTGAACATGAAAGAACCTGAAGAACTGGAACCCATGAAAAAGATAGACGAGATCAGGAGATTCTCAAACAAGGAGTTGAGGCTCACTAAAGAATCTATGGGAGCATTGCCAAAATCCAGTGAATACTGTGGACCGATCAAGAAGAAGTCCTATAGCTATGTGTCCGGGATTATAGGGATAGCATACAATCCTTTCCTGAGTGAAGACATACGTGATTGCTTCTTTGATTATGAGCAGGCGGTGTTACTAAGATTCTGGACGTCCAGAATTGTGACGACTAAGAGCGTTAACAATCCACAGGCCAAATTGGGATTGGTCTTGGAAGAAGAGGTGACTGCACCTTCAGTACCAAAATCCGACAAGAGAGTGGAATTTGGGTTGGGATTCTCAGATGAATTACTGAGAACGAGCTTGATGGCAGTGTGGGAATTGATGAAGCCATCGTGGTGTCCTAGTCCCAACGCTGACTCAATATTACGGGCGACACAGGACGTACAGAGGGAACTGAATGTGGACTGTAACCTGCGTGACCTCAACATCATATATAATGTGATGATAACAGCCTCTAAGAGCAACGGAGAAGATAGAGTGGAGTTGCCTGGCTGGGGACCAGAAGACTGGGTCAAACCTGGTAGCTGTCTGGCGGAAGTCTGTGGACTAGAGGGTCACGTTTGTGGAAGTCTAGACTGTGTGAAAACCCTGGAGAAACAACACAAGCAGTTGACGGTATTGTTTGGAAATGTAGTGATGAAAGCAAGAACGGAAACGGAACTGATAGCAGATTGCCATGGAGGAACCGATGTGAATCTAGTGACAGCACTAGGATTCTACAGCATGTTTGGTTCTTTAGAGTCACTATTGAATCTAGAACAGAAACATGAGATGGTCACAGCCATCAGCGTAGAGGTATTCCCAGGAGTTCTGCAGACTGAGCAGAAGTATATAGGAAAATGGAGGGAAGCAATCGAAACGGAGATGAACATCAGACACAGCGAAACTTATTGTAGACCATCAGGAGCACGATATTTGGTGGGTTCAACGTTGGCTCCAATGTGCAAGAGCAGATACCCTGTACATTTCGTGGCTGTGGACGTGAAGAGCACAAGAACGATCGTGGATCAAGCCTTTTCAGTGCCGAAGTGCGTGAGGTTGGCAAGAATGTCTGAAAAGTCTTACGAGTTACTGTGTAAGATTTTCTCAGCAGTTCCAGAAAGAACCAAAGAGGAGTTGGAGTCAATACTAGGAAAGAAGTTCATGGGATATGTGAGCGGGAACTTCAGTGACTTTGAAAAACAGAAACAGAGAGGATCAACTGTCACAGATTACAATGCAGTAGATGAGAATGATGAGATCCACCGAGTGATGATGGAAGTGGAGCCATTGCTGGAAGCTTCCGGAAAACGGAATTGGAGGAGCATCATGTTGACACATGATGAGTTTCCTTGCCACTGCTTGCTGCAGACCTGGTGGTATCCCAAGCGTAGTAATCTGGTGTTGATCTGGGACTCTGGAGAGCTGCTCTCCATGGGTTTACCCAGATTCATCACAGCCCATAACAATAGTGATAGTGGGAGTTATGATGGCGATACGATGGCTGGAAGCTCATGTGAGAGAAAAATAATGGACAGGAAGCACCGACGAGAGAACAATTGCAGAAATTAGATTGTCTCTAAAGATTTAGATCTTTTTGAGACAATGTGCAAAGTTCTAAACATTCCGATGGAAGTGAAGAAGATATGGGCAAGAAAACGATTGATGCCATGGTTCAGAGCTAACATGACTGCATGGTTGTACGAGTATGCGAAAAAGCATATGTCGAAACATGGCAGAGTGTACAGTGAATATCAGCTGGACATTGGGGCAGGAGCTTTCAAGCGAGCTTTCGTGACCCATCGGAATGCAGTGACCACCGCTGTGAAAAGAATTTCCAGGACGAGCGAGCGTAGTGGAAATGAGAAGGCAGAGATGCTGAAAGAAGATTTGGAGAGAAACGTGACGTTGTGTCTCCACAACAGCTTCTGTAGAAACAGAGAATCAAACGTGGACCCCCTACCTTGCTGTAAACAGAGGGTGGAAGAGCAGAAGTGTTGGAGGACGGCTTCCAACAGCGTCAGGATAGTCAATGACGTGCTACAAGACACGGAGACCGAGAGTGCAGAGTCAGCGTCACAGGAGGAGGAAATGGAGCATTGATGAATGGTCGAGAAAACAAGAGGCAACAAGAAAGAAAATTAGAAGAATTTAGAAGTTTTAGAACTTCTAAACGACGAAAAAAGAAGAGAACAAAGGGATGATGAAGAAAAGTTAAAACTCAAAATTGTTTTATGTGTGTGAAAAACTCAAATGAGAAACCAAGCAACCAAGTTGTAATTGAAAACTGAAACATTTAAGTTGAGTTTGGAAATTGTTGCATTTATAAATTTGCATTTTGGTTTTAGTTGGAGTGGCTTTAGAGACACTCACTTATTATTTATTTAGAAAGGCTTGAGGGAAGAGTATATTTAAATATTCCAGCCTGCATGATTGTTTTTAATCACTTAGGAAGACTGATCACTTTGTGGTGACATGAAAAACTTGAGTAACTTCTTGAGGAGGGAGGTTGTTGTATTGTTCTTTCTAACCACAAAGTTCCTTAGTTTTAATATTCAGGACAATAAACAAGCAAGATTTCCGAAGGGAAGGAGCATAGTAGGATAATTTTAGCTTGTTGGTTGGCAGGACTGTCCTGCAAGCCAACACCTTTTAAATCTAGGAGAAAAAGTTTCAATCGGGATATTGACACTGGAAGTCAGAAAATATGTTTTATCTTAAGTCATATCCTCAATGTGCAGATTAATGAAAGAATTTGAAGGCTATAGTGATGTAGGATGATGCCATTTATATTCTGCAGTGAGTCGATGTGACG